>NC_134137.1:113330378-113633409 GCF_033958435.1 Carettochelys insculpta | reverse complement strand
AGAAAAAAAATTCTCTGAAAAACACTATTAAAACACACAGTATGAAATAATTCATAAATAAATAAATAAATAAAAGAGAAACCATAAAATAATAATTTGTGAAATCAGCATGTTATTAGGAAACCTAATAGAGATTACATCTACTAGATTCTTTTTCTGAAAGGAAAATGAAGGTATTTTAGAGAACATTTATGACATTTAAAGGCATAGGAGTGTTTAGTTAATATACACGCTAAAGAGTCTCATTAATTTTCTTCTGAAAGTGCCAATTATGATTGTTAACTCTTCAACTGAATACTGTGGTATATAGAAAACTGAATTAAAATCAAAAGATATCACTTTAAATTTTCAAGGGGGTTCTAGATCCTGTTTGCTGGCATACTCTGTAGGGAAGCTTCTCAATTTAGCTTCATAGAGTAGCTACATCTACACAAGACAGTTTGTTTAACACCCCAGGTTTGTCAGCAAAACTCTTGGAACATCCACACCAAAAATGCGTTCTGTTAGCACTAAATTGACAGACCATGCAATGCTTGTTGACAGACTTCTGCTTCTCTGTGATGAGGCAGAATGCCTTTCTCAACAGAATCTGTCGACAAAAAAGCTGTGTGAATGCTCTGGGGCACCCTCGTCGACAGACAGGGCTTCCAGGTCATCAGTCAGCCCTGTCTGCTGTGCTTCCAGTTGGCAGCCAGGCAGTCTGGCCACTCTCTGTCTACAGAACAGCTCAATAGAGCAATTTGTTTTTGCGTGTGGCTGCAATCTGTCCACAGAAGTTATACAGATTGCTGTAGTGTAGACATAGCCAGTATATTCAGCAGAGAGACATCCTAAAGTGAGATGGGTTAAATAGTGCCTTTTTTTTCTTTTTTCGAGTTAGAAGCCTGCTTTGTTTCTCTGCTTGGGAGGGTTTGTGTATTTCCCTTGTGAATTCTAGACACAAAGCAAAGTTATACCGTGAGCTTCCAGCAATGGTGTTTCATGCTTTTAACTAATATCTCTATTTGTATGCTGGAAACATAATAGACACCAGGAGAGTCTTTTTTCCATTCTTCCTTTCTTTCTACCATAGATTGTGATGATCCTATATGCCATGCCCATAGCTCTGACAAAAATGGGCTGTCTATGGTTGTGTCTGCATATGCCCCTCCCTTTCAGAAGGGGCATGTTAATGAGGCTCTTTGGAACAGGTTAATGAGGCGCTGACATGCATATTCAGCACCTCATCAGCATAATGGCAGCCAGTCGCACTTTGAAAGTGCTGCTTTTGAAATGCAGACTGGCTGTATAGATGTGGGTTCCTCAAAATAAACCCCAGACTTTGAAATTCCCTTATTCCCAATTCATTTTGCGAATAAGGGAATTTCAAAGTGTGGGGGTTATTTCAAAGTGCCCATGTCTATACAGCCAGTCTGCATTTCGAAAGCAGCACTTTTGAAGTGCGACTGGGTGCCATTATGTTGATGAGGTGCTGAATATGCATGTCAGTGCCTAGTTAACCTGTTCCAAAGTGCCTCATTAACATGCCCCTTCCGAAAGGAAGGGGCGTGTGTAGCATGGCCAATGAGGCCCATATTAATGTCATTATGTTGGAACTCGGGTACAATTTAATAATTCTGTTTTTTTAAAGTGATTGATCAAATTACATGTTCCTAGAAAGGCGCACAGTTGTAAGATTGTGAGGGACCCAGCAGAGGGGATGTTAACAACCTACTTATTTTAAAAACAAAGTTTCCACAATGCTACTTAGGGCTTGATTTTACTCTTTCCCAGTTCTAAATTAATGTCTGAATTGGTGTTTTTGAGTACAGAGTCTGTATCTTTTATTAATTGAACTTTTATTGGTTAGAGAGACATGCTTTTCAGGCCTAAATCCTAAAAAAAAGGGAATCTTCTTGAGCATAAATATGCCAAATTCCAGTCACTTGGGATGCAAACATATTTCCTGAAGTGTTAAGGAAACAAGTATGGTGTCCTATATGATCTCTGAAAAGTTTTCTACAGAATACTTAATGCTGTGACCTAGAAAAAAAATTAAGCATGCAGGCACACAGTCAGTTGCAAGATGGTCTTATAGCAGACTTGTTCTGGGGAACACACTAGAGAAGGATGAGCAACCTAAAGCAGTAATCATAAAATCACTTAGGTGACAAAATGAAGACACTGAAAGCAAACAAAAAAAAAGAAAGAACAATGGAAAATGGGATTTTGTTGAATCTTCCAAGAACACAAGAAGTTTTTGTTGGTGTTGCTGTTGTTGGTTGTATGTTTTAAATCAGAAAAGGTTAAACTAAAGAATAAAGGAATGAAACATCCCTCAGGTATACAGCAATCCTAATGATCTTTAATGCTGCAAATGCAATGACTTGCAGAAAACCTCATGAGGCAGAGTCTCTCCTTGTCAAATGGGACATTAATTCAAGGGCACAACCGGGAGAAGCAGCAGCAGAAGGCTAAGTGCCTCAGGTCTGTCGGTAGGTACTGCCAGCTGGGACAACCTCATCCCACTACTTTGCTAAAACAAAGAAGAATACTGAGAAAAGTCTGAATGTAAAGAAGAAATTCCACTTAAGGATATTACCACAGTTGAGTTATTTACCCTAGCAGCACAAAGAAAAATCCATCATTGCAAAATGGTTTCTGCAAGATCAGAAGCAAATTCCTAAAGTGACTGAGGGCCCTCTCTGGCAGTCAGAATTCCCATGTGGTCTTATTAGAAGTGCTATTGGAAGAGTCATCCTTATTTCCCCACTGTTCAACAATGGGGAGAACTTAAGTTTTAAATAAGGATATATACTTGGAGAGGATTTTATGTTTTCCTTTAATTTTACAGTTGTCCTTTGGAGGGGAAAAAGAAAACTAATTTGGATCTAGGGACATATCAGGTTACACAGACAGATAAAATAATTCTTAATTAATAGATTGCCCAATGCAGTTATTCCCTGTAAAGATAGTTACAAATTATACTCCTGAGCCCCAAAAAAGTGTGGGTCTAGTTAGGAAACTATAACTGCAACTCTGAACCTAGATATTTGAGACTTAAACATTGCACAGAGAAAGTTATTAATCCTTGCAGAAGTGGCCAGGTTGTTTGCATGCGCAGGAAGCCCCTAACTGCCTGGGGTGGAGGCCCCAGCTTGGTCTCCTGCATCCCCTGCTGGCTTTGGGGAGGGGGTCTTAAGACTACATTTACTTTCTTTGCCTAAGTGCTGCTGACAGCATATTCCTGCCCTCTATTCTTTAGCTGCTGCCTTGGCCTTTCTAGAGACAAGTTGCCATGCCCTGTCCCCTTGCCTTGCCCTCCATTCTGTGCCTTCCACCATCCGGAGAGAGGTGAGGGCCCCCCCTACCCCACGGGTTTCTACTATGAGCCTGGTGATAAGTAGATTATTATCAGATAAATTACGGCCTCTGTGAGAGTTTCAGAATGGTGTCCCGTCACTCGCTTCTGTCCTCCAGCTGGTAGGATTTGGATAAGCTGTTTCAAGATGACTCTTTTCGCTACCTGGGCTCCTTCTTTCTTGTTGGGCTGGAGCCACTGCCTGTAATATTTTCCTGGCCTTTGGGTCACCACCTATGTTTATGTCTCAGGTGGGAACGTATCATATCAGAAACACTGGTAGTGAATCTCAGCTGAAATATCACAGGTAACCAAGATGGTTGCCTTACACTCAGAGTACTCGTGCTCAGCTCCGACAGTGAAGCTCCAATATATAGCATATGCTATATGTGAGGATAGTAGAGTGGCTCAAAACACACAGGCTACTGTGCTGCCACAGCAACGCTCTCAAACATCACCAGGAACACTGTGGGGACATATCATTAGTTTCAGGGGGACGCTCAGTGTACGACCTGGACTGGTGCCCCTCAGTGCCCAGTTCCATGACATGCTCTGGGGCCTATCAACATGGCCCTGCATTGTGCCAGCTGTTGCTCCTGATCCCTCTCTTTTGCATCAACTCTCCAATGATTTGCTACTGCCACTGCAGCAAGGCTTCCTGCTATTGCTGAACAGCTAGCTGCTGGAGCAGTTGGGTCTGCTGCTGCTGCTCCCAAGCCCTTATAAGCAATTCGTTTCTGTCCAGCTTCGAATCCCTACCTTCCTCCCTTAAAAAATAGAAAACTTCCCTTCAGAGTGACCTCTTTATCAACCACGTGTTACCAGGTTTCACTCAGGGTCAAGCAGTGGGCAAGCTATGGCCCTACATCAACTCCCAGTTCCAAGGATAGGAGGAGTCCAGGCCCTCCCACTCCAGTGGGTCTCAGCCCAGGTCACAAGGAGGAGATTCATGGAACGTCTCACTTTTTCCTTGTACATTGAACCAGCTCCCCCCACCACCTCTCTCTTTAGTTTGAGGCACAGTTATAGCTCCCCCCACCCCAGCAAGGAGTTCCTAATCAACAGATCAGTCAGTCAGATAACCTTTTTACCCACTCTTTTCCTAGTGTCCAATTATTTTTCCTGGGTAGTGATTGGTAAAGGGAGAAGGGTCAGGCCTCTTGTATCCCATTTGGGGTGGGTCTTCCACATGGCCCACACCATCTCCTGTGGATTGCTTGGCTTCCAAAAGCTGCATTCTATCTCTATGCCTTCAGACAGCTTTCTCTCCCCATCTTGTATTTCACTGTCAGATTCACCTTTTGAACAGATCTGCAACTTGACGTATGCGCTGCAGCTGTGAAGATAGGGGTTCTCTTGGCCTAGTACTACACGTTGCCCTCCTTAGCCCTTGTGCGAGACCTGTAAACATCCCTAATGGTACGTTCCTAGGGTTACTCTATCACAAAAGAGGAGGTAGAGGTGACTTTGTCTGCCCTAAGTCATGTGACATAGGCAATAGCACTGTCCTTATTTTGTAAATCCAGCACTTTAAAGTTAGATATTTTGAGCTTTACAAAGGCTAGTAAATGTAATTCCACATATACCTCCAATCCTGCTGCCCATCCATACCTACAATTGTCTGATCTCGCAGAGGGTTGGAAAGCTGCTGTGGGAGGAGCTTCCATCTTTTTTCCTCTACTGCAAAACTAACACAGCAGAGGCCCTTCAGACTTTGGTTCAGTAACACACAATGTTTTTATCATCTTGAAAGAGAAAAATAAAAGGGAAAAGGCAGAAACCACTCCAGGCTGATACGGAATGGAATTTTGGACTTCATACATAACTGGGCTCTGGCACTGGAACCTACTAATGTTATTCAGAATTTTTTAATCATAGAACTCCACTCTTGGTGACAGCCACAGGGTAATAATGGATAGACTTGCTACAGACATCATGTACAAGATTCCACAGCATGATGTTCACTGATTTTAAATACAGTGGTGATAGGGTGTAGGCCACATGAAGATAGTGAAAAGGTTTACATAGCTTGGTGAGGTCATTTAACCCAGCTGCTTGCACCTGGAGGGTGGGTCCAATTTAACTAAAGATGAGGTCAAGCTGGACAAGTAGCTTAGTCGGTTCTGTAAAGGGAGGAAGTCCAGAGTACATGACGACTGAAAGGAAAGTCTGTGTGGTAGTCACTGTTTAGAAGCAGGAGAAAGTCCTGTGGAAGGGTTGCTCCTGGAAACCTCTTGTGCGTAACTAAATCAGGCAAAAAACCAAAAATACCCAAAGTGGCAACTGGACTGAAGCAAGCTCAAGTGAAGATCCCTAATTACAGTGCAGGATCTGAACTACCAGGGAGACAGGAAGTTCAAACATACTTTTTTTTGGGGGGGAGGGATTTTTTGAGGGGATTCAGGAGAGAACTCTATGGCTGTGGCCACGCTAGCCCCTCATTTCGGAGGAGCTATGGTAACGTGGCACTTTGGAATATGCTAATAAGGTGCTGCTCTGAATATGCATAATGGCAGCCGCACACACTTCGAACCTGCCAGTTTTGAAATGCAGCTGCCTGTGGAGCTGGGGGCCTTTCAAAATGGACCCCAGGAAAGAGGGGTGGATGGGTCCCCATGGAGAAGGCCTTCATGGAAGTGGTGGGGGAGTGGTCATCAAGAAATTCCTCACTGGGGAGCTGCTTGGAATCCATGAGGTTCTAGTCTGGGTGTTTGGTCCCTGTAGGCCTCAGTGTGTGCAAGAAGCAGATGTTGGAGAGGGGCTCTTTAAGGAAGCAGCTGGCTGAGACTCCCAGAAGGGATTGGCAACTACATGACCCTGTCCACAGCATTTTGTGCTCCTTTTCTTTCAAAAGAGAGGCTGGGGCTACGTGGCCACTCTCTTTTGAAAGAGTGGATTAACAGATCAATCTGCTTTTTGTGTGCGGAAGATCTTCTGGAAGATATCTTCTGTAAGATCATCTATTAAAAGAGAGCTATAGTGTGGACATAGCCTTGGAGAATGAGGGAATCAAAAAATTCTGTAAAAACCTGATGTATCTTATGCCAGTGTGCACCTCTCTATTCCCAACCCACACATTACTGAAGTAGTCTTTGTGTAACATATGTCTGGTAAGGAATCATTTACTGGTTAATAATATAATGGTAAATTGTATGTAGCAAAGCAACATTATGTATGAATGTATACATCCCCTGGGTGGGAAAGGAAAAGGGTTTTTGGTTTCCTGCAACTTTATAAGTAACTCTGTCCAAGATGAATAGTCACAGAGAGGTAGCCTGTATCTTCACAAAACAAAAAAGCTGTCTTATAGCACTTTAAAGACTGACAAAATGACTTATTAACTGATACGCTTTTGTGGGACAGACCCACTTATTCAGATCTGGAAATCCACCCAAGGTGGTACATTATTGTATATTGATCTAGGTAATGGGGTTGCATTCACCATGGGGGAAAGCACAATGGGGGTACTTTCTGCTGGACACTCTAGGAATTAGCTTTGACTCTCAGCACCCTTTGCTGGCTGGTTTCTTACCCATCATTGCTTTATGCTCTCTCCATCCTCTCGCCCAGGGTCTGTGTCACTCCAAGGATTGTACTGCCCTCTGGCAGTGCCAACTAGTCCAGTTTCTTGCCTCCTCCTGGGTGTATCAGCAGTCCTGAGTCCCATGCTCTGCCACTATGGCCAACAGCAGCCCCAGTCTGGTCCCTCACCTCAGGGCCAAGTCACAGTTTATAAAGGTCACTCCTCAGTGTGGCTTGATGTGGTGCAAGAGGGGAAGAGGGACCTAGGTCTATCCACAACTCTGTGTCCTGACCCAGGGACCTTCTGGTGGCAGCCTTGTCCTGCCTTCATTCACTCGCCCTTTACTGCTTGCAGTCTTCCCTGAGCCAATTCTTCCTGACACTTACACCTTCCTGGCCCTTGTATCAAGGCCTACAGCCTGGCAGGAATGAGGTTGGAGCCTCTTCCCCACTTCCCCAAGTATTCTCAGCACTGCCTTCCTCAGGGATTTCTTCTTCACTGGGAGCCAGAGCTTCATCCTCCGAGGTCAGGACCCAACTGCCCTCTGCTCTGCTGAGCAGCTCCTTATCACAAGGCCACTCCAGCAAGCTGCTTTCTCACTGGCTCCTAGTAATCCTCCCTCTGATTGGTCAGGGCTTTGCATCAAGTCCCTTCAACCTATTTAAATCCTTTCTGGCAGAGCGTGGCAGCCACTCCACTACAATCCACTTTGTGGAAAAAGAGGAAAATGTGGGCCTGGGAACGTTTTGGGATCATCATCTATGCAACAAAGGCTGCTTCAATCCAGACTGTGATTCATATGTTGTTAGCAGGATGCTGGGGTCAGAATTCCTAATAGAGGTTTGCAGCTGTGCACAGACACTCAGGATGTGACCCAAATGCTTTTTGTCCCTAAAGAGCACAGGTTGGGAGTCAAAGCAGCAGAGCATTGAGGCACCACAGGTCAGATGGCAGGTGGTGACACCCCCTCACTGGTTTGGTTTGCACCCCAGAATATCCAATGCTTTTTTTCTACACAAAAGGGTGCCAGAACCCCAGCCCCACAACCTACCACTCTACGCAGACACAAACCTCCCTCCCTACAGCCCCACATCCCTGCTTAATTCACTGTCCCCACCTTGGCTCAACCCTGTGCAGCTGTACAGCCCAGGCCCCACCCTGGCTCAACCCGCATGGCGTGGCTGCACAGTCCCAGCTTAACACCCCCCTCACCCTGGCTTAATCCCCCATGCAGCTGCACAGTCCTGGCTAAACTCCTCCCCCTCACTTCAGCTCATCCCTGCATACGGCTCTGGCCCCCTGTGCGGCTGCATGGTTCTGGCTCAGTCCCCCCTTGCCCCAGCTCAATCCCCTGCATGGCCACATGGCCCAGCTCTGTCCCATGGACTCGGCCCCAGCTCAACCTCCCTCACAGGGTCACATGGCCCCAGCTAAACTTAAACCCCCGATCCCTCCAGCAGCCTTAAGCCAGCCCAGGCTTAACCACTTGCCCCCCTCCCACAGCCCCAACCCACTGCCAGGTTTAACTCTCCCCAACTGCCCCCACAACCCAGATTTACATTTCAAAAGGAGCTCCACATGTTTCTGTTGCTTCACAGGCTGTGAGGCTCCCATCATATACAGCCGCAGGAGCAGCTCCCTCACCTGCGCACTAAAAGAGCAGCCGTCACTGTAGTTGGTTGAATGGTCTGGCTGGCCATTAAAACACTTAAATCAGGTACTGCTCTTTCCCCTGCAGGCAGGGAGCTGGAGGCGGAGCAGCGGCAGCTCTTTTTAGAAATGGTGCTGGGAAAAAAGGTGGCGGAACTCAGTTCTAATTCTTTCCACCAGAAGAAAAGCCCTGAGAAGATCATAATCCTACAAAGAGTTGAAAATGGTTTCTGGGACAAATCCTATATCACATCTTGATAAAGAAGATCTCAAGTTGAAAAGAGAATGGGAGATTGCGTAATTGCTTTATCTTAAAAATGCAAATGTAAGCAAGTGATAACTTTAAGAAGCTAATACCCCAAGCTAAGTGAACAGCTAATTTCTGTCCCAGAGGGATGTGTCAATGACAAAGCACATGAAGTGATACCCAGGAAACATTTATATATATATACACACACACATATATATATCCTAAACTAATATAACACACAGGTTTTTTATGTGTTTTAAACTACTGGTAAGATGAGATTTCTCCAGAATGGCTATAATTTCTAGCATGACTGTTTAAACTCTGTTTAAACTATTCCTTCATTAAACTGGGAGTAAATCTATTGGACAGTACTAATTCTTTATATGCTACTAGAAGATTTACTTGGCATTTCTCAGGCACTCAAGCAATTTTTGTTTTTTTGGAAAATAAACTGAAAATGTCCATGTTTCATTTAAATCATTGCTCTGGGGTGTGGTTAGAAGTGAGGGCCTCGGTAGGCAGGCTACTGTGTTGGGAAAGGACTACCCCACCCCTCTCTCACTGCACCATCTTAGGGACATGTACAGGCTACGTCTACACTACAGAGATTCTGCAAAAGAAGCTCTTCTGAATGATATCTTCCTGAAAAAATCCTTCAGAAAGAGTACATCCACATACAAAAAGGAAAATATCACAAAAGATGGATCTGCTGTTTTGGTTAGAGAGCGTCCGTGCAGCTCCTTCCCTTTCAAAAGAATGGGCCAGGGATCGAAAAATCTGGTGCTCTAAGTACTCCTCTTTCAAAAGAAGAGTCCTGCAGAGCGTCTACACCTGTTTTCATTTGAAAGAAGGAGTTCTTCCTGAAACCAGAGCGGAAGAGTGCTTTTGAAAGCAGCACCACGCTCTTTTGATTTACTTTCAAAAGAATATTATTTTGTTTAGATGCTCTGCGGGATCTTTCAAAAGACCCCCTTCTTTTGAAAAATCTTTCAAAAGAACTTCCTAGTTGTAGAGGCAGACAAAAAGTACCTCTCCATGGTTGCTGCAGCTCCAGAAGACACAGCTGGAGGAGGAGCATGTGTCTTCTGGCCGTGAAATGTCCAGGTTTCTTCTACTCTCTGTGCTCCCAAGCAGGAGTCATGAATTCAGCAGACTGTGCACTTTCCTCTCCTCCCTGATGAAGGGGAAGGGCCAGAAATGTTCCCATACAAATGAGGGAGTGGGGAGACCCAACACACACTCTCTAAATGGTGCCTGGGGAGTGGGAAGCTCAGGGCTGGAGCAGCCACCCCCTTTGACCTGCCTGGTGATTCTGTCTCTTTCCTGTATGGTTTTATGACAAGTGATCCCATTCCAAACACATTCAATTTTCCTGGCAAGACAAAAACCCTTATCTTAAACTTTAAGTTATGATAAGAAGAAGCTGTATACCAGCTTTGGTGGTCCTAGCTCTTATTTCTGAGGAGGAGATCTTGAACAGATTGACAGATTTGCAGCCAAACTCTTTCAAATGTATAGTAGATTGGTGATCTACAGCTATGAAAACACCTTCATGAAAGAATTACAAAACAGAAATCAGGAGAAAAATAGAATGTGAATAATCCAATAGAGATTGTCGTTTTCTAGATGTAACAAAAGAAAAAAGACCAGAGTATTAGGATTCTGGGCCAGATAAAATTAATATAACTTTGTCGACTTCCGCTCAGGTATGCCTAGTTACAGCAGCTGAGCAATGTCTGATTTCACTGTTCAGTACATTCCATGTATTTCTGATTAGATTTCTTTTTTGATCTTTCAACCACTTGCTCAAGATGTAGTCATAACTAAAATTCCGAAATCTGAACCTACTCCTGTAGAGATTAACTAGAAACCTCAATTGTCTCATTTAAAAGATGAAATATCAACTGGGGTTATCAAAGACAACCACTCTGATGTGGCAATAAAATACAAATCAAATGCTATCAAATTAACCAGGAACTGCAACTCTGGGAATAATTGGGGATGTTTTAAAAGCAGTTTCCCAGAACTGAGCATTTAGTATTATGAAAGGAAGAAAAATGTTAATGCAGTCCCATTTCACTGAACTACAAGTAAAGATTATAGAACTACAGCAAGGCTACAAAAGCAACGTTAACAATTAATTTACAAGAACCGAGAGCCAGAACAACAAGCATGTTGCAAAAAACCAGTGTCATCTTTCACTAGCGCTCTGTAATATCCTCCAGCTATTGTGGAGTAAAGTGACAGAAAGTGGCTTACCAAAAAGGCAAAAAGGTCAGACCCTGCCACCTTTCTCATGTTAAGTGGCACTTCGTTTCACAACCTGTCCCACTGAAATCCATAGGATGACCCACAATTAGATTCTGCTACCCTTACTCACTCTGGCTACGTCTACACATGCACACTACATCGAAATAGCTAATTTCGATGTAGCGACATCGAAATAGACTATTTCGATGAATAGCGTCTACACGTCTTCCAGGGCCGGCAACGTCGATGTTCAACTTCGACGTTGCGCAGCCCAACATCGAAATAGGTGCAGCGAGGGAACGTCTACATGCCAAAGTAGCACACATCGAAATAGGGATGCCAGGCACAGGTGCAGACAGGGTCACAGGGCGGACTAGCGCTTCCGGGGCAACAGCCAGCCGCTCCCTTAAAGGGCCCCTCCCAGACACACTCAGCCTGCACTGCTCCATGCCATGGGGGAGGCAGCTGAGCACCTCCTTGCTACACCGGAGGAGGAGCTGCCCCCAGGGCAGCAGGGCTCAACCCCTAACCCTGCAGCACCCCGCCCCCCACCGCCTCACACGCCGGCGGCTGTGGAGCTACCCCACCAGCACCGAATGGTGGGAGCGGCTGGTGCTTGGGGAGCGAGACGACGACTGCTGGCTCAGGAACTTCAGGATGAGCTGGCAGACATTTATGGAGCTGTGCCAGTGGCTCACCCCCGCACTCAGGCACCAGGACACGGCCATGCGGCGTGCCCTCACAGTGCAGAAACGGGTCGGCATAGCTGTCTGGAAGCTGGCCACTCCCGACAGCTACCGATCCGTAGGGCAGCGGTTTGGTGTCGGCAAGGCCACCGTTGGGGCTGTCCTCATGGAGGTAAGAGAACCCACGGGGGGAGGGCAGGGCAGGGGAGGGGGGCCCGGGCAGAGGAGGGCAGGGCAGGGCAGGGCCACGCACACCCTGCTCACCCCTCATTGGTGCTGTCCCATGTGTTTTCTCTGCAGGTTGTGCGTGCCATCAACGCCATGCTCCTGCACAGGCTCGTGAGGCTGGGGGACCCAGATGCCACCATCGCGGCCTTTGCCACCCTGGGCTTCCCCAACTGCTTCGGGGCTCTGGATGGGACTCACATCCCCATCCGCGCCCCGCATCACAGTGGAGGACGATACCTGAATCGCAAGGGCTACCATTCTGTCGTCCTCCAGGCTTTGGTGGACAGCTGGGGACGTTTCCAGGACATTTATGTGGGCTGGCCTGGCAGCACCCACGACGCCTGGGTTTTCCGGAACTCGGGCCTGTGCCGCCAGCTGGAGGCGGGGACCTACATCCCCCAGCGGGAGATCCCTCTGGGAGACACCACCATGCCCTTCTGGGTCATTGCAGATGTGGCATACCCCCTCCGGCCATGGCTCAAGCACCCCTACACGGGCCATCTCTCCGCTAGCCAGGAGCGCTTCAACGAGTGCCTGAACCATGCTCGCCAGGTGGTGGAGTGCTCATTTGGCAGCCTGAAGGGATGCTGGAGATGTCTCCTGACCCGCCTGGAGGCGGGCCCCAACAACATCCCCCAGATTGTGGGTGCCTGCTGCGCCCTGCCCAATTTGGTCGAGAGCAAGGGGGAGACCTTTTTCCAGGGCTGGGCTGTGGAGGCCGGCAGGGCAGACGTCCAGCCACCTGCTGTCCCCAGTCGGCAGGTGGACCCTGAAGGGACCCGGGTCCGGGAGGCCCTGCGGGCCCACTTCAATGATGAGGCCGCGGGGTGAACTCTGGCCAGGCCCCCTACTGCCCGCCCCTTCCTCCCCCACACTCCTGCCTCAACGCCCACACCATGGAGCACCCCACCGCACCCCCCCTCCCACTTTTCCTGGACAAATGACAGCACGCACTTGTGGCTGAACTTAAACTTCTTTTTCTTTCAGAACTTTTTTTTTTAACTGTAAATATATGAAACAAGAACAAACTATATACAAACATGTGGAAACAAACTAATGTGTACAAAAATAAAACAATACTAAGAAGCAAGTGTCCTCATGAATAAAAAGAAAACCAGGGAGGATAAAGGGGAGAACTATTTACATGGGGGGGAACGGGGCAAACGGGGGGCACCAAATAATAACTTTAAACTATATACAAGGGGGGGCCATGTCCCGGGCCCCTCGCCCCTATAGCCCGGCACTGGGCTTGGCCGGCCGGGAGCCCCGCCGCAGTCGCAGCCCTGTCCGGGGCTGGCTGGGGGCGGGCCGGACCGGAAGATATGATGCCCGGCGAGTCTCAGGTGGCTCCAGGGGTCCCTCGGTGCTCCAGCCCTCGGCGGTGGGTGGCGGGGCGACGGCGGACAGGACGGCGACGGGCAGAGCAGCTGGTGGTGGGGCTGGTGGAGCAGGCAGGGTGGGCGCTGCGGCGGCCGGCGCGGCATGGGGGGCCAGGTAGTCCACCAGGCGGTTGAAAGTCTCCATGTAGGCCCCCCATGCCTCCTGGCACCAGGCCAGCACCCGCTCCTGTAGCTGCAGCTGCTGCTCCGCAACCTCCAGTTGCCGTCGGTGGATGGCCAGCAGGTGGGGGTCCGTCGCCGTCGGGTGGTGGTGGTGCGGGGTTCGCCGTCTAGCCCGCCATGGGGCCGGTCGGTCCTCGGCCATGGGCCTGGCCTGGAGCGATGGTCCCGGAGGGCTCTCCGGGACCACTGATGCCTCGCCGGCGCTCTCTTTCGGTCCTTCTGATGGTGCAGGTGTGGGACACAGGAGAGGAGGGGGGGAAGAAGAATGGAGAAAGGCGTTAGTGTGGGCCCCGAGCCGTGGCCTTTGTCCCCCCAGCCCTGTGCTGCAGGTTCCCCATCCCCGTCCCCAGGAGATGCTGCTGTGATGGATGGGGTTCAGGGGTCCCCCTGCCCTGCACCCCATCCCCTGGTGGGAGCGACTCTCACTTCACCCCGCAAAATCTGACAGCAGGAGAGGTTTCTTAGGCCACAGATGCCCAGTTTCTCGCAGGAGTGACAGCACCAGCTGTCGGAAGAGACAGTCCTTCCAACCCGTCGTGGGGAGAAGACCCCAAGGGGGGCCCCTCTGGGATGCACCTTTCCCCCTCCTCAGGCTGGCTGCCTTCCAGCTCTCCCTTCCCCTAGCCTCTACCTGTGGCCCCCGCCCTCCACCCACAATTTCAAGCCAGCTCGGCTCCTCCCTCCTCTTTGTTCAGGGCAGATGTGTCACCTGCCAGCTGTAGCCCCAGGATCCTCCTTTGCCCCTGGGAGCTATTCGGCTCTTGGTGCTCATATGTAGCCTGAGTCTCCCTTTTGCACTCCCCACACTCCATCACATGCTGCTGCTGCGGGGTGTCCCACCCCCTCCTCCCGGGGGCCCCTCGAGGTTCCGCTCCGCCCTGGCCCGGGGATGGGGCATGGCACTGTCGTGCGGGGTGGGGGGGGCAGGGGCTGATGCACTGCTGTGAGGGACATGGCCCTGCTGTCCTTGGGGCCATGGCCATGTGAGCATGTGGGGGGCCCTGCACAGATATCTAGTACCCCCCGCCCCTCAAGCCCAGGGGTGTACACCAGAGGGGGTACCTACCTGTTGGTCCGCTCCCACGGTCCGGAGATCCCCGGGGGTCGGAGGCCGGGCTGCTGCTCCGGGATGGCAGGAGGAGGATCTGCAGCCCGGATTCTGCGGAGGAGGAGCCCCCCTCCTCCTCCTCCTCCTCCTCCTGCCGCGATGTCCCGGGGGTGGGCTCTGGGGGGGGCCCCAGGGTGCGGGGCTTACCTCTGGGTCGGACTCCGGCTGCAGGGCCTGCTGGGGCTCGTCAGCCGAGGTATCAAGGGTGGCCGGAGGGGAGGAGGTGTGCCTGGGGCCCAGGATGTGCCTGAGCTCCCTGTAAAAGGGGCAAGTGACGGGGGCAGCCCCAGATCAGCTGGCCGCATGCCGGGCCCGGGAGTAACCCTGCCGCAGCTCCTTCACCTTACTCCTGACATGATCAGGAGTGCGGGCAGGGTGACCCCGGGCAGCCAGGCCATCGGCCAGCTGAGCGAACGCATCCGCGTTCCGCCTCTTGCTCCCCATTATCTGGAGCACCTCCTCCTCTCTCCAGAGCCCCAGCAGGTCCCGCAGCTCGGCCTCCGTCCAGGAGGGGCCCCGCTTCCGCTTGCCAGCCTGGCTGCCCGACTGGCTGGGCTGGCTGCCCTGGCTCCCCTTGGGGGGTGTCCCCTGGGGGCGCTGGGGGGGCTGCCGGGCAGCCATCGCAGCTGGGTGGGTGGCTGAGGGATGTGCAGGCTGGCCGCGTGTGTGGGCTGCCGCCTGCACATTCCCTCAGCTTCCTGCACAGGAAGGGAGGGGGAGGGGACCTTTAAGGGGCTGCTCCATGCGGCCACCATTGAGCTGAGGGGCTGGAGAGAGCGTCTCTCAACCCCTCAGCTGATGGCCGCCATGGAGGACCCTGCAATTTCGACGTTGCGGGACACGCAACGACTACACGGTCCCTACTTCGACGTTGAACATCGAAGTAGGGCGCTATTCCTATCCCCTCATGGGGTTAGCGACTTCGACATCTCGCCGCCTAACGTCGAAGTTAACTTCGAAATAGCTCCCGACGCGTGTAGCCGTGACAGGCGCTATTTCGAAGTTAGTGCCGCTACTTCGAAGTAGCGTGCATGTGTAGACACGGCTCCTAAGTCACAACACCTCACCTCAGAACAAATATTTTGCCAATGGAGGAGGAAATATCAAAAGGACTTTAGCAGGTTAGGAAAGAATTTGATGTTTTGAATAAATGAACTGTGCATATGTCTGACTCTAAAAGGGATCTATCAGAAATTAAGTGCTATTTGCAGAAGTATCAGGGTTTAGTTCCTTGAGGATATAAACAATATATAATTAGAGAGATAATTAAATGAGGCTCTGAGTTAAAACATGTCTCATTATGGAGAAACACTAGGCAGAAATATCCATCAGTCTTGTGAATACTTTCCGTGGGTTTGATAGGTCTGTGCTGGATTATGTTTGTTTTCAAAGTTATGTGCCCACCCAAAAGCCTGAAAATTAGGAAAGAACAGTGTGCAGCCAAGATCTGATGTTGAATATGTGCCCAGACACGTGATTTTTAAAAAGTGGTTTTGTACTCATGCTATAATGGCCTACCTGTAGCAGTCATAACGTGTAAGAAGCTGTTGCTTCAAATGGATATTTCAGCACGTTTTCAGGGAATACACTGATGGGGAGGAAGTGTAGGCAAGGGACTAATGCAACAGTTTGCTAGGTCAGATGGTTAAAAGAATTTTCCCAACCACTACCCAGAGACAAAGAACTTGCAGAATTTCCCACTGTGGTTCTGCTGATTGCGCATTCAGCAAATAGTGAACAGGCAGAAGGATTTTCTCCCATAATAGTTAACTGTGACAAATCAACAGATCACCTCACTTTGGACAGATTGTTAAACTCCTTAGCACAGATACTAGAAAAAACACAGAAATTGTTCAATAACTCCTATTGTGAGTTAGTAGAGGACAATAGAGGACATATCTTGGTGATGAGAACATGAAAAGCCAAAGGCAATTTCCATTAGACTGGAAATAAGCAGGTTTCACCATTTCGACTTGAAATTTCTTATCGGAGTCTTCTTGTTTTTCCACAGTCTCCGCAAACATTTAGCAAAGTGTACTGTAATTATTTGTATCTTCACCAGTTTATTTTTTTTCTGTTTTTGTGCTTGTGAAAGATAGCATCTTATAAATCCCAACAAAAACATGCTTCTTAGAATAGTAACAGCGAGGTAGCCGTGTTAGTCTGTCTCCTAACAAAACAAAACAGCAGTCATGTAGGACTTTAAAGACTAACAAATGCTTCTGAGAAGAAGGAAAAAAGTTTCCTTGAGAAAATGACCTCTGCATTCCTTGATAGATATAAACTGCTAGTATTGTCAAGGAAACATGTCTTGTCTTCTATGTTCTGAAAACCAGAACTACACTTAAAATTCGTATTTTCCACTGCCCCTTGGCATGGTGTTGCTCTGGCAAATGGGGATTTGAGTCCAGTGATATCAGATGTTTTCTGTAGAGTCCTGCTTCCACCAGACATGTGTTTTAAATAAAAGCTAACTTAGGTCCCACACTCTATCTATTTTCCATTCCTTAATTCTGTTGTCATAGTTATCCTATCCAAATTTTATCTCCAAGCAATAGATGTAAAACTTAAATTAAGCTTACCCCAATTGGAGTTGGGTTTGTGATGTTTATCTCGAATTACATGTTTAATAGTTAATTTAAGCTACACAAATTGCTTTAGGTTCTGGAGAAGGAGAAGCATGTGATCCTGATAAAGCATACATGGTTTCAGATTATGTGAAAATGTGTACAGTTAGCACTTGATTTGCTTTATACTAGAGGGAACTGAGCACATTATGGGCTGCTCAGTCCTGCGAAACCATCTGCTTATGGCTCTACTGATTTCAGTAGTAGCTCCACATACAAATGCCTTCTTGTAATTCTGCAATTTGCCATGACTAGGTAGTGGCATGAAGCAGTGCTAGCTAAAGTCAGATCAGGGACTGAATTGTGAATGAGGACAGGGTGTGTCTATATTGCAGTGATGGAGTATAATTAGAGATCTTGTAGATAAACTCAAGTTATACATATCAATAGCTTAGGTAGTGCAGAGCATGAAACTATGTCAACATTAACTTCAGTGCTTGCTTGCCAGCTACATAATTAACCAAGATGCTGAGTGACTGTTTTAGGGGCCTCACTCTGGGAGAGGGTTCACTGGTGAGTATCCTGAATGAAGAAAGATGATTCTCTCTGACCTATCTGTGGAATGTGTAAAGCCCAAATCGGTGGGGGACTATGTCCCATATACATAAATGTGGAGGCCTGGATGCCAAGCAGTGTCCCTTTCCTCTGCATTTCAGAGCTGACTGGCTTTGGCAACTTGCTCAGCTTTTTGAGTTTTGAAACTCCTCTTTTTAGGGACCTGATTCTCCCCAGGCAGAGCTTGTTCACCTCACTTGGTACTGAGAGTTCCACTGGGCAGCAAGGTATCTACTAGTTAGGAGCTCCAATGTCCAAGTCCCCTTGCAAATCTGTCCCCACTGAACCTCTTCCCTGAAGCCCCCAACCTCACAGCAACCTGACCTTAGGGAGATTTGGGGGGATGCATGGGGCAGCAGCAAGGCTCCCACCCCAAGAACATTGACTGTGGTGGTGAGAGGAGTGACAGCATCCTGCTCATCTCCCGCTCCCATCTCCTAGCCCTCTGTGTTCCACTGCACCATGGTGATGGGAAGTACAGTGTCCTAGTCCTAGCCTGCTCCCCTCTGCTCCTCTAAGCCTTAGAACGTAAGAACATAAGAATGGCCATACTGGGTCAGACCAAAGGTCCATCCAGCCTAGTATCCCGTCTGCCGACAGTGGCCAATGCCAAGTGCCCCAGAGAAGGAGAACAGAAGGCAATGATCAAGTGATTTATCTCCTGCCATCCATCTCCTGCCCTTGTACTGAAGGCTAGGGCACCATACTTTACCCCGGCTAATAGCCATTTATGGACCTAACCTGCAAAAATTTATCGAGCTTTTTTATAAACCCTAATAGAGTCCTGGCCTTCACAGCCTCCTCCGGCAAGGAGTTCCACAGGTTGACTGTGCGCTGTGTGAAGAAAAATTTCCTTTTATTAGTTTTGAACCTATTATCCATCAATTTCATTTGGGCCGTGTCTACACGTGCACGCTACTTCGAAGTAGGGGTGCCAACTTCGAAATAGCGGCCGTCATGGCTACACGTGTTGGGCTCTATTTCGAAGTTGAAATCGACACTAGGTGGCAAGACGTCGAAGTCGCTAACCCCATGAAGGGATGGGAATAGCGCCCTACTTCGAAGTTGAACATCGAAGTAGGGCACATGTAGACGATCTGCGTCCCGCAACGTCGAAATAGCGGGGTCCGTCACGGTGGCCATCAGCTGAGGGGTTGAGAGACGCTCTCTCTCCAGCCTCTGCGGGGCTCTATGGTCATCGTGTGCAGCAGCCCTTAGCCCAGGGCTTCTGGCTGCTGCTGCGGCAGCTGGGGATCCATGCTGCATGCACAGGGTCTGCAACCAGTTGTCGGCTCTGTGGATCTTGTGTTGTTTAGTGCAACTGTGTCTGGGAGGGGCCCTTTAAGGGAGCGGCTTGCTGTTGAGTCTGCCCTGTGACCCTGTCTGCAGCTGTTCCTGGCACCCTTATTGCGATGCGTGCTACTTTGGCGTGTAGCCGTTCTCTCGCCACGCCTATTTCGATGTGGTGCTGCCCAACGTCGAACTTGAATGTCGACGTTGCTAGCCCTGAAGGACGTGTAGACGTTATTCATCGAAATAGACTATTTCGATGTCGCTACATTGAAATAAGCTATTTCGATGTAGCGTGCACTTGTAGACGTAGCCTTGGTGTCCTCTAGTTCTTGTATTATGGGAAAAGGTAAATAATTTTTCTATATTCACTTTCTCCACACCATTCATGATTTTATATACCTTTATCATATCGCCCCTCAATCACCTCTTTTCCAGACTGAAAAGTCCCAGTCTCTCTAGCCTCTCCCCATATGGGACCGGTTCCAAACCCCTAATCATCTTAGTCACCCTTTTCTGAACCTTTTCTAATGCCAATATATCTTTTTTGAGGTGAGGAGACCACATCTGCATGCAGTACTCAAGATGTGGGCGTACCATAGTTTTATACAAGGGAAGTATGATATCTTTTGTCTTATTATCTATTCCTTTTTTAATAATTCCTAATATCCTATTTGCTTTACTAACTGCCGCTGCACACTGGGTGGATGTCTTCAGAGAACTATCCACTATAACTCCAAGATCCCTTTCCTGATCTGTTGTAGCTAAATTTGACCCCATCATGTTGTACATGTAATTTGAGTTATTTTTCCCAATGTGCATTACCTTACACTTACCCACATTAAATTTCATTTGCCATTTTGCTGCCCAATCACTCAGTTTGCTGAGATCTTTTTGTAGTTCTTCACAATCCCTTTTGGTTTTGACTGTCCTGAACAACTTGGTGTCATCTGCAAACTTTGCCACCTCACTGCTTACCTCATTTTCTAGATCATTGATGAACAAGTTGAACAGGATCGGTCCCAGGACTGACCCCTGGGGAACACCACTAGTTACCCCCCTCCATTGTGAAAATTTACCATTTATTCCAACCCTTTGTTTTCTGTCTTTTAACCAATTCCCGATCCATGAAAGGATCTTTCCTCCTATCCCATGACCGCCTAATTTCCATAAAAGCCTTTGGTGTGGGACTGTGTCAAAGGCTTTCTGGAAATCTAGGTATATTATGTCCACTGGGTGCCCCTTGTCCGCATGTTCATTAACCCCTTCAAAGAATTCTAATAGATTAGTTAGACATGACTTCCCTCTGCAGAAACCATGCTGACTTTTGCCCAACAATTCGTGCTCTTCTATGTGCCTTGCAATTTTATTCTTTACTATTGTTTCTACAAATTTGCCTGGTACTGATGTTAGACTTATCAGTCTATAATTGCCAGGGTCTCCTCTAGAGCCTTTTTTAAATATTGGCGTTATATTGGCCGTCTTCCAGTCATTGGGTACCAAAGCGGATTGAAAGGATAAGTTACAAACCACTGTTAATAACTCCGCAATTTCACATTTGAGTTGTTTCAGAACCCTTGGGTGAATACCGTCTGGTCCTGGAGACTTGTTATTATTCAGCTTATCAATTAACTCCAAAACCTCCTCTAATGACACTTCAATCTGGGAGAGTTCCTCAGATTTGTCATCTAAAAAGGCTGGCTCAGATTTAGGAACCTCTGTAACATCCTCAGCCATGAAGACTGAAGCAAAGAAATCATTTAATCGCTCCGCAATGGCACTGTCTTCCTTGATCGCTCGTTTTATATCTTTATCGTCCAAGGGCCCCACTGCTTTTTTAGCGGGCCTCCTGCTTCTAATGTATTTAAAAAACATTTTACTATCATTTTTTGAATTTTTGGCTAGCTGTTCCTCAAAATCTTTTTTGGCTTTTCTTACTACATTATGGCTACGTCTACACGTGCAGCCAACTTCGAAATAGCTTATTTCGATGTTGCGACATCGAAATAGACTATTTCGATGAATAACGTCTACACGTCCTCCAGGGCCGGCAACGTCGATGTTCAACTTCGACGTTGCTCAGCCCAACATCGAAATAGGCGCAGCGAGGGAACGTCTACACGGCAAAGTAGCACACATCGAAATAAGGGAGCCAGGCACAGCTGCAGACAGGGTCACGGGGCGGACTCAACAGCAAGTCGCTCCCTTAAAGGGCCCCTCCCAGACACACTTTCATTAAACAGTGCAAGATACACAGAGCCAACAACTAGTTGCAGACCCTGTATATGCAGCACGGACCCCCAGCTGCAGCAGCAGCAGCCAGAAGCCCTGGGCTAAGGGCTGCTGCCCACGGTGACCACAGAGCCCCGCAAGGGCTGGAGAGAGAGTATCTCTCAACCCCCCAGCTGATGGCCGCCATGGAGGACCCCGCTATTTCGATGTTGCGGGACGCGGATCGTCTACACGTCCCTACTTCGATGTTGAACGTCGAAGTAGGGCGCTATTCCCATCCGCTCATGGGGTTAGCGACTTCGACGTCTCGCCGCCTAACGTCGATTTCAACTTCGAAATAGCGCCCAACACGTGTAGACGTGACGGGCGCTATTTCGAAGTTACTGCCGCTACTTCGAAGTAGCGTGCACGTGTAGACGCAGCCTATGACACTTAATTTGGGAGTGTTTGTGTTCCTTTCTATTTTCCTCACTAGGATTTGACTTCCACTTTTTAAAAGCTGCCCTTTTCTCTCTCACTGCCTTTTTAACATGGCTGTTAAGCCATGGTGGTTCTTTGTTAGGTCTGTTACTGTGTTTTTTTATTTGGGGTATACATTTAAGTTGGGCCTCTAGTATGGTGTCTTTAAACAGTTTCCATGCAGCTTCCAGGGATTTTAGTTTAGTTACTCTACCTTTTAGTTTCTGTTTAACTAGCTTCCTCATTTTAATGTAATTCCCCTTTTTGAAATTAAATGCCGGAGTGTTTGACCACTGAGGTGTTCTTCCCAACACAGGAATATTAAAAATTATTATATTGTGGTCACTATTTCCAAGCGCTCCAGTAACAGTTACCTCTTGGACCAGATCCTGCGTTCCAGTCAGGACTAGATCGAGAATTGACTCTACCCTTGTGGGTTCCTGTACTAGCTGCTCCAAGAAGCAGTCATTTGACGTATCAAGAAATTTAATCTGTGAATCCCTTCCTGAGGTGACATGTACCCAATCAATATGGGGGTAATTGAAATCTGCTCTTATTACTGTGTTTTTTATTTTGATAGCCTCTTTAATCTCCCTTAACATTTCAGCATCACTATCACTGTCCTGGTTAGGTGGTTGGTAATATATTCGTAATGCCATATTCATATTAGAGGAATGAATTGTTATCCATAATGATTCTATGGAACATTTTGATTCCTTTAGGATTTTTGCTTCATTTGATTCTATATTATCCTTTACATATAGCACCACTCCACCACCCGCATGACCTGTTCTGTGTTTCCGATATAATTTATATCCCGGTATGATAGTGTCCCACTGATTGTCCTCATTCCACCATGTTTCTGTGATGCTTATTATGTCAACTTCCTCCTTTGATATGAGGTACTCCAGTTCACCCATCTTATTAGACAGACTCCTAGCATTTGTGTAAAAACACTTTAAAAAACTACCACTATTTATATGTCCGCCTTTCACAGGCACCTTGGATTTTTTTATATGCGATTGTTTCACATCTGATCTCGCCCATATATTATGCCCCACGTTCCCTATCTGACTAACTTCTAGGGAATCCCTATCTATGGAGCCTCGTGTAAGAGAAGTCTCCGTCCGATCCAGGTGCTCCCCCCGCACCAATCGGCTTTCCCCCACCTCTTAGTTTAAAAACTGCCCTACGACCTTTTTAATGTTTAATACCAGCAGTCTGGATCACTTTGGGTAGCTGAGCAGGCTATCTTTTTTCTGCTGCCTCGTGCTGCATTATGTTAAAATTTTAAAATAAACAGGGACTCTGATCCTGCACCTTTGGGGTCAATGGAAGCTTTGCCCTTGACATTGGTTGAAGCAGGATCAAGCCCGTGGTAAATATTCACATGGCTTAATACCCTTCGTTTTTTTTGTAACTTGCAATGTGCAACACAGTACCCTCTTCTTTTGCTGGGACTATGCTAACTCTGGTTAATAGACTCTTTGAAAGAAGTATGATTTGGACTGAAAAATTAATATGAAAAACTCAATTTCCTCTATTCTGAACAGAACAGTAAAGGCTTAACACCAGCTCCAAACAGATTTTTATTTTGCATATGGTGCTATAAATATTTTTATATATGCTGTGGAAATGCAGCTAAGTTGTTAACTTGACTGTTTTTGGGTGTGATGTTGAACAATGCAGCCTGAGGAAAGGACAGGCCCTGCAGGGAGAGATTAGATGCATGACCAGTAAATCTAAGAAAGGCAAAGAGGGAAGCTAAGCAAACAAAGCAGGGAGAAATGAGAAAGCCCAGGGGAGTTAGATAATGCTAAGAGATCAGACTGACATAAAGAGATCAGGGTAAATAACTGAAAGATGTTATGGAGGTGATCATACATAACTATGAGTTAGAAGATACAAAATCAGTTTTAAATGTTAAAGTTCAGTTATCTTACTTAAGAAAAATTGCATACACAGGGGCTTATGCCAAAACACGAAATACAGTCTCTTGTCTTTATTGATTAGAGAAAAGCTTGTTTGTGGTGACTCATGATTTATGCCAACTTATAAACACCTAAAAATATCTCAGATTTTAGCACAGGGCAATGTCCTTTCCTAGACAATAATGAACTAAATGTGAATTTATTATATAGAGCAAATGTGAAGTATTTCAGATCAACTATATAAGGAGGTGTTGCAGGGAGCATCTGTGTGTCCAAAACTGATGGTATCCTCTAATAGCCACACTCCAGACTATCACCTAGTGGAGAGATTCAAAGTCTGCCTTGTCTAGTCACTACGGTCTGAGGGAAGGGGACATTGGGACCCAGGCCCTCCCCACTCCTTTTGGTTCAAACCCAGGGCCCTTCACACCAATAATATATACATATGGCTTAGGAGATGGCACCCCTCCTCAGGCACACTTCCTTCCTTTCCCCAATTCTGTTTTATCCATAGTGCCACAGATTGGCTTTGGGGTCCCTCCTGGCATAGGATGACCGTATTTCCCCCAGCCAAATAGGGGACAAGGGGGAATGATGCTGTCTCGGCCAAAATGGGTGGATGCTCATCCTACCTGGGAGTCAGAAGGTGGCTGCCTTGTGAGGGCTGCCACCCTGCTGGGGAGGTGATGAGGGTCAGCTGCAGCTCTTAGCTGCCCCATGACTTGGAGCAGCAGGAACTGGGCTGATGCCCCACCAGTGAAGCTCCTGGCTTCTTCCAGCTGGGGGAATCTGGGCAGCAGCTGCACCATGACATGGGTCTGGCTCTTAGATCCTCCCAGCCATGGGGAGCCATAACTGGAGGCAACCACCTGCGCTAATGAAAAAGTGGAATATGGGGCAATTGGTCCCTTTGGAAAAATAAATTGGGATGTCGGGTGGAGCCTGAAATACGGGGCTGTCCCAACCAAAATGGGATGGTCACCCTTTCTTAGCATCCTCACAGGCCAGTCTCATCACCCCTTTTCTTGATTGAAGGGCTACATCAGTTTGACTGGGAGGCCAAATCCCAGGTGTCTGTAGCCCTGACTATGCTTCTTGCACCACCAGTGGCTTCTCTGAAGGATGTAGCTGCACCCAGCTGCTCTCCTGCTCAGTTCATGCACAGCTCACACTGAACTGAGCTGTTCTTTGGTGAATGCTCCCTCCACTTCCTGGGTCATTAGCTGCTTCTTAATCTCAGTTTACTGGTAGGTATACTCTCTCAAAGAGGGACTCCTATGTTTTCAAGAGACATGGATTTATTTATTTTTATTCTTGACAATTCCTAGCTAGTAGAATAATAGTGTGCAAGCCTTTTTTGTAAGTCAGTGATATAATGTGTCTCACCATTTGCATTTTGTCCAATTTCTTTGAGGTTCCTCCCTCTTCTTGTCTCTGCAAAAAGAGTTTGCTGTAATGAGAAGTAGATATCATTATTGTAGGCAAAACTCAAAAGCTCAGTGCTTGGGCCAAGGAAGGTGCTCATCAAATCAAATAAATGTATGGGATGCTGACATGGTTTGGTCTTAGTCCCACCTTTTATCTTCTCCCAGTAAACTGCTGTGGCCCATTTGACTCCATTCATTGTATTTTATGGGCGTTTCGCAGTATACTGAACCATTTCAGAGTGGTGCCCTCATTTTAGGTTTCTAGTACTTCAGGCTTTCCTGTTTCAGTGATTTTATTCTGCACAAATTTTCATTGGAGAAAGGAGGTGAGTCTCCCACATGCCATGGAAATGCCCTAAGCACCAGGCTTCAGAGTTATTAATTTTCTTACTACCTTGGGCCCAGTGGCTAGTCAGGTATTTCATACAAACTGGAACACTTCAACTGGAGCAACTGAGGAAGACCTCCCCTAGAACTGTATCCAGTCAGGTGGTTAGAGCACTCACCTGAGAGCAGGAGACTGGCTTCAAGTCCTTACCACAGACCAGATACACAAACCTAGGTCTCCCAAATCCCATGTGAATGCCCTAACCATGGGGTTATTAGGTAAAAGAGAAAACATCAGCACAATCACCCTGTCTTCATTTCCTTTGATTTTGTAAATAACTTGTAAATGGCCAGAAATAAAGCAAGATCTTTCCAGTTGTTTAATTTTTTTCACTTCATCACCAATTCCAAAACAATTAGAAAAAAACCCCGCAAACCCAGCATTTGTGGGTACTGCCAGTGAACTGAAAATCTTTCATTCATCTACTTCTAACTAATAGTTTGTACTTGGACAGTATAGTACAGGGTAACAAAGTCTAATTCATTTCTCCCTGCATAGAGCCTACAGGGACAGTCAGACTTCTGGATGAGGTGAAAGAGCCGTGGGAGCTTAGAGCTGTGTGTCTTCAGCATATTTATAGTCCTCACGGCTCTAAATTTCTCAAAGGTGGTCCTCAACAGGAAGTATTATTCATAGCTATCCTTCCTCTTACCTTTTTATAAGATCATCCATCAATAGATATTTCAGCATCCCACCCAGGGGTGTGCCTGCATCTGTGAGAAGTAAAGAAAATAGGAAGTAAATAGCTCTACTTGAACTTCCAGATAAGAACAGTCATACTGGGTCAGACCAAAGGTCCATCTAGCTCAGTATCCTGACTTCCAACAGAAGACAATGCCTGATTCCCCAGAGGGAGTGAACAGAAGAGGTAATCATGAAAGCGATCCTTCTCCTGACATCCATTTCCAACTTCTGACAAACAGAGGCTCGGGACATCATTCCCACCTGTCCCAACTAATATCTATTGATGGGCCTAACCTCCATGAAGTTATCCAGTTTTTTTTTTTTGAACCCTGTAAAAGTCTTGGTCTTCACAGCTTCCTCTGGCAATAAGTTCCGCATGTCTGTTATGTGCTGTGTGAAGAAAAACTACCTTTTGTTGTTTTTGGGCTGCTACCCATTAATTTCATTTGGCCACCCCTAGTTCATTTGTTACGGGAACACGTAAATAACTTTTCCATACCTTACTCTCCTTTTTTTTTCTTAGCTGAAAAGTCCCAGTCTTTTTAATTTTTCTTCATACGGCACCTGTTCCAAACCCCTAATAATTTTTGTTCCTCTTTTTTGAACCTTTCCCAATGCTAATATATCTTTTTGGAGACGAGACGACCGCATTTGTACACAATATTCGTAATGTGGGGGTACCATGGATTTATACAGAGGCAGTAAAATATTCTCTGTATTATTCTCTATCCCTTTTTCAATGATTCCTAGCTTTCTGTTTGCCTTTTTGACTGCTGAAGCACACTGAGTGGATGTTTTCAGAGAACTGTCCACAGTGAGTTTTCAGAGACCTATCACAATGGGTTCTGAATGCATTGGCTTGCCCTAGCCCTTAATTTAAAAACTTCTCTTAGACCATTCTAATGTTAAGTGCCAGCAGCCTGGTTCCATTTTGGTTTAGATGGAGTCAATCCTTCCTGTATAGGCTCCTCCTTCCCCAAAGTTTCCCCAGTTCCTAATTAATCTAAACTCTTCTTCACTACACCATCATCTCATCCATTAATGGGGACTCCGAAGTTCTGCTTGCCTACGTGACCCTGCACACAGAACTGGAAGCATTGCAGAGAATACTACTATAGAGTCACTGGATTTCAATCTCTTTCCTAGCAGACTAAATTTGGCCTCCAGAACCTCTCTCCTACCTTTCCCTATGCCATTGGTACCTACATGTACCACGATCCTCCCCAGCACTACACATAAGCCTATTTAGACATCTCAAGAGATCAGCCATCTTTGCACGTGCCAGGAAAGTCACCATAGGATTCTCTCAGCTATCACAAACCCAGCTGTCTATTTTTGTAATGATTGAGTCCCCCTTTACTAACACCTGCTTTTCCTAATGACTGGAATTTCTGCCCCTGGAAAGGTATCCTCAGTGTGAGAGGATACCCCATCATAACCTGGAAGGAGGGTCTCAACTATGGAATGGTTTCCCTCTGCTTCAGTTGAATGTTCTCCTTCTCTGAGACTTTTACACTCCTCAGCAACACAGGGGCTGTCTCAATGGAGGAGGGACAGTTCTACTGTGTTCCAGAAGGCCTCATCTACATACCTCTGTGCCTCTCTCAACTCTTCCAATTCAGCCACCCTGGCCTCCAAAGCCAGTATGCAGTCTTTGAGGACTAGGAGCTCCTTGCATCGAATACACACATATGCCACGTGTCTATATGGCAGGTAAGAATCATACTTGCTACATTGGATGCAATAAACAGGAAAACCCCCACTCTGCTCCTGGACTTCTGACTGCATTTCCTCCTACAGAAAATGAGATTTTTGATTGGATTTTTATTTAAATAAGGTAGTTATTCAAATTAAAGTGAGGTGCATCTTTTATGACTTTCTAAAAAGACTTTAGTTCATGGAGAGGCAATGCTTAAACACCGTTTTATACAGCTCACTTGATTATCTATGGATAACATTTGAAATGGGTTTCTAAAGAGCAAATCCTTCAAGACAATCCTGAATGCTTTATTCATAGACAAAGCAAGCTGGTGAGGCAATCAGATGCAATATATGTGGACTTTATTAAAGCATTTGATATCTCAAATGAAATTCTACTAAAATAATTCAAATTGACATGAGTAAAAACAGTTACATAGAATGAAAACTTGCTGAAGGACTACAATGATTCAAGATAAATGGCAATGGATTGAACTGAGTACCCAGATCATAAATGCACTTAATTAATAGTATTAACTATGCATAAGACTTCTGGGGAAAGAGAAATACTACTGGAAGAGACAGAGGATCAGTAGTTTGCAAATAAAAATAACATAATTCATAGTTCCACAGTTTTTAAATCAGTTTTTTAACTGTTCACCTGACGTCTGATCTTCTCCATAGCACAGGCCATGACATTTTTTTAAAAGTGATTCCCGCATCATAACCTTAACTTCTACTTGAACTAAGGTATATTTTTGGAAAGATTTCCAGTCCAGATGTAGTGATTTCAATGGTTGAAGACTCCACTACATTGCTAGGTATACTGTTCTCATGTTTAATTAAATCTTAAATGGTAATCAACTTTGGGAAAAAAGTAAGTTAATACATCTGAGAATTTGTAACCCATGCTACAGATACACAATGGAAAGAGGAATGCTTCAAAACAGTGCAATAAAATAATAATAATAAAAAAAAGTTTTTGGAATAGTGGAAAGCAATTTGGTTGGGAGTTTAGGCCTCAATTTTTGACAGGGATCAGGAACTATTCAATTCAGCCTTGCAAAATCTAAGTGATTTAAAATCCTTGCATTGAGCCCTGAGAACTTTAGAACAAGTTAGCAGTAACGATAAAGTAGACAGAATTCCAAAAAGGAGAAAGAGAGGGAGGATTAGGAGCAAAAAGATTAAGCGATGGCTCACCATTTAAGATAGCTACACATAATTTGCTTTAATCTTTTCTGAGAGGGGCTTTTACCATCTGTAAGCTTTTGAAGGGTGTCCATACCTAGCATGGAGCAGAATTATTTAGGGTGATGTCACTGATACAAGAAGATAAGAAAAACTTCAGAAGGGAAACTTAGTTTGAAACTCAGTGAAAACTTTCTGACTGAATAGTTAACTTATCTGTGAAGGAAATTATGGAGCCACAAGGAAATTGGGTGGGACATTTAAAACTAATAAAGAGCTTGAAGAGGTATGGCAGGAGACAGCATTGCATTGGAAGGGAAATAGAATGGGTGGCTGAAGAGATGGTTTCCATTTCTATTGTTTATGACTCTTAGAATACCTTAACATAAAAGTAAAATAGTCATCTATACTAATTGTAGGTGATAGGAGGCTGACGCAGACCTGTAACAAAGGAAAGGAAGGAAAACAATTGCTAAAATTACAGGTGAAAAATCATTAAATATCCACTGCTGGCTTTTTTTTTTCCTGTAAGTATCTCCAGAATTCTATGAGCCAGTCTTTAACAGAGCTATACTAATTTACTCCAGAAGAGGATCTATCTATTCTCTACATTGTGGAGCATTCTTGCTAATATCAAATCCAGTAGGCAGTATGTCCATGGACTGTTGCATAGCACCAATAGTGAACTAGATTGAAAATGTCACTTTGTTTGGAGGCTGATTCTGAACCAGGATCACGGGGACTTTTGAATGCAGAAGATAGCCATCATCTGCCTACCTTACAATGGACCAAACATGGACATATCATGGAATATACATTTTGAACAGGGACTAGTGGCAGAACTGAAACCTGCATGAGAGACAAACAGGAAAGAAAGATGATCAACTGGCCAATGATATCACCTGGATTCTTCTCAGTAAAAATAAATAATATACAGCATTTCTATTTATTCTCACCAGAGTCTACTTTATCCTGTGGTCAGTGGCACCAAACACAACTAATGCTAAAGAAATCAGCATGGACACAATTTTGCCCATCTGCTAGAGAGAGATCATTGATCAAAAGGATCAATGTAGTCTCTGAATCACACCTAGGTCTATATCTAAAGAGGTCAAGAAAACAGAAATAGTCCATGCATTGCTCAAATATTTATAACTGAGATGTGGGCAGATTTCTTGTTGCCTTCTCAGGTACATAGATTCACGGAAGAAGTTAGACAAAGTGAAATAATGCACACAAAAATGGAGCAGCTACAATTTTGTCTAGAAAAAGCTTAAATCGTTTGTTGCAGTTCTTGGTATATAATTCACAGAATCATAGAACACTAGAACTGGAAAGGACCTTGACAGGTCATTGAGTCCAGTCCCCTGATCTCATGGCAGGACTAAATACCATCTAAGCCATCCATGATCGGTATCTATCTAACTTACTCTTAAATATCTCCAGTGATGTAGATTCCGCAATCTCCCTGAAACAATTTATTCCAGTGTTTAACTACCCTGACAATTAGGACAATTATCCCAGTGACCAGCCCAAACCTCCCTTGCTGCAGTTTAAGCCCATTGCTTCTTGTCCTATCCTCAGAGGCCAAGGAGAACAATTTTTCTCCCTCCTCCTTGTAATACACTTTTAGTTTCTTGTTAACCGCTATCATGTCCCCTCTCAGTCTTGCAGTCGCATAAACTTTTTGAGCCTGAACCAAGAGAAGATTTATTTTGGAATGGGCAGGGAACAAACCCATCCTCTACACATGTGACCTGAGATTAGGTTCATACAGGATTTGAGAAGGGAATATTTAACTAGTAAAAGCATCTCTTTGCTTTCAGGATCCCCAGCAGTAATATGTTGGAACGAATATGTTCTTTGGATAACGAAAAAATGCCTATTTGCATCTTTCTGTCTCTGGATACATCCATCTGAGAAGATTTTCTTTTTGGGGCCATAGTTTCTTCATGTGAGACCAGAGGAAACTACTACAGCTCTTAAAGAATTTTGAGCAGTGAGGACTGCAACAGCAGCATGTGAGCCAAGTTGGCTAGTGAATATTGCTTACCACCCTCTGGAGGTCATAACTGCTGTCCATCAAACACTGTAGTTGGTCCTTTCAAGAGCACAGGACAAAACGTTTCCTGGATAAGCTAGTTTCAAATGATTTCTGTGAGAAAAAGACATGCAAAAATTAAAACTGAAGCGTAAACAGACTCCTTTAAAATAAATTAACGGCTATATTCTGAAAGTTGGGTGAGAATCAGAGGTGATAAGCAGATCCAGCAAGGGGTTGCTGAACTGTGGCAAAAGCCAGGAGGGAGCAATTTAAAGAGCTGGTTGTGATAGGACAGTATCTATAAGAAATTTATTTTCAACCCTGGTGAGAATCCTGACAAAATGATTCATTTCTGAGAAGCAGTACTTGTCTGTATGAAGAGAGGGAAGTCAGAGGCAAACTTTATGAAAAAGTCCAAAACAGCTATCATGGTCAAGTAGTTTTTGTGCAGGGCAAGAAAAAAGGAGTCTGTTTGGGCCCTATAATTAGCCAGGAGAAGATGACTCACCTATTCAAAGGCACAATAACCATCATTAGGAACCAGAGCGTCTAGGATAGAGTAGCGTGCAGTGGATATAGAGGCCAAGCTCTTGTCATGAAGTGATCATCTTTGACCCTATACAAGAGAGAACCTGTCTGTACAAAGATGGAGCTATTAGGTTCTCCATTTCCCTCTTCTGAGTTTTCCAGGACCTTTGCTACTGCTACAGCTGACGTAAATGCAAACAACAGTATTCTTTCTTGATGGATGGAGAAGGCATTCTTTACTAATACAGCAATTTCTCTGCTGTGAGAGTAGTTTGGCAACTTTTATTCAGGTAAGTCAAAAAGATTGGCTTGCTGTATCCCATGAAGACCTAATCAGCCACTGCCTGGTCCAGACACCATTTATGAGGGAACTACCTAAACTCTATCAACGAAAACGATCTCCTTTCCTGCCAAGTATGTGAGGATTGGGCATGTCTTGCAGGACAAAGTCTATTCCTATCTCTGCATGGTTTCTTTTCACAGCACATGTAACCTGGTGGATCTCTGTTGGTTTGTAAATTTGAAGCAAGCCTACCTTTTGCATTACCAGTGCTTAGACGAACTAAAGCACAACCACAATCATACTCATCTACAAAACATGTTCTTCTTAGAGCAACCATGAAGGTGTAAAACTGCTTATGAGTTGTGTCCATGCCTGAGGCTGCTCATATCTCTAGCATTGCAGTTTGGATGAGGAAGAGGAGTTTGGTAGTTCAGTCCTAATTGTAATTTAGATCTGGCTTAAAAATGCTAAAAAATTCTGCAATGTGGCAACATAGTACCTGAATTCTGTTGTTGTTGCACTGATAAAAGAAAGCTAAAAATGAAATACAGCTAGGCAGTATAAACATGGTGGAGGCACTAGCAGACCAAGGGATGGAAAAGCAAATTCTAGGGTAACAGAAGAAAAAATGAAATAGGAACTGAAACAAGTGTGAGGGGCTAGGATAGGCTTCAGAGGGTTGTTCCAGAAATAAAGCAATAGCTTTCCAGTTGAGTCAGCCATTACTATACTAACTAGAAAGGAGGATAATACAGTTTAGAGGCATAGTAAGTGCTGGAGCAGTGCAAAAACATAGCAAAGTGGGAACTCCTTTATTGATGATTGTCAATAAGGAAATGATAGGATCATTCAGAGCTCAGTATTTATATTTGGCAGGAATGAGGAGCTTCTGCTATGTTCCTGGGTCAAAACTGACAATGGTGGGAGTCACTGAAGCCTTATCCTAAGGAGATAGGAATCAAAAAAGGGAATCCTGGCACTGAGCTCTTTGAAGAACTATATTTACATTTCCATTTTATTTAATTCATATTTGCACTTCCTTTCTCTTATAACAAGCTATTTTCTCCTCTTACACTCTGATAATGACAGGTCAAAAGTCAGGAACAATTAAAGAAAATAACATAGTATATAATTTCCTGTAAGCCATATGATAAGTTCTTTTCACTGTCTGCTACAGCCACAATGATATTATTACTAATTCTAATCATTTGCATGAGTGTGTTTTTCTCACTCTTTAAAAGGCTTATATAATTTCCAGCATCTTGAGCAATGATTTTTATCAGTCTAGCCTCAGTTTTATGTTAATCCTAATCAAAATGTACTTTATAGCAATTACCCAAAATTAGTAATCTGTATAGCGAGGAAACTGCAGAAGTTGCTACTTACCAAATCTCCTTGAAATGAAGTTAGTGTTTTCCATGCAGTCTATGAAGTCTATTAATAGTATAAGACAACTTTTCAGGGGTGTGTGCGTAGAGTGTTATTGGGTGCTTTAGTTTGCTGACTTGCTTTAGCCTTTTTTTAGAGAAATTTTAACATCAGTTTAGGAACTTTTGCATTGAATAAAAGGTCATAAAGCAAAAGCATGAAGCCAGAAGTATGAATGCAGAAAGGCTAAATCAACAACATAGTTATTTTCTTAAACAGTCACATACCTTCTCCAAAAACATCTAGGAACAAAGAATGTAAGTCATATGTTCCATTAAACTGGGTAGCGTGGTACTAGGGCCAGCGGGGTGAGGCTACCCTACACCAACCCCAGTATCCTCAGAGCTTGGGGAGAGATGTCTCCTAACTGTGAGGCTTAATAAGACTCTCCATGCATGAGTCTTAATAAGAAGCTGCATGAATACACAGTTTATGGGGAAATTAGGTCCCAGACAATGCTCCCTCTAATTTTTCCCCATCCATGCATGGAATAAATTTTGTTATGTGAACTTCAACATGTGCACCATCAATAGAAACACATGCTGCCAGCTGTGGGTACTGTGGGCATTCTAGTAGTCAGCAGGACATCATCTGAATCTCTGCTGGGCAACCACCCAGGTGTTCAGCTTTCAGGGAACACCGCTCTAAGTATCTTAGACAGAAAATGTATTTCATTGGAACAACTTCTGGTGGTGGGAGAAACAAGCTTTCCAAGAGCATTTGGGACCCCATCCCCTCGACGCCCAGGCGTGCCAGAACTAGGCGCACAGAGTAGGCCTCCCACTTTTACAAGTGAGAGGCCCATGCCCACCCACTTTTTAACATGGGCATGGTAGCCTTGACCTTTGGCCAGTGAAGAACAGCAGTGACATGAGCATAGTTTGAAAGGGGTTGGGAGGCACTGCCACCTGAAAATACAAGAATCAAAGTGGTGGGGGGGAGGAGCAGTCCCACACGTGGTTGTTGCCTCAGGCACAAAGTCCAGGTGGCAGTGGGAGCAGTTTGTCATGAGGAGCAGGTGAGACTGAGTGGGGGAGAAAGTAGTGCCTACCGAGGTCAGGCCAGTAGCAGCTGGATCTGCACCCCAGGAGCTCATGCTTCCCAAACTCCCCACTTCCTGTGACTAGCATTAGAGAGTTTGAATAGTATCAACTTCTGTGAGAACATAAAATAGGATTCTGCTTCCAAATGAACTAATGAACTGAAGCCAGTAATATTTGCTGGTGCTGGAATCAAACCAACCCCTATATCGTCACATGGACACTCATGTTCAAAGACTTTCATTCTTCATGGGAAGCATTTTACTACTCCATCCTACCAGCAAACAGAGTTACCAGCAAGTCCCAGAACACACCTTCGTGCCTTAAATATCTTTCTCAGGAGAGCTGGTGGCCTTTGTGGAGCAGTGAGGGAGCAGGAGAGGACAAGATCTACTGCCTTCCTAGCTACTCAAATAAATCTCAGCTCATTTTGCCAAATGTTTATGTGCAGTGGTCTGAAAATTGGAATTGAAGAGAAATTCTCACTGGAACTGACCTCTTGTACTCTTGTCATTTGATTAAAATGTCTCAGACTGTTCTGCTTGTAGCCCATCTTTCATATTTAAATGGTGCTTGCAGCTCATTGTCATTGTTCTGGACATGGGGACAATGACCTTGCTGGATGGTGAGTGACCCTCATAGCTTTTGTTATGTGCAGTGTTGAAGCCATGATGGTTTCAGGCAGTGTTCCCTCTAGTTTTCCCTCGGCCGAGTGGAAAGAATTTTCTTATGCGCACCAATGAGGAAGTGATGTACATTTTTTATTCTATGTGGCAGGTGTGGTGCTAATGGGTTCTGATGGGACTCAGGTCTTGCTGAGAGGGTGGGGGTGCAGGAGTGAGAGGGCCCTGGCTAGGGGTAGGACTTAGCTTGAGAGGCTCAGGGCTGGGACAGAGGGTTAAACTGCAAAGCTTCTGGCCAGGAGTGCTGGCTTTGGGGTGGGGCTGGAGATAAGATGTTTAAGGTGAAGAGGGGGGAGGCTCCAGGCTTGAGGAAGGGCTCTGAGTTGGGGGCTAGTGTGTTGGAGGAGGTGTAGGCTCTGGGCTGGGGATGTGTGTTTTGGCGTTGGGCCTTGGATGAGGACTTGGTGTACAGGAGGGTGGTCAAGACTATGGAGGGCTCAAGGTGGGGAAGGGAGTTGGGTTTAGCTTAGCTGATGGGGAAGACAAAGAGGGGCCCCATTTCCATGGCCGCAGCAGCTCAGTGATAGGCCTGGACAGGAGGGGCTCCCTTCCAACAGCTGTGGTAATGCCATGTGGGACCTGCCTGGAAGGATTCCCCTTTGCTGGCCACAGCAGATCTGCATTGGGGCTGGCTGGGAATGGCTCCCTTCTAGTAGCTGTGGTTGCTCCCTGACTATCTTGGATAATAGCCATTGATGGCCCTACGCTCCATAAATTTATTTAGTTCTTTTTTGAACCCTGTTACGGTCCTGGACTTCACAACTGATCTGAGTGCAAATAGTTCTCTCTCACCAACCCACATGCTCTTTTACTTCATTTGTGAGAGAGATACCTTAAATATGCTCTCCTACAGGTAAAATTGAATGCGTAAGTAGGCTGCACAGAGTTAAATAATTTTGCAAGGGTTCTTGAGTCACGTAGGTCAACGGATAGGCTTCTAACAATAAAACTACATGCTACTAGTGATTTAAATAAGCTAGTTCAGAGGATTTCTCCTCAAATAAAATGAACTAGAACATTTTATTTTTATATAATTTCCTTTATATCCTATCACTAAATGATTTATAGAAGTAAAGTCTGAAATAAAGACTCAACATTCTATTCAGCTTTGAATTTTTGATACATAACCCATTCAAATTTCAGTGGTAAAATTAATTGTTAGTTAGTTACAATTTATCTAATCATTGGCTGGCATTAAAAGATTGTATTTATTTTCCTTTGAATTCTGAAACTAGTATTAATATAACAGTCCAGCAAGTGGCCTTCTAAGGGGCTTAATGCACAATCTAAAGGGAAGTGATTTATCTGTTTGAACCACACAAATGCAGCTGAAGCTCCTCCTGTGCCCGACTTTCAACTTTAATTGTCTTTGCCATATTCTGAAGATATTTTAAAAAATCAAATATTTTCACACACAATAAAAAGTTATAATAGAAATAAGACAGCTCCAGGGGGGTTGGTCTTTGTATTCTCTACTGGATTAAGAGTACTCAATTCCCAATCCCTTCGAGAAGTGTTTCTCAAATAAGATCCCAGCCTCCCTGGGGATGTGCAAGCAAACCTCACGCAAATGAGAAAAAAGATTGTTTTTTATTCATTCCTTTGCTGAGTTTCAACTGAAAACAATAAAGGCTGAGACATAAAGGTTCCCTACATGGATGAAAGTGATGAAGCAAGCAAAGAAAATTAATATCCAGTCTACTCTGATCCTTGTGTTAAAAATACAATACCAGATGTGCCACTGGATTTCAAATGTCTTATTTTTCCCCACAGTCACTCCTTTTAATAAACCCTTAAGTCCGGAGTATTATGTTTGTACTATTTTCCTCCTTGGCGACTGCCTCTCAAGTAAATCAGTTTCTATTAGCTCTTTTTCCTAAAAATCTTGTGATATCACTAATAACTGAAAGATATCCTGCAGAAGGAGCAACGTGCTTATTTGTAACAATTAGTTGTGTTGTTCAGTTAACAAATAAACATCAAAGTGCCAAGTTCTTTCTTAGAGGTGGTGAAAACTTTCAGCTCTCATTACCTTCCATAGTATCAAAAGTATCTTATCATTAGAGACAGTGCCTGCAAGATATGGAGCACCTTATAAAGGTACACTTAACTGCTATATATTTCGGGTTACAGTTTGAGTTCCTGATTCAACCTCCTAAACTCTGAAATTATGGAGTTTACCTATTCCACTTTATCCTGCTGCTGCTGTATGGGCTTAACAGTTTTACTCCTGTTTTATGCTGTAAGCAAGGTTAGAGCTGGGGCCTAACAGGTTGGTGCTTTGTATTTTAAAGGTTATTTTATATAAGCAACACAGTCACTTCCAGCTCTAGTGTCCTCAAAGCTTCATTAAAAAGGTCTAATCAACCACAAATACAGTCTATGAGCTCCATCTGTGCACCTTTCTGAAAACCAATGCCAATGGAAATATAGTCCAAGTGTAAAATGTCCGTCTTATCAAAATTATTCACAGTAAATTGAAGTTTACTGTGAACAAGCTGTAGCTATTTTATTTTTTTCTGAATATTTTCTATATTTATAAAGGCTCTTCACAGCCTACATCATGACCTAGAGATCTAGTGACTTGTAATAACATCACAAATGTTGGTGTTTTATTTTCATCTACATAAAATCACAATATAACTTTGCCTGAAGCTTTGATTTGAGAAGCAGTTCAATTTCAGATAATCCAAGAAACACTCCCTCAGAGTGAAATCTTATGCATAGACCCTACAAATGCTGTACTTTTCAATTTAAGAAACACAGCTATGCTCCCATTGTGTCCAAAGCTTTGTTGGGAAAAGCGAAAGAAGATGCTGGGCCTTCAGCTTTCTCCTCTCTCCTTAAAAATAACCTATGTGTGGAAGCCAGGAACTAAATACAGGACCTCATGCATGCAAAGCATGTTCTCTAGCATGGTGCCATCCTCCTGCATTTGCTGTTATACCTGATGCTGATGCTTTATCGTGAGAATCCAGGATTCTATGACTCCACAGTTTTGTGTTGTTTATTTTTCTTAGCATTGTTAATTCCCTCACTCTGCCTGTCCCTGCTTCCAAGGAGTGAAAGTAAATCATCTTTCCTAGTTCCCACAAGTTACTAATAAGGTCTTCCAGCAGGATACATTTTTCTACTTTTGGAAAAAACAATCTGGTAGAGTGTGTAAGGCTTAAAAGGGAACTTAGGAGTTTAAAAAAGGAAGTTTAAAGTTAATTATCCTCTCAGTTTCAGATTGATTAGAAACAGGCTTTTGTCTGCGGCTGTGCAGAAGTCATAGTTTGAATAAAGGTGGGAAAAAGTGCCAGACGATGCTAATAAGTGATGGAAAAAATAGGAAGAGATTTGTTTGAGAACAAGGGAATTGCCAGCTAGTGTGCCTCTGAGTGCAATAAAAATTCTTCACTGCTTCTTTGAAAAAAATACACTATTTCCTATTTCCTGGTAAATTGTCCCTTGCATTTCAGTGTCTACTTTCCTATAATAGGTGAAACAAAATCCTGAAAGTAGTCTCATCCTCAGCTTTAAGCATTAACTACCCCGTGTGACCTGCAATAGTTGTACAGTAGACCTCCGACTTACGTGGGAGTTGCAGTCTCACAATGCCCGCATAAGTCAAATTTCCCGCACAATTCAAGGGAGCCAGGAAACTGATGAGGGCACAAGTGAGTGGAGGGAAGCCTGGACCAGGCAACAGTGCCAAGGTTGGTTTTAGAGGAGGAATTTGACATGCTCATGCTGATGAGAATTAATTTTTCTCATAAGTAGGGCAGAGCTAGTGACAGGAATTTTGTCATGCACCGACATTTAATTTAGTTTTATGCTTTGTATTAGTGTAAAAAGTAGAAGAAAAGTAGAAAATCAAGATAGAATGAACAAATAAGTTAAGGCAGGGTGTTTTACTTTGCTTCTAATGCAAACCTGAGATGTATGAAAATGTAGGCAACCAAAGACTGAGGCCACATCTACATGGCCTCAGTCTTTGGCTCTGGTGCCAGCAGAGCTCTGATAAGCAGGTTTCTGGAAACTGCAGATGGCTTCCCAATTTCTTACTCATGTGGCTAATTAGCATAGCCATGCCAGATTTCTCCTTATCCCTGACTGGCAGCAGAGGGGTGGTTAGCCAGCAGAGGCATGTCCACAAGGCCTCTTTACTGCCATCAGACCCTTCTGCCGAGAGTGAAATCTCACGCGGCTATGCTAATTAGCCACATGGATACGCAAATGGGAAGCCATTTGCAATTTCCAGAAATGTGCTTAGCGTAGCTCTGCCGGCAGTGGAGCTGAAGACTGGGGCCATGTAAACATGACCTGAGTGTCTCTCACCACTCAGGAAGTAACATAATATCTAAGTAATACAAGCACTCAGAGTGTATGTGTATGTGAGTGTGTGCGTATGTGAGTGTGCCTTTTTAAAATAAAATTATATTCAATTTATGTTCTTCTAAAAAAGAACATAGATTAAGAAGACTTGGTCTATGGTGTGTTGACAGTGCCATGCGACCCTTGAACAGTTCCCCATGTTATGTCTAGCCCTCATTAACATTGAGCTCCTAACTTTCATTAGTACTAAATTCACTGAAGGAAGTAACCTGAAGGAAAACAAATAACAGGTAACATGAGACTCCATGGCTACGTCTACACGTGCACCCAACTTTGAAATAGCTTATTTCGATGTTGCGACATCGAAATAGGCTATTTCGATGAATAACGTCTACACGTCCTCCAGGGCTGGCAACGTCGATGTTCAACTTCGACGTTGCTCAGCCCAACATCGAAATAGGCGCAGCGAGGGAACGTCTACACACCAAAGTAGCATACATCGAAATAAGGGAGCCATGCACAGCTGCAGACAGGGTCACGGGGCGGACTCAACAGCAAGTCGCTCCCTTAAAGGGCCCCTCCCAGACACACTTTCATTAAACAGTGCAAGATACACAGAGCCAACAACTAGTTGCAGACCCTGTATATGCAGCACGGACCCCCAGCTGCAGCAGCAGCAGCCAGAAGCCCTGGGCTAAGGGCTGCTGCCCACGGTGACCACAGAGCCCCGCAAGGGCTGGAGAGAGAGTATCTCTCAACCCCCCAGCTGATGGCCGCCATGGAGGACCCCTCTATTTCGATGTTGCGGGACGCGGATCGTCTACACGTCCCTACTTCGATGTTGAACGTCGAAGTAGGGCGCTATTCCCATCCCCTCATGGGGTTAGCGACTTCGACGTCTCGCCGCCTAACGTCGATTTCAACTTCGAAATAGCGCCCAACACGTGTAGACGTGACGGGCGCTATTTCGAAGTTACTGCCGCTACTTCGAAGTAGCGTGCACGTGTAGACGCAGCTCATATCTGCACCATCACTGATTACTAACAGAGATGAACAGTAACTGAGTCCTTTCCCCTCTCTAATCAAAGTTGTCAGGTTCTTTCTTGAGACATGGTGAAGATTAAATCCCAATCATCATCATTGCTCCTTGCAGAGTGCTAAAATGTCATTTAAAAACCAATCCAGAACAAGAGTTCCATCACCTCTACAAATAATTCTTGACAGATCCCACCCATGCTTTAGAGGATATGAAAAAGCCATGAATTAAAAACATAACAAAACAAATAAACAAACAAAAACAAACAGCTCCCAAACCCAACCCTCAACCCCCACAATCCATCTGCAAAAAAACCCCTCCCTGAACAGATAAACAGTGTAAGACTGGATCTGTGGCAATTAATGGAAACAGCCTCAGTAACTTCAATGAGCATTTTAGCAGCCCTTATGCTTGTAGCATCCAAATGCTGGGAGTTAAGTGCCTAAATTAATTAGGTACTTTATAAATTCCACTAGATGCTTATTTGCTTTTTTGGTGCTTAAATACCATTGTAAATCTGGAGTCTAATTCATTGATGTTCTGCTTCTCCCATTAAAAGTTTCAGTGAAAATGATAACTTTTCATTAAACATTTCTAGATTGTTTTTCAGAATAAAATTGATTTTATTTATTTATTTTATTTATTAGAGAGAGAATAAAAACAGTTTTCACTTTTAACAACAATATTTCACAAGAGTTCCTTTATACGGAAGAGGGATTTTTCACTGAAAATTATAAATTTGCACCAAGTTCTACTGGCTAGTTGAAAGTCTGCAGTCTTTGAATCTCTGTAGCACAGCCCTTTTTCCTGATTAGTTGGAGTCACTGTCTGCAATGATTTTGTCCCATACATATAGACCTGAAATCCTTTCTACTTCTCTAATTCCTTCCTCCCCAAATCCTTCATATCCCCAAATAGGAGTTTTCAAAGCATCTACAGGAAATATTCACTATATCAGCAGAAAACTATTCTGTTTGCTTTTTATGCTTCTACCATAGTAATGAGACTAGTTATTTATTTCCTTCAGTACGTAGAATGAAAATGAAAATGATAATTTACTTAGACAATATCTTGATTACTGCAGTCGGAAGAGCTCTTAAGGCTGCATATATTTGCCACAGTTATTTTATTAAAGGCCTTGAGTCAAAAATAACCCATTTAAACACCCTCTCTAAGTCTGGATTTCCTGAGATCCCTGCTGAATGCCACCACTTTGGCACGTCATTGCTACTGATCCAAAAGGAGACCCATATTAAATTTTATCAATGTGATCCATGCTTCCAGAGGTAGATAGCTGAGCTCTGTGCTTCTCTTCATTATGTACAACGTCTATGACTCAAAAGGTCCAGTACCAGCAATAGAAATGTTGTCCCTCCATAAATTTACTTACATTGAAATTTTACATATTATTTTTTTGCACAGAACCACACATTGGTGACTTCTTCCCAAGTCAGGCAGCTCCACCTTGAACCTATTAATTACTCCATACACACATACAAAATTCAATTCAGCCATATTTCCCCTTCCTCCACCCAGTCCATTCATCTCCCTTTATTTCCGCACCCCTCTATGTCCTTTTAATTCCTTCCTTTGTGTATCCTTATTTGTCTCCAAGGCTCCATGGAGGCTGGTGATGGTAAAGCTGATTTCATACTGACACTGGCTCCTTTGCCAATCACTTGTTGCAACTTCCCTTTGACTCCTTTTCCAGATCATTCCTTAGCTTCCTCCAAAGATGCTTGTGGTTTGTGCTCAGTGGCTGGCATGAAAAGAGGAGAGGAAATCTATCAGTGCTGCCAGGAAGTGTAGACATAGTTAGTGAGTCAGAAATCTGGAGTCTCTTCAAAAGCAGGTTCTGAACTTACTTTCTCTGTACAGTAAACCAGAAGTACTTAGCATAGGCATGGAAAGAAGCAATCAGTCCCTTGGAATAGAAGTGGAAACCTACTGCTAGATGCCAGTCTGTATTTTCTATTCCCAAAATTCTAGACAAGCATATCCCAGAGTTAGACTGGAGCTCCCTGTTTGCTTATCACAGAATAATTGACCAGCCTATGGCACTAGAGACCCATTTCAGTCTCACAGTTCAAAAAGTATCTGCAGGCTCAAGCAAAATTCCCCTTTCCCCTTTGTTCTGTTGTCCATGGAAAGCAGTTACTCATGAGATCCAATATGTGCTACAGCAGGGAGCTTAATAACCATAGGAAACTCCAGCATGGGGAGTTCTCTGAATCTTAAAACTTTCTGTATTTATGTCTTTTCAGTACACTATGTCAGAGGTGAATGAGTCCTTCTCTCTAAAAAAGTGTAAAGGAAATAAAATAGACTCCCAGAGCACCAGAGTAAGGAAAGAGGAAAATCAGGGAAAAGAGCAGAAAAAGCTGCAGCTTCATGGAGGCAGAAACCTGTTCCAGAACAGCAAAGGAGTCCACAGCACAAACGATACTATTAGTGACATTTGATGTTGGGAATGCAGAGAGCTGGACTTGCTGGATCTGGAGATTGGAGAGATGCCAGATGGCTTTTGATTTAAAGACAGCTGATGACATTCTGTGTGCTCTACCTTTCACAGATGAGGAAAAGAAAGAAAATACCAGTGATAAAGAGGCTTTTGATATCCATTTAACAAGCAGACATTATATATGAAAGAGCCACATTTAAAGGTGCTATCAGGAGCAAGAGGATAGAGACACATTACTTTAATACATAGTCTAGTTGAACATTGAAAATATGGAATTGTAAAAGAAGAAACTAATAAGTAACATGATAATCGTTGGCATAAGAAACACCAGTTCAACAGCCCAGCTTCAGTCGTACCCATATCTCACACTAGGACAAAGCTGAATATTAACAAAGAGGAAGCCATGCTAGTCTATACACTATCAAAACAAAAAACAGTCAAGTAGCACTTTAAAGACTAGCAAAATGGTTTATTAAGTGAGCTTTTGTGGGACAGACCCACTTCTTCAGACCATAGCCAGACCAGAACAGACTCAATATTTAAGGCACAGAGAACCAAAACCAGTAAGCAAGGAGGACAAATCAGAAAAAGATAATCAAGGTAAGCAAATCAGAGAGTGGAGGGGTGGGGGGAAGGTCAAGAATTAGATTGAGCCAAGTATGCAGACAAGCCCCTATAGTGACTCAGAAAGTTCCCATCACGATTTAAACCATGTGTTAATGTGCCGAATTTGAATATAAAAGCCATCTCAGATGTTTCTCTTTCCAAAACGGTGCGATAATTCCTTTTCAATAACACATATACCTTTAGGTCACTGACAGAATGCCCCATTCCATTAAAATGTTTACTAACTGGTTTGTGGATCTGGAGTGTTTTGATGTCTGTTTTGTGCCCATTGACCCTTTGTCTAAGGGAGTTAGAAATCTGTCCAATATACAAAGCATCTGGTCATTGTTGGCACATGATGGCATATATGATGTTAGTAGAGGAGCATGAGAAAGTGCCCGTGATTCTGTGAGTAACCTGGTTAGGTCCAGTGATGGTATATGAGCTCATGGGAATAAGGGGACTTCAAAGTAGGCAGTGTCCTTTCGAAAAGGAGCCCCATCTGGATGAGACGCGCAGCGGTGAGGCACATCAATTTCGAAGTGCCGCGGCTGCCCGCATGCTAATGAAGTGCTGAATATGCATTTCAGTGCTTCATTAGTAAACTTCAAAATGGCCATTTGTGTGGCCATTTTGAAGTTTGGGGCACATGTAGACGTAGCCACAGAGCTTTAGACAATGCAAAAGCCCATAAAAAGTGATTTACATGTTAGGAGTAAAGGGGAGACTGCATCAGATAATATTGACATGAAAAAGACACAAGTGTGAAAGGGGCTGTGAGACTAAATGTACAACACAAGAAAAGTCCAAGAGAATAGGAACATGTAGGGCATTTGGAAAAAATTGCAAAAGATGGGGCAAGACACCGGTCAGAGCTGGCAACAGATATTGTAATTGAATGCAGGTCACTGACAGTAGTGAAAGCAATCCAAGAGAACCAAAAACAATCTTGGTACAAAAGCTGGAGATTTGCGAAGACCAAACAAGAAGCTATATGTGTCTAGTACCAATATGTTGATTGTTGTGGCTAGTTGCTTGGGTAAATAGAGAAAAGACAGAGAGAGTGCTTCAACAAATGTGTAATTCAAAGACTGACAACACCTCCTCTTGGATTGCCACCAATGCAAGGACGGCACCTAATAAGGAAACTGGAATATATTAATGAGAAAAAGGAAATTATATGGAACATGTACCCCCATGTCTTCACATGATTAGGAAAGCTCTGAAAGGAGTTCAAAATTAAACAGGTGCCATCAGCTAGTCCCTTGGCTTTCATGGCCCTACATGGCATACTTATATTTTGCTGGGGTAAATCAAAGTAGAATTAAAGAGAAGGGAAAACAGAAAATACAAATGTTATTTCTCAGACAGCAGTGCCCATTAGCAGGTATGCAGGGATTAGTTTAGTGCCAAATCTCCATGACAAAATCTAGATATGTGTGGCCCTTACCCATATAAATAGAAGGCTGTACATACAATTACATATACCTTCAAACTTGACCAGATATTAGCTTGGTTATCAAAAGTCGAATCATCCAAATTAGTTTCAACCACAGGCTTCTGGAAAATATTCCTTGTTAAATAATGTGTATCATTAACTATAATTATCACCGCATTGGGAAAATATTTTCTTGTCATTTTCCCTCCTTCTCCAGCCCACATTCAATCACCTTTGCAGGAGGCAGCTAGCTCCATGTGAGTCTTCTAGCTCTACGTGGGTCTTTGCTGGCTGCCTGGTTCTTATAGTGGCTGTGGCGGGTCATCCACGTAAAATGGCAGGGGCTCTGAGCCAGAAGTAAAGGCTGTTTCTTTCTTTGGGTAGGGAGAACGATGAGGGAGGCTGGGTCACCTCACACCCCTCCTCCGAATTTCTTCACACCCTCCTGGGGGGGCATGCCCCCCAGTTTGGGAAACCATGATCTAGAAGGACTCTAGAAGGACTTTTCTGAAAAAATCTGATTTATCTTCCATATTTCCCAAATCAGTCATGAGGATCTGAAACCTGTGATATTCAGAACGTGACATCTTCCACAGGAGGCTATGAATACAAACTCAGCAGCTGTGTCAGAACACATATAGAAGACTGATCAGGCCACCTCAAAGACAATATTTAGAATATTATTTGGGATTACTTCTGGCATGGGAAGCATCCAGAAGAGACCAGGGAACATGGTGTTGGCTTCTCAATCAGAAACAGCCTAGTTGGCTCAGTCATACCACCAAATGTGGGAACTGAGAGAATGCTGAAAATCTAGCTTTAAACACCAGTGGGCATGGTCTATGCACCTACTTTAACTTCTGCCCAGGAAGTTAAGGACAAATTCTATGATGAACTTAGCATTGCCATCAGTGAGGTACCTTCCCATGAGCTGCTATTCATCCTTGGAGATTTCAACGCCAGAGTTGGCAGCGACCAACACAGCTGGCCATCCTGTCTGGGACAGTTTGGAGCAGGGAAGATGAATGAAAACGGACAGCACCTCCTTGAACTCTGCTCCCAACATGACCTCTGCATAACCAATACCTTCTTCAACGTCAAACCCCAGCACAAAGTTTCGTGGCGACACCCAACATCGAAACACTGGCACCAGCTTGACCTCATCCTCACCAAACGCAGGCGTTTAGGTAATGTCAGGGTGACACGTAGCTACCACAGCACAGACTGTGACACTGACCATTTGCTCAAGTGTAGTAAGGTGCACATCAAGCCGCGAAGATTCTTTTGCTCCAGAAAGGAAGGGAGGCTGCGCATTGACAATGGTAAGACTCGTGACCCTTCAAAAGTATGTGAATTTGTCCAAGCACTTGAAGAGGCCTTGCCCTGCCCGGACGACACTGATATCAGCAAGAGATGGGAACAACTACGGGACACTATCTATAATACTGCAATATGTACCTTTGGGAAGAAGACAGTCAAGTCTGCTGATTGGTTTGAAGCCCACACTGAAGTGCTGACACCCCTGATTGAGAAGAAGAGACAGGAACTGGCTGCATACAGGTCCTGTCCCAGTGAGGTGAACCTGCAGGCGCTCTGGTCTGCTCGGAGTCAAGTGCAACAGGTTGCTCTGTTGTGTGCCAGCGATTAGTGGCTCCAACTCTGCTCCAAGATTCAGCAGGCCGTGGACACTGGTAACATGCGAGGAATGTACAATGGGATCAAGCAGGCCATTGGTCCATCACAAAGAAAGACTGCCCCACTTAAGTCGGCCACAGGCGAGGTCTTGAAGGACAGAACCAAGCAGATGGAACACTGGGTAGAACACTACTTACAGTTGTACGCCAGAGAGACCATAGTTACAGAGAGAGCCCTGAATGCCATAGAGCCTCTGCCCACCGTGACTGAACTCGATGCTGAGCCCACCTTGGAGGAACTCAGCAACACGCTAAAAGCACTCTCTTCTGGAAAAGTCCCAGGGAAAGACGGTATTCCCTCAGAAATCCTCAAATGCGCCGACGGTATCTTAGTTTCAGAGCTGCATGGAATACTTTGCCAATGCTGGAGAGAAGGCAGCATACCGCAAGATATGAGGGATGCTAACATCGTTACTGTCTACAAGAACAAAGGTGACAAAAGCGATTGTAACAACTATTGCAGCATCTCCCTTCTCAGTACCGTGGGGAAGCTATTTCCACGTGTTGTTCTGAAGAGGCTCAATGTTCTTGCGGAGAGAGTCTACCCTGAGTCTCAGTGTGGGTTCAGAGCTGAATGTTCCACCATAGACATGGTTTTCTCTTTTAGGCAACTACAAGAATAGTGCAGGGAGCAGAACAAACCTCTGTATATTGCCTTCATCGACCTGACCAAGGCATTTGACCTCGTCAGCAGAAAAGGTCTGTTTGTGATCCTGGCTAAGATCGGCTGTCCCCCCAACTCTGCTCAGCATTATTAGGGCCTTCCATGAAGGCATGAAGGGGACCATCATGTACAACGGATCCACATCCGAACCCTTTGAGATTCTCAGCGGAGTGAAGCAGGGGTGTGTGCTGGCTCCAGCACTGTTTGGCATCTTCTTTGAAGTTTTGCTCAAATATGCCTTCGGAACTGCTACAGAGGGCATCTCTTTCCGCACAAGAATGGATGGCAACCTCTTCAAACTGTCAAGGCTTGGAGCGAAGACCAGGGTGCTTACAAAGAGTCTAAGGAAGTTTCTTTTTGCTGACAATGCAGCTATTGCTGCTCACACTCAGCAGGAACTGCAGTCACTCATAAGTCGCTTTGCGGATGCATGTATGGAATTTGGCCTCACAATCAGCTTAAAGAAGACCCAGGTGATAGGCCAAAATGTGGGTAATGAGCCTTCTATCAATGTGCTGGACTACGAACTGGAAGTCATCCATGAGTTCGTGTACCTAAGCTCGATGATCTTGGACAACTTGTCACTTGATAGTGAGATCAACAAGTGCATTGGAAAAACTGCCACAACTTTCTCCAGGCTGACGAAGAGAGTACAGGCTAACAATAAGCTCACTGTACGCACCAAGGTGCAGGTCTACACAGCCTGTGTTTTGAGCATATTGCTCTACGCCAGTGAAACCTGGACTTTGTGCTCAGAACAAGAGCAGCAGCTCAACACATTCCACATGCGCTGCCTTAGGCGCATAGTCGGTATCTCATGGCAGGACAAGGTCCCCAATAGCGCAGTGTTTGAGAGGGCAGGCTCCGCCTCCATGTTCAGCCTTCTCAAAAAGAGGCGTATGCGCTGGCTGGGCCATGTCTCATGCATGACTGATGGCTGAATACCAAAGGACCTCACCTTCAGCTAACTGGCATCTGGAAAGAGGCCGAAAGGGCAACCTAAATTGTGCTACAAGGACACGTGCAAGCGTGACCTCAGCGCTCTCTCTATCAGTGTGAACACCTGGCATTCGCTTGCCTCAGACAGGCATGCCTGGAAACAGGGAGTGAAGGAAGCTCTTGTTATGTATGAAACTACCTTGGTGAAGGAAGCGGAAGACAGGAGAGCCCTCAGGAAGATCCGTGCCCATGATACCAGAGCGACATCTGCCTACTGCTGCTCACAGTGTGCAAAGGACTGCCACTCCGCATTGGATTGCACAGCCACAGAAGACGCTGCTTGAATCAGTCCAACTGGGGAGCAAACCTATGATCCCTTGGGATCGAAGGATGCCTACTACTACATGCAATTGATAAGAAAGCACAGCCTAAATATTGTAAAAGAATTTGAAGTTCATTCTGAATTGTGTGTATACATATATTGGTTTACAATTTAAGTTCTGATCCTTTTCTGTTAAGAAAGGGAGATGTGGAGTGGTTCTAGTATTCCTTTTTCTGCACAGCTACCAGAGGCCGTTTCTACACAGGCCACTTCCTTCAGAACTGGCATGCTAATACACGGAGCGAAAGATGCTAATGAGGCAAGCATGCAAATTCCCTGCACCTCATTAGCATAACATCACATGATTTGGAGTCTGGAAGACCGTTCTTCCAGACTCCAAAACACCATGTAGAAGTGTGGCCCCAGGGAGAAGAAGGGGACAAAGGGGACTCTGGAAGGAGGGCTTCCTTCCAGAAGTCCCCCAGGGGCTATGCTTCTACCTGGCATTTTGGAGTTTGGAAGAAAGGTCTTCCACACTCCAAATCATGTGACATTATGCTAATGATGTACGGGAAATTTGCATCCACACCCCATTAGCATCTTTTGCTCCGTGTATTGGCATGCCACTTCTGAAGGAAGTGGTCTGTGTAGAAACAGCCAGAGAGAACTAGGAGGAGTTGCAGCATAAACATGAATAAACATAATAACTTCCTGGTTTGAGAGATCTCCGATTGCTGTTTAAAGCTTGACTTTTTTGCTTTGCCTTTATGCCCTCACACTATAGCACACAGTTGCTTTTTTCTCAGAGTATGTTAATTGTTAGTATCAAAACAAAAAAGCAGTCCAGCAGCACTTAAAGGGCTAAAAAATAATTTATTAGGTGATGAGCTTTCATGGGAAAGACCCACTTCTTCAGATCATAGCCACACCAGAACAGAAGAAGTGGGACAGTCCCAAGAAAGTTCATCACCTAATAAATTATTTTGTTAGTCTTTAAAGTGGTACTGCACTGCTTTTTTGTTTGGAGAGTATATAGACTAGCACGGCTTTCTCTCTCTTAATTGTTAGTGATTGATCCAAAGCCAATTGATGTTAATTGAAAGACTCCAACTGATGTCAGTGGGCTTCAGATCAGGCCCTTCAACTGTAATTCCAGTTTATGTCGAGCTTCAGATTATTATGGTTAGTAGCCATGATTCCCCATAGTTTAATGAATCAACACAATATCCTATTACTGTCTAATAAAACTTGAAGTAGGTGCATGGCCTGGTGTAAGATTCATCTATGAACAATTGGTTAGGACAAAGCCCTGCAACAGACTAGTACTTTCATCATTCTTGCGTACATCTGATTCCAGACAGATAAATACACAGATGAGGATATACAATGAATTGTTTGAGAAATAAAGAAGCCCATCAAATGACTTATCTCCCTACAGTTCTTTCTAGTTTTCAGAGAATGAAGTAGCTATCAACCTTACACACATTATCCCAATGTCAAGTATACGAAAAGCAGCGCTCACATCAAAGTATGTACAGATACCTCGGCTTGAGGAATATGTTGTAATTGCAGCTAGCTACAGCCAGAAAAGATGAGCAAATTGCTGGCATGGCTCTGTGCCAGGTCAGTTTTCATTTCCCAGGGCAGGAGTGGAATGCCTTGATCATTTCATGAAGGATTCATTTTTGTCATAACAAGTCACTCAAGTTCCACTGAGGACAAGCTTCTACTGAGGCATGTGACTGTGGGAATGCCCAGCCATCCACTGTTCACATAATTAAGCTTTTGCCTATTTTAACCTTACCCAACTAGTCTAAAAACAATCCATTAAGCTACTATAGAAGCCTATGCCTAGTCAAATGTTAATACAAAATAAAGAAAAAAAAACTGTACTTTTTTTATTTTTTTCAGTATAATGACAATAAGTACATTTAAAATAAATTCCTTCATTTTGTCTTTTATGGTCTCAATTACATACTCTGCCTTCTTTTTCCCCCCTCAAGTAATTACATGTCACGTCTTCTAGTTCATTCACCCTCATCATCTTTTTGCCATCTGAAAGCAAAAATGCATATAAAAAGCCCATACAAATAAATGGAAAGCAAAGATCAACATAAAAATTTAATTACCACTGTATCATATAATATACCCAATCGCATATCTCCAGGGTCCATAGAAAGTAATGCTTGACCTACATAGTTTTTTTTTCCCCTTGTTGGCTACCATATTCATCTATCGAAGTACATTTCCAATATATTCAGTTTGAGTTGCTAGTCCTGGTTGTCAATATTTCATCTGACCTGCATTTAAAATAAATTATTTTTTTCTCCCTTCCATACCTTCTATGCCCTGTAAAGCTGCAAGTAAGAAATTTATGAGCTAAAATGTCTTCATATGCTCAAGTTTTGCAAATTCCTCAAAACAATTTCCCACTAACTGCATTTGTGTATTGTGTGTGTGTGTGTGCATCTGCACTTGCATTCTTCTTTCGAAAGAGGTATGCCAATGAGAGAAATCAAAAATGCAAATGAGGTGCATATTGGCATATATGGCAAAGCACAAGAAGTTCTTTTGAAATAAGAATATGCAAATGAGGTGCCATATATGCACCTCATTTGCATTTTCAATTTCCCTCATTTACATCCCTCTTTCGAAAGAAGGATGCAAGTGTAGATGCATGCACCATGTGCCCTTGTACACACACACAAAATAACAATTACACATCTACGATTACTGGGAAATAGTGTGTATGTGTATATGTATACACACACGCGCACATATATATACACACATACACACACACACACACATATATATATACACATACACACTATTTCCCAGTAATTGTAGATGCGTAACTGTGATTCTGATATACACACACGCACACACACACACACACACAATATACATCTGCAGTTAGTGGGAAATGGTTTTGAGGAATTTGCAAAATTTGAGCATATGAAGATTTTTTAGCTCATATATATATATGGTGACAGGGTCAGGCCAAAGAGCTGCTGCAGCAGGGGGGGAAAGCAGCCCAAAAGGGATGTGAAGGGCCAACTCCCTTGCTAATGAAAGGTGGATTGCTGCAGGGAAATCAGGAGCAGCTGGCAGGGAATCAACCCAGGCAGATGAGAACCAGCTGACTCCACTCAGATGCCTGTTGAAAGCCTGTGACAGGCCTTTTAAAAGCTGCTCCAGTTAGAGGGTGCTGGAGGGAGAGAGAAGAGAGATAGGGATATCAACAGCACTAGCTGCTGTGAGTTGGAGATAGGTGGCTGAGGGAGTCTGGATGGGGTAGCCTGAAACTGGCTGCTAACTTGACCTCTGACAAGAGGAGCAGGCTGCTGGTCCCAAAGGCTGACATGGAAAAGAATGACCCTTGCTATGATTGCAATGGGGAATTATAACACTTGCATCTCACATTAACCTTTATTTCAGGCATGTGAAAACAGAAACCCTTTTTTAGAACAAAAATAACTACCCCAACAATTATTAGGTCTTGAACTAGATCTTTCTGTTATGATCTATTCTAGACCTTTCTATTATAGCTTTTGTATATGTGATACTTTGAAATGATTGGTGCGAGTTAAATTTTGTTTTATATTAGCCATCAGCCATTTGCAGCTTAATTGTATATGAGCTTTATTGAAGAATGCTTACCTGATAACGAACTTGTCTTCTCACGGAACTATACAGCACCATAATCCTTTCAACCTCTACAGCACATGCGTTCCAAGAAAGTCTACAGACTAAAATTAATATTTAGAAAATTACCAGTAGACTGCTATAAAATAAATAAGTGACTGGTGACTTATTTTATCAACATTGATATGGGACTATATTCCATCCAGATATACACAATTTACTGGAGAGTTTAAAATATTCACCTTTGTGTCTGTCCAGTTCACAACTAGTCAGCCTTTTGTGGATGTATCTACACAAATAACGACTAGTCAACGGGCTGGAAATTGATTGATGATTGATGAATAATATAAAACACATTTGGAGGACCATATCTCTCTGCTCAGCCTGCAGCATTAAAGAAGAAATTCAAATAAGCTGTATCCAATAGTGACTTACACACGGGCATTAAAATCTGTTCAGATGCACTAAGATTGCAAATCGTGGAAAATAGAAGTGAACTACTAGGCAGATTGGCTTTGAGTCCCCACTAGCAATCAAGTTAGGTAAATATCTGCACACAGTCTGCAAATATGTTATCTGCCTTTGGGATTTGCCATGATGATGACGATTCACACATAGAATCTGTCAATAGGAAAATTTGGTGAAACGCAGTCTGATCCTTATTTTACTTAACTTCATGATGGGCATATCTGCTGCTAAGTAGGAATTTACTGGAATTCTACCAAGGAAATTCTAGCTGATGCCATTTTTCTATGAGAAATTCACATCATATTACTGAATGGAGTATTTTGGTTTAATATCATTGTTTTTGATCTGTTAACTCATGATTTTCATACAAATGTGGTCAAGCCATGTATATCCATATGCTGTATCAGATGATATCCCTAATTAACAGTCACACTTTTGCTATAGGATTGAAGTTGATGGGTTTCAAATAGTAAATGTATATAAGGCACCAGCTTATATATGGGAAGTATGGGATCTTCCAAGACTTAAGATTTCTGTGGCATATGTTGGCAACTTTAATAGTCATCATAGTAAGTGGGGTTATATAGCAGATCCAAATGGTAAACAATTGTTGGGCTGCCTCTACACTACAGCGATACTTCAAAAGAAGTTCTTTCAGAAGATATCCTCCGAAAAAACTTTTTGAAAGATCTCATCCACACACAAAAATGTGGATTGAAAAGTCAATCTGCTATTTTGATAGAGAGGGCCACATAGCCCGAGCTAATTTGAAAGGATGGGCCACGGATAGAAAAATCCAGCCCCATGAGGACTGCTTCTTTGAAAGAGGGGCCCAGGGACCATCTAAAATTTTTTTGTTTGTTTGTTTTTAATGAATGTTTCAGAAAAAGGTGGTCTTCCTCATGTGAAAGAGGAAGGGGACTGCCGGAAGAAAGAGCCACATTCTTTAGATTTCAGATGGAAAGAGCTAATTTTGTGTGTAGATGCTCCATGTGTTTATTTTTTTCAAAAAGACCCAGTTTTTCCAAAAAAAAAAAACCAAAAACTTGCTGGCGTAGTTGCAGCCTCAAAGTGGACAACAGCAAGAAAAAATATCTTCCACTTGTCCATGACTCTAAGCAACTTAGTACCTTCCTCTCAGCATGTTGGAATAGGACAACTGCTGGGTCACATTATTTGCAGATCATTCAGCCATTAGTATTGACTATACTGAATGATCTTCCATATAGTCAACATTGTTTGTCATTGATCCAGCTGGGAATGCATCCTCCAGTTATGAGTTCCAAGATGTATACTATAAGCTAGATGTAACTTTCAGAAGGCAGATGAGGGTTCCTTTACAGGGTACTTAGAATGGGGCATTATAGCCATCCCTTTAAACATCATCTCTGTGGAAGATGCAAATGGTTGTTTGTTTTATGCCATTTTTACAGTTCCGAGTGCAGCATATGACTTCCAACCAGCATACATTCCATGTTTGAATGAGGATTGTGCAGACATGAGGATGCAATATGAGCACTCAGGTGATAGAGATGTTGTTGACAATCTTGTAGAAGCATTGGATGTTGCTCACCGCTCTCGATGGTAGGAAGTGATAGTTAGGCTTGACTTGATGGGGTGAAGCCAGAAAAGTTGGAATTTAATTCATTGACAAGGTGAGGCTCAGTATCCATGTGAACGAGCAGGCAGAAGTTACCCCAAATCAGATGGACAGTCATCTGTTGATGGTCATAAAGGTAAGAGTTGATGGAGCCGTCAAATGAAGGGTACATGAGGAGAAGCAGCATTTCGTAAAAATAAACCCAGCTGACAGCAAGACAGAGCTATTTATTAGTGTGGAACTGGATAAAGAGCTGAATGTTTTAAAAACAGGTACAATTTGCACATATGATAGGGTGACACCCGAATTCACGAAACATCTGGATACTCACATTCTGGATGTGTTGTTCAGGTTTTGAAATTATTTCTGTAGGAATCCACACTGACTAACCTCTAGATCCAAGACAGGTCATTGCCTTGCTGAAATCATGCAAAGACCCACACTTTCCTTTGAGCTGCGGACCAATTTCACTTCTAAGTGTCTGCTTTCAGGTGCTTAAACATATGATTTCACAAGGAATTTCATCATTGGTGGAAGGCACATTTGGGCTATGTCTACACAAGCCCTCACCTTTCAAAAGGGGGGTGCTAATGAGACACTTCGGCAGACGCTAATAAGGTGCTGCATATTCACGGAAGTGCCTCATTAGCATCTGCCGAAGTGTCTCATTAGCATCCCACTTTCAAAAGGTGGGGGCTAGTGTAAACATAGCCTTGTAGTATATGTGACCCAGTGCATGTACAACTTCCATAAAAAATCAATTCCACCATAAGCGGAAGACTGTGTGCATGAAGGTGCTCTTGATATCAGAAGTATATCAGAAGCATAATATAGTATAGTATGGTATAGTATATATCTTTCTCTTCATACTAGCACAAGGTTAATGAAAGCAAAAGGGAAGACAGTCTTTGCCCCTCTCCTCTCTCAGACAGCTGGCAAATGCAATAGGGTCATTTTCCTGTGGAGTTATGATTGTGTTGAGAGAGAGAGAGATCGAAAGAGAGAAGCCAGTGATTGTTTGCTTTGGAAATGAAATGAAGCACTGATCCACATAGGTTCTTAGGCTCAAAACCACTTCAAGTATCCTGTAATTTTAAACATCAGCATGCCTGGAGAATTTGCTATGAAAGGATAGTTGTTCTGCAAATCAGGCACACAATTAGCTTTCTCCACATGATGTAGATTGGGACAGTCATCCTCACTATCACTTGATCAAGAAGACTTTTTTTTTTAAAGGAACCAAAGGGTTCTTCTTTTGATACTTTCTGGCCCTTTTACTCTTTGCAAGGTTGGTCCTAATCCAGCCAAGTGCATGAGTGTGTGCTTACCTTTAGGACATGAGGAAGCCACTAAAATCAAAACCATTCTGTATTCAGAAGAAATTTTCAACAGATAAATTCTGCAAGCTCTTTTTTAATGGGGAATTTACTTATCTTATCTCAGCTGCAGTTGCTCAAAAGACTGTGTACCTTCCAAACAAATTGTGTGTCAGATCAGATAATCAAGATACTGTTGCTGATTGCATATCTCTCTTCTCAATGAAATATTGCAGACAGGCCAAAAAAAAAAAAAGGTTGTACAAACAGAAAGAGGAATGGGGCCTTTGCTCTATGACTGGCACAAAAATCATTTATTTGATCTCCTTTATCCATGATTCACTTATGGCATTGTGATATTGTCAGCAGTTTTGATTAACTATGGCTACGTCTACACTAGCCAAAAACTTCAAAATGGCCATGCAAATGGCCATTTCGAAGTTTACTAATGAAGTGCTGAAATACATATTCAGTGCCTCCTTAGCATGCGGGCAGCCGCGGCACTTCGAAATTGACGCTAATGATGCTCACTGCCGCGTGGCTCGTCCCAACGGGGCTCCTTTTCGAAAGGACCCCACCTACTTCGAAGTCCTTCTATTCCTTTGAGCAGATGGGAATAAGGGGACTTTGAAGTAGGCGGGGTCCTTTCAAAAAGGAGCCCCATCAGGACGAGCCACGCGGTGGCGAGCCACGTCAATTTTGAAGTGCCGCGGCCGCCCACATGCTAATCAGGCGCTAAATATGTATTTCAGCGCTTCATTAGTAAACTTCAAAATGGCCATTTGTGTGGCCATTTCGAAGTTTGGGGCTAGTGTAGACACGGCCTATTAGAAAAATGTAAATATTAATTGTCAGTTTGAAAGCATGTGTGCAATGTTTGCAATATTTAGATGTTTGTTTTGTCCTGCATGTTAATTTCTAAGTAAAATACTATTCCATGACAACAAGTGTAACAGAAATGGGACAATTGTTAGGAACATTGTTAGCGAGCTAAAGAATTAACAGGGTGAATGATTGTTAGCCGGTGGCTGGGTAACGCACGGTGAGGTACCAACTATGCCCTTGTTATCATCCGAGTTTAAAACTGCGAGAGCAGGGAGCTTGTCGCTGCAAGCAGCCAAAACAGGCTGACGGATTCCCCTGGGTCCTAAACAACCCAGTTTTTTCCTGTTAGAGCAGGGAGCTCCTAGCACTCTCACCTACGGCCAGGCTGTGTTAACCAAACGGTTAAAGTTCTTTTTGTTGTGCCGGCTGTGTTGCAGTGGCAAAAGGGTTAACAGCAGTCAGGCTTAGATCTTAACTAGTTACAAGTTGATTTAAGCTACAGTTATAAGCGTGCGGTTACAAAAGGCTATTGTCTACTTCTTATATGCTAGCAAAGTACAGGTGTTAACAAGTTACGTTACAATCCAATACAAATATATCTGTTACCATTTAATACAATGATATCTTGATACAACGACATCTAGTTACAGAGATCTAATTCTTTAGCTGTGCACAAAAAAAGGAGACCTAGCATGGGTATATCTTACCCTCTCTGCATCTCTCGATACCAGTGTAGCCAAGCCGGATCGGTCACTCAATTCCGCGGAAAGACAAATACGAGTTTGGGCGTCCCCAGTTGCGGACCTTGGGAGGCAATCACCTGACCCGACCAGCAGGTAGTTGGTGGAATGCACTCAGAGTTAGAGTTCTGCTGGGCCCACCTTTTACACCCCTTTTTGGTTACGTATTCTCTTTCTTATCTAAGGTGCCATCATATTGATCAATGCCAGCTGGGGTGATTTCCTGAGGGTCCCCCGCCCTTGTTGACAGTTTGGCCTGTTAGCCTTTTATCTGTACTTTCTGTTTCTCAGGGTCACGATGAGCTAGCACATCTGGGCCTCAATGAGGGGCATCAAAGACTGTGCTGTCAGCAGCCGTTTCCGTGCCCTGTGTGCTTGCGAGGCTCCTCAGTGGCGGGGGGGGGGGCAGCGAGCAAGCTGGCTTGTAAGGGGGAGACTTTGTCTGCCTGCAATGATCAGATACTGGCAGTAGCAACGTATGTCCTGAATGATTGAATTTGATGCTTCATTCCAAAGACTTAGGGAAAACTGACTTGGCAAGGCAAAAAGCATAACTGTGCAGTACTTCTGTGTTATGTTCCCATTAGCATTTTGAAAATCCTGTGTAGAATGGAGTGACTTTGTTCTTTGTACAAATATGGATAAAATACAAAGTTAGCCATTCCATTGCCATAAAGGAAGCAATTTCATTTTCTTGTTGCAACAGACTGGATCCTCTTCCTTTCATTTCACACGCTCTGCCATCTCCCCCCTAACAGTGCAGCACTTAGCTGGGAAAGTCTCCATGAGCGCGTAAAATATAAAATTGCAAATATCTGAAATATCTTTCATTCCCTTATGCTGGAAATATCCCTGTAAATATGGAGCTGATTATACCATTTTTAGTTCTGACTGGAATACTTACATGTGTCCTCCACAAATTTGCAGCAAACAAGTTGAAAGAGGCAGAGACAAACTGAGTTAAAAGTCAGTACACCAGAGCAATTCCACTGTTAAAACTTACATTTTAGGGAATCTTAATCTCTCTTCTCCTGCAGGGCTTTTCTTCTTTGGAAGATGAAGTTTGTTAAATACATTGAGTCCCAAAAGGAGACATTGTCCTCCTTCAGGATAAATTGAAATTAAAGCTCCAGGACTATATTATTGGACTTGCAAAACCCATGCCATTATGGCTGAGTGGTTAAGGTGTTGGACTCCAATAGGGTTTCCCTGTACAAGTTCATAGGCAGCTTGCAGTGAAGCCTGTGTCCCTGCTCCCACCCCCTTTTCAGAGGGAGGAATAGCTCAGTGGTTTGATCAGTGGCCTGCTAAACCCCAGATTGTGAGCTTAAGGCAGTCATTTAGGGATCTGGGGAAAATAGATTTAAAGAAAAAAATCTATTAAAGATGGTGATAGGTCCTACTGTGAGGGCAGGGGACTGGACTCAATGACCTCTGATTGTGCTTTCCAGTTCCATAAGATGGGTATATGTCCACATTAAAGAGAGGTCTCAGAATGGTGCTTCTTCTGTCTAAAAAAGGCCATATGTACTATAGTAATAAACTCCTCAAGGACAGCAGGTGAATCATCATCCCTTTGTTATTTTTAGTATAAGGAAAAAATAAGTTTGCAACCATACATTTCAAAGACACATATGATGCATTTTGTCACCAGAGTATGATCCATAAAAGAACAAAACGGTTGTGTTTAAAGCAGACAGATGTATGAGTGAATTGAGCACATGGAAAAAAAAACAGTACTTCAGCATGGCAGGGTGTGGAAAAACTTTACAAGATCTTGGCATGGCTTTAGTTCTTCTTGGTCCAGTAGAGCCAGAAGGGATTTTATATTCCACACATTGGCACCAGGACTAGTGATCTTCTGCAAAAAATAAAAATAAATAAATAAAAGTATGCTGTAGAGGTGTACTGAAGACTGGGGAAAATCATTTATTGTCCTGCAGAGCACAATTTTATAAAGGAAGATTAGTTGATGATATTTGCAAACACCAATTAAAATAAAAATACTAACCCAATCATACCTGGCAGAGCATGTGTTTCAGAAGTTTGTTTTCATTAAATGATGGCTATAAAGTTAACATTTAAATTTTGTGCTGGTCTCCATAGCTAAAACAGCGCATTAACCTCCAGTTGGACAACAATCTCATTCTTCACGGTTTTGTTATATGATTGGTACATTTCCCTCAATGCTCTGCTTGTAAATATCATAATTGTATATTATCTACACAAAGCTCACCTCAGCCAATATGTATCTAAGAGCATAAAATGATTTTATAAAAAGAAAACTTTGTTAATAATGCAGACATACATATTGATATGAGTAGACAGGTATATTTTATTTTAACAAACTAGCTCTGAGAAAGAAAGGCCAGTCCTGGAGAAAAATGTCAGAGACTGCTGCTCTTAGCAGTTGAAATTTAAAGAGCTGAGATATTATTAATGATGGTCCCTGCTGAGTGTTGATGGGACTTTTCTTTCACTTTTTCTTATTCAAGGCCACAGTTAAGTGGTTCTCTCTCTGTCAATAGTACCTTGGGGTGGGGTGGGGTGGAGGGGATACTTCAGTTCTAAAGTAGACAGAATAAGAATGTGAAAAGATATCTTCCATTTGTGTAACCATGGGGATATTGATGGTTTTGGAGCAGGGGTAGGGGTTTCTGTTTGTGTATGGCTATGTATACGCTTGCTCCCAACTCCAAAGGGGGCATGGTAATCAGGGTAATGGGAGATTACTAATGAAGTGTTTCAATGAATACGCAGCACTTCATTAGGCAAATTCTGCCCTGCAGCAACTTGGAAGTGTGAGACTTCACAGTGCCGGTGAGCCAAGTCGCCACGGGCACTTTGAAGTGCCTGCGCTACTTCAAAGTGCCTTTACTCCTCAAAATGCAATGTAGGCACCTAAGTAACTTTGTAGATCTGGATTCACTCCTTCTCTCTCCATTTCATCCCTTGCTAGCTCAGGTAGCTTCTTGTTCACTTGGGCTGTGGCCACACTTGGCCAAAACTTCAAAATGGCCATGCAAAGGGCCATTTCGAAAATTACTAATGAGGCACTGACTTGAATATTCAGCACCTCGTTAGCATTAGGACACTCCCAGCTGTGGCGCTTCAAAAGCACTGCTTTTGACTGCTGATGGCTTGGTGAGGCTACATGGCGGTCCTTTTCAAAAGGACCCCGCACTTTTCAAAATTCCCTTATTCCTCTCCGCTGAGGTGTAAGGTCCTTGCGAAAAGGACCCCCGTGGAGCCACACCGACCTGCGAGCATTTGAAAGCGGCGCTTTCGAAGTGCCATGGCTGGAAGTGTCCTAATGCTAATGAGGCACTGAATATTCAATTCAGTGCCTCATTAGTAATCTTCAAAATAGCCATTTGCATAGCCATTTCAAAGTTTTGGCCAGGTGTGGCCACAGCCTTGGGGTTTCTGAGAATCCTTTTCCGAGGCATCTAATTCTCCCTACACAATGCATGGAAAGTCAAAGTGCCTAACTCAGGACCGTGTATTTCAAAGGGCAGCAGGAAGGCTCGGATTTAGGCCTAGCACAACCTAAATCCCCTTTGCGAATCTAAGCCTCAGTTCCTAGAGGGATTATTACTGTTTTTTCTCCAGTGATAATGATTCTTTTTTTATTAGATGATACCAGTTTTATAACGCCCACACATCTGCTAAATTCCTTCATGAATTACATTTGAAAAAGGGAAACAAATGTCCTGTTTGTAAATTAAACATCAATTTGTAAAGCTTAAACAATGAAATTTAATAATATCAGAACAGCTGCACAAGAAGAGAAACATTAAAGTACAAGAACTATTAAAGTGCTTTTGTACTTAGGCTTCTTTGAATTCTTCAGAATGTGCATATAATATTTGAAACTGATTATATTTGTCAAACCTGCCAGATATTACAGCATTTTCTTCAGACCACGATTTATTCTCCTTTTGTTTTAAAATCGTGGATAAATAAAATATGGACAGAGATGATGAATGCTCTATAATTTAAAAGAATGCTTTAGATTCACATTGTAATACACAATGGCTGTGTCTACACTTGCATTCCTCTTTTGAAAGAAGCATGCAAGTGAGGGAAATTGAAAATGCAAATGAGGCACAGATTTATATATCTGGAGCCTCATCTGCATATTCTTCTTTCGAAAGAAGAAAAGCAATGTAGATGTGCTCTTTAGAAAGTAAACCTCATCTTTGAAAGAACCTTTCTTCCAATTTTTATGTATGTAAATCTGCTCCTCATTTGCATGTTTGATTGCCCTCATTTGTGTGCCTCTTTCGAAAGAGGAACACAAGTGTAGACACAGCCAATGTATGGCGTAATATCAAGCCTCAACTCTGATTTTGTCACAGTCTGTATGAACAAGTGTAGTAGTAAGCCTAGTCCACTCCTACATATTGGAGCATTGATGACCATTCACCAGTGTCCCCTGTCCTGGACAATCTTTTCCAGTTTTGACCAGGTTTATCCCATCTTTATAGAGTCTGCCTTCAGGTCTCTATCCCAGGTGTTTCTTGGGCACTCTCTTTTCCTATTTCCTTGTGGGTGCCAAGTAAGGCTTCCCATGTGATGTTGGTGGTTAGTTTTCTAAGAATATGTCCAATCCATTGGCATCTTCTCTTCCTGATTTCTTCTTCAGGAGGAAGTTGGTGAGTCAGTTGCCACTGGTCTTGGTTGTTGATTGTATATAGCCAGTGGATCCAGAGGATTTTATGGAGGCAGTTATTGATTATACCTATAAAATTGAATGTCTTCCTCTGGCGATAGCATCTAGAGGCCTTTCTCAGGACTGGGTCTGCACTTTATAGGCACTCTACATACCAAAGTGAAGACATTCACTTTTGAGTACATTTTTGAGTTTGGGTTTGCAGCTGTGGTTTCAAAGAATGGGTTTAAGATGGAGGGCAAAATGTTTGGTGCAGAAGAGATGGTCTCACTATTGAGAAGTACAGAAAAAGGCACAAACAAAAGTGTGGAAGAAGTACAAAGAAGGCAAACGTTAAATAAGAACAGAATGAAGGAAAGGGTAGTAGGAACAAATGAAGATAAGGGAAGAGAGGGATGGAATTGTCTTTGAATTTGACAATAAGAGAAACTTGTTCTTTTTCTTATTCTACACTGAATCTTATGGTGTTTGGAATATTAATGTAGCTATACCTCTGTTGAAGAAAGAGTAAGCAACTTCCTCCTGTAGACACATTCTCACTGTCTTCAGATTGTCCTGCACAAGAGAGAGATTTAAAAAAGAAAGTAAAATCTGTATCCCACTTGTGTGTAGCAATCTTTCCAGTCTTCATGAACCCTGATCAATTGTGGGCTGCCTAGCCAAACCTTTCCTTAAACAAACTACTCCCATGAAATGTAATGGAAAGAGCACAAGAGAAGAGTATGAGAGTAGACCTTTATCTAATAATATGAATATTATGTCTTGAAACTTCAGTGTGTGGCTAATTTGGATATTTATTTCATGAAGGAAAACCTCCCCCTTTCTCTTTTGTGCCAACCATTCTTACAATGCTTAAAAATGAATGGAATAATAACATTTGCTTCCTATTTTTTCCCATCTTCTCTCAGCAAAAGTGTTCTGAACATAATTCTTTGACTATTCTCTGTGGTACCCAACTTTCATTGTAAACCAACTGTGATAATTCACTGACGGATGATAGCTATTAGGTGGAGGATTTTGTCATTGTTTTTCTTGTTGTTTTTGCTGTTTTTTACTGGATTTTTTACTGGATTTTTTAAGTAAAATGCAGATTTCAGTCAACTGAAACATTTACATGAAAGTGACGTCTTCACTGAAAAAAATCTTCATGACACCCCACAGAGGCTGCATATACACTAGGAAGTTATTTGAAAGATTTTCAAAAGAAGGGGGCCCCATGCAAGATCCCACAGAGCATCTACACACAAAATCTGTCCATATTAGGCAATTCTTTCAAAAGAGCAGGCCCCAGTTCAAAGTATCATGTGACGTATCTATAAATGGCACATGCTCTTTTGAACATGAAATCGATGGTAGGCACCACAGGAATCAAAACCACTCTTCCAAACAGAAAATAGGAAGAGGACATCCTTTCAATGTCTTTTTTCAAAAAAGGACATGTGTAGATGCTCCGTGTTCCACTTCCTCAAAAGAGTGGGGTCTGCCATGGTGGCGATCAGCTGTTTAGGTGGAGAGGTGCTGCCCAGCCCCTCCAGGACTCTCTGGTCTGTGCGTGCAGTGGCTCTTAAAGCTGCTCGGATCAGGAAACCCTGTTGCAGGATGCTGAGAATGTGCAGGCACGTGCTGCCCCTGCACACCTCAGCCAGACCCTCAGTGGCTACTAGATTGGCATGACCACTGGTCAGCCACATGAGGAGCCCCATGGCCCCCCTCTGAGCACACCCAGGACTCCAAAAGGTTCAGCCGGGGGGGGGGGTGGGGAGGGTGAAGTGCACACCCTCCTGTGTGAAGGATGAGCTCTGGGACCTTCTGGGGCTCCTAGCAGGAGGAGGAAGTGCTCCGGGTGATGAGGACAAAACCACAGAACACAGCTGCCTTTGCCCAGCTGGCTGAGGACCTGAGTACCAGGGGTCATCTGCCTACACTCCTGACCAAGTCAGGAGTAAGGTCAAGGAGCTGCAGCAGGCTTACACCCAGGCTCAGGACTCAGCCAGCTGGTTGGGGCCACCTACTTTGTGCCCCTACTATCAGGAGCTCAGGGCCATCACAGGCCCCTGGGACACCTCCTCCCCACTGGCCCTCCTGGACATCTTGTCCGAGGAGCCCTAGCCAGGAGAGGAGCAAGAATGGGGACCACTGGCCAGTTCCACACCAACAGGGCCAGACACAGAGCCAGCTGCAGCAGCAGACTGGTCCAGTGAAGAGGGGGACCTGGTCATTGACCTCCCCTTCTGCTTCTCCAGCCAGGCATCAGACAGACTGCCATCCCCTGACCTCAGTGTGGACCCTCAGGTACGTACCCAGCAGGACACACACCCCGGATCATGGGAAAGTGACACCATACACAACTGTGGTCCCCCACACCCCCCCAACAGATCCCAGCCCACCCATGCCCATCAACACCCTCTCCCATGGACAGCACTGAGCCCTGCCCCCGAGGGAGGGACAGACCACACAAAGGGGATGCCCACTGGGACACCGCACCCATGGATGGGGGACAGGGGATAGAGACCCAGAACTCACAGGGTTGGGGGGTATGGGCCATGGGGCAGGGGTCAGTATTCATGTCCTGTTCCTCTCTTCTCTCTCATTTCCACAGCTGAACCATCCAAGGGCCAGGAGATCCTTACCCCATCCGTGGTCCTGGACAGCTCCCCCAGAGGCGAGAGACAGCAACAAACCAGAGCCACCCCCAGCATCAGTACAGGCTCAGTCGTGGTGGAGCCAAGGGTGGCCAGTGGAGAACCCCCCACCTCGCTGCCTCCATTCAGTGCCAGGTGGAGCTGGCAAAGTGCTGGCTCTGTTTTGAGCAGGGGGAGGCTGCCTGGTGCTGGGCAGCCTGCGGGGAGTTTCTCACCACCTTATGGGACATGCCAGCCACGTACCAGGAGCTGCTGGCCTGGATCCCCCCTATGGCTGCCCCACTGCCACCCCCTGCTTCTGCCCCCTGGTGTCCCCCTGGCCATCCCTCTGGCCCAGCCCACCAGCCTGAGGTCAATGCCCAGCCCTTCCTCCCCATAGTCCATGCCCACTCCCAGCCCTGCTGCGGACCATGGATGGGGTGGGGCATGGGATCCAGGACCAGTACGAGTCACACCCTTCTACCCCTGCTCCAGAGTGATGGCCCACCAGGCAGGCCACCTCGGTCCTCCTCCCCCTGTAATTAGTTAACCCCACCCATAAATAGTTGGACATAATGTTATGCTTACCACACAGTATTACCCATGTGTTTTTTGTAGTTCCCAATATACCCATTTATTTTCCCCAAACCTCTGCATGCTGTGTGCTCTGTAGAGTGGGTAGTGTACAGGAGGTGGAGGGCAGAGTGTGGGGGGTGTGGACTCAAGGTGCACAGGGTGGGGAGAGTGTTTGGGAATGTGGATGTGAAGCAGGGGGTGGGGGCTTAGGGTGTACAGGATGGGGATGTGGGGGTGTGTGAGAGGGGGTGCAGACATGGGGTGCACGGGGGGGATCATGTGGGGAGCCCACTGGGGGTGGCCAGAGTGGCACTCACTGGGGCCCCTGTTCACAGTAATGGTGCAGGGCCTCCTGGATGCAGATCCCGTCTTCATGAGCCTGGTGGCTCAAGGTGGCAGCTGGCTGTGGGTAGCATATGCTGGCCTTGACCACCCACCCCTGCACAAAGGGCTCCCCTTTACTCTCCACAATGTTGTGGAGTGTGCAGCAGGCACCCACCGCCAGCAGAGCATTCAGGATGCCCACCTCCAGGTGAGCCAGGAGGCAGTGCCACTGCTCCTTTAATTGGCTGAAGGTGTGCTCAACCACCTGGAGGCCATGCTTGAGCTGGCCACTGAAGTGCTTTTGGCTGCAGGTGAGGTGGCCTGTACAGGGCCACATGAGCCAGGGCTGGTGTGGGTATGCTGCATTGGCCACCAGGCAGAGGGGCACGGTGGTGTCCCCCAGCAGGATCTACCTCTGGGGGATGTAGGTCCCTGCAGGCCAGCCCACGTACTTGTCCTGGAACTGGCCCCGACTGTTGGCCATGGCCTGCAGGAGCACAGAATGGTAGCCTTTCCTGTTTATGAACAGTCCACCACTGTGCTCCGGGGTGTGGATTAGTATGTGGGTCCCACTGAGGGCCCCAAAGCAATTAAGGAACCCCTGTGCAGTGAAGCCTGTGATAGCTGCATCCAGGTCCCCAGTGCTGATGGCCTTTGCAGGAACATGGCACTGAGGGCATGCAGCACCTGCGGGGGGGAGTGGAGGGGGGCAGGCATCCATGAGTGTGTGCAGGGTGTGCCCAGTCCCACCCCCGGCCCCACTCCAGCCCCCCCAGGACCCACCTCTCAGGTAAGTGTGTGCCCGCACCTCCTTACCTCGATCGCAACGGCCCCAACTGTGGCCTTGCCCACACCAAATTGTTGTCCCATGGAGTGGTAGCTGTCCGGAGTGGCTAGCTTCCAGACAGCTGTCATAGCCCTCTTCTCCAGGGGGAGGGTGCACTGCATCCATGTGTCCTGGTGTCTCAGGGCAGGGGACAGCCACTGTCACAGCTCCATGAAGGTCTGCCACCATGTCCAGAAGTTCCAGAGCCACCAGTCATCATCCAACTCCTCCGTGACCAGTTGCTCCCACCATTTGGAGCTGGTGGGGTAGGTCTAGAGCCAGCAGAGTGCTTGGGGAGGCAGAGGACTCCATTATCTGGGTCGTCCCCTTCTGCCCCTGGGGGGAGCTCTGCCAGGAGCTGCAGGGCAGCCACCAGTGCTGTGGCCAGCAGGGCAACCACTCTGCAGGTGGTAGCCAGCAGGGATTCCATCTGCTGCTGGTCCATGACCTTTCCTGCGGACACTGCATCTGCGGGGCTTGTGGCAGCTGTGCAGGCCTCATGCTGTGCAGGCTGAGGGTGTTGGGGAGGGGCCCTTTAAAGAGGCAGCTTGCTGCAGCCCTGGAGGGGCTTGGACACCCTGCAAGCCTGTCTGCTACGTTTCCTGCCCTGTTCTTTCAAAAAGGGATGTGGCTGTGTGTGGATGCTCTCTTTTGATGGCCTGGATGGCCCCTTTTGATGTGGTGTGCAGCTCTTTTGAAGGCACTCGTCGACGGTGCCAGCCTCAGCCTGTGGGTAGGCACTCTCCTTCGAAAGGACGTGTTTTGACTGCACTCTTTTGAAAGGCGCCCTTTTGAAGGAGTGCTCTAGCGAGCTACATGTAGCTAAAAAGTGTTCTTTCAAAAATAAATGGAAAGAACACACCACTCTGTCATGCATCATCTCATTAAGTACCGAGAATTAACATTTCTCTGGTTTGTTCAACTTACATTCAAGGGATATTCTGTTTTAACTATGCAAGCAGTTAAGATCTATAATTGTCATATGCCTATTTTTTCTTTTCCTTGATTTTTATTATCAAAATGGCTACCATGGGATGTATTCTCATAAATCACATATTAGTAGACCATCTGTTGTAAAAATATTTCCTGCAGGGATATGTCTAATTTTGCTCCATTTATCTTCTGTAATTTAGTGAAGGGATATAAAGGATAATGGTAGCAACTTATGTTGGCCAGATATGTATTATAATATAAATCGGCATCGTTTTATACAATTTTAGGACTAATAAATAAGGAGATTTGTGACTTTTGATGAATAACTAAAAATGTACAATGAGTGAACATAGACAGAGTCTAATAATATTTTCCACTGAAATATACTTCCGTATGAAGTTTCACTCATGGACGTTTAGATCCCAACTATAATGGACTGTATGCTTCAGAAGTACCCCACTTAAAACGTTTCCTCCCTTGAAGCATTTTAGCAACAAAATCACTAGAATATGCTGCTTCATACCCTGGTACATAGCTTATTTTCCTTTTTGTGAGTACTCATTCATGGGAAAAATTCTTCTACATTGCTACAGATCTTTCACCCATGGTGCATGCGTATATTACATATTATACACTTACTCCTGTACAGAAACGACTTGAGGAGTTGAATTTTGACTTTAAAATGTACCAGTGGCCATGCTACATCTCTCAATTCAGTTTATTGAAACCCTTTTCCTTCGTTTATAATCACAAGTGGAAAAAGGTGATTTTACCTACACAGGAATACCATTCCATTTGAAAAGCTGGGAAAATTGTAGGTTTTCTTTTATGTACTCTTAATACGCTAGCTTTATCCCACTGGAGTTGTACCACCATGAAACTGGAGCAAAGGAGTGGAGAAACTTACATGTTAGTGGACTGGGGGGGGTCTTACTTTTGTATTTTATGGAATTTTGTAATTGTTAATAATGATCTCATATAGTGTTAGCATATGATAAGCACTCAAAGGCTACGTCTACACGTGCCCCAAACTTCGAAATGGCCATTTGCGTGGCCATTTCGAAGTTTACTAATGAAGCGCTGAAATGCATATTCAGCGCTTCATTAGCATGCGGGTGGCAGCGGCGCTTCGAAATTGACGAGCCTTGCCGCTGCGCGGCGCGTCCAGATGGGGCTCCTTTTCGAAAGGACGCCACTTTCTTCGAAGTCCCCTTATTCCCATGAGCTCACGGGAATAAGGGGACTTCGAAGTAGGTGGCGTGCTTTCGAAAAGGAGCCCCGTCTGGACGCGCCGCGTGGCGGCAAGGCGCGTCAATTTCGAAGCGCTGCTGCCGCCCGCATGCTGATGAAGCGCTGAATATGCATTTCAGCGCTTCATTAGTAAACTTCGAAATGGCCATTTGCATGGCCATTTCGAAGTTTGGGGCACGTGTAGGCACAGCCAAAAAGTGTTTGCCTTGATCTGTGAACACATCTAACTAAAAATGACAAGTGAGAGATAGTAAGAATAGAGCAGGAAGGGAAGACATGAATTACAATGGAAAGATCATTGTATTCCTGTGGAGGTTTTTTCATGATAATCACAAGTGTCATAAATGAGCAGGCCTCATGCATACATTTAGCTTCATAATGCCTCTGTGAGGAATAGTAGTGTTGTTAGTCCTCTTTTACAGATAAAGTGCAGAATGATTATGAAGATTGCACAAGAATCTCTGGCAAAGAGAGGAACTTCCAAAAAAAAAACCAACAAACCAAAAAACAAAAAAAACAAAAAAAACCCCTTTCTTAGTTTTAGTTTCAGGCCTAAAAGCAAAAAGCAATCCATGAGATTCATTGGTACTTGGTACATATTGCATACTTCTAGGCTTTGTCAACACTACAGTGATCTTTCAAAAGATGATCATCTGGAAGATCTCCTTTCAAAAAAGTGTACCCACACACAAAAAAGCAGATTGAAAGATCAGTCTGCTCTTTCAATAGAGAGCATAGAAAGAACGAGCAAGGCATCAAAAAATCTGGTGCCATAAGGACTGCTCTTTCCAATTACAGGGACAGTTGAGTGTCTACATATGCTTTTTTCTTAAAGAAGCTTTTGAAAGGAAGTGCCCTTTCTGATCCTTGAGCAGAAGAGGGCTTCCAGAAGAATAACTGCATTCTTTCAATTTCAGATCAAAAGAGCGCATTTTGGTTATGTCTACACTTGAATTTCTCTTTCAAAAGAGGCATGCAAATGAGGGAAATTGAAAATGCAAATTAGGTGTAGATTTACATACCTGGTGCCTCATTTGCATATTGTTCTTTCAAAAGAAGAAAAGCAGTGTAGATGTGACTCTTTCAAAAGTAAACTCCATCTTTGAAAGGACCCTTCTTTCCCTTTTTTATGGGAAGAAGGGTTCTTTCAAAGATGGGGTTTAATTTTGCAAGAGACACATCTACACTGCTTTTCTTCTTTTGAAAGAAGCTCTTTCAAAAGAAGAATATGCAAATGAGGTCCCAGATATGTAAATCTGCACCTCATTTGCATTTACATTTTTGGTTTCCCTCATTTGCGTGCCTCCTTCACATGAGTGAAGTTTTCAGGAAGAAGGGGCGTCTGGAAGAAGGACTTCCTTCCAGAAGCTCCCCTGGGGCCACGCTTCTAAATGGCATTTTGGAGTCCAGAAGGGTCTTCTGGATTCCAAATCACATTACCATATGCTAATAAGGCATGGGGAATTTGCACCCACGTCTCAGCATATTTCAGGCCGTGTATTACCATGCCACTTTCAAAGAAAGTGGCCTGTGTAGAAATGGCCGTAATGTTTTGATTGGTTTTAAAACAATTCTTTAATTTTATGGAAATAGGATTATAATTAAGTGGTTCTTAGGGAGGATATTTAGATTCATGGGAAGGCCAAATAATTTGCAGGATATGCCATAGTAAGAGAAGGAAGAAGTTTAGACAAAGGAGAATGGAAGGCTGAGAGCTGAAGTGGGGTAGATTTTCACAAAGGGAGGGAGAAAAGAGACGATGAGGGGGTCACAGTGTCTGGGAGGAAGCAATGATCCTTTATTCACAAATATGAGTGGAAATCAGATGGGAGAGTTAGAACAACCAACCATTTATGCAGTAAGTTATCAAAGATAAGAGTTGCAAGGCAGAGGGTTTTGGAAACACAAGCATGCTTATGGCACCTATGAAGGTACTAAGTTACACTCCCTGCTCTTGTGCTGTTGCTATTGGGACAGGAAGAACTAGCTGCTTGAATGCTGCATAGTAGCAAGTTCTACAAATGAAGTAGCTTTTTATTTTATGCAGTGTACTTCCTTCTGTTATTTAAAAACATTTCTCCTTTCCAGTTCAATGAATTTCAAAAGGTTAAATAGGAGCATCTAAATAACCTTCTGTAAACCATATTTCATTTCATATGCCTATGCCATGTCATCTAATATTTATCCGCTCTTCACCCTTTGTGTGCCAGGACCCCAGCTGCTGTAAATCATATACCATTACTGAAATCAAATTTTAAAAAAATTTCACTGGCTGAGGCTCTACTGAGGATTATATCCGTAATATGTCTTTCCATGCCTCTGAGCTATTTTTGTTGACCTTCACTGAAATTTATACTCTCTGCTATATCCTTTTTGAGAAGCAATGACAAAGCAGAACAGAATATTCAAGGAGAGGGCATACTATTGATTTATATAATGGCATAACATTTACAATGTTCTTTCTCTGTCCCTTTTTGAACATCATCTAGCATCCCCTTTGCTTTTTTGACAGCTGATGTACATTAGGCATATGATTTTTGTTGAGCTGTTCACATTGATGCTTAGGCCTTGTTCCTGCGTGATTACAATTAATTTAGAACCCATCAGTGTATATGAATTGTTCAAATTGGTCCTTCTAGGGTACATTAGCTAATAATTCTCTACAAGCAATTTAATTGGCATTTCTGTTGCCCATTTACCTATCATTATTAGTACTTTCTGAAGTTTCCCAGTTCTCTTGAGGCTAAAAAATGATTTTGTCATCCACAAATTTTAGTCACTCACCATTTCCTCCATTAATACATTATTTAACACCAGTTTTAGTAAGTTAATTAATCCAGCTCCTCACCTATTCCACTGCTTACCTCTAGCTGTGATTAAAACTGATTTTTTTCACTGTTTCTAGTCTCTGACGACTCTATCTTTCACCTTATGATTATTTTCCTTTTACAGCTCCTTGGTTGTGGCCACAGTATCCCTCCATTTTGGAAAGGGCACATAAATTAAGGCCATTCAAAAATACAGATGAGGTGCTGGCTTACTTGGGATCAAGGGAATTTTAAAGTTGGATATGTATTTTGAAGTGCCAGTGGCTAGACTGCTGGTCAGCACTTCCAAGCTAGCAGCTTCAAAATTTGTGAGGCTGCCATTATGCCTCAGTTGCATTTTTGAACAGCCATAATTTACATGCCTCTTTCAAAAGAGAGAAGTAATGTGGCCAGAGACCTTGTGAGTAACTTTAAAACAGTTATTTATAATGTAAGTGAATTATAACTACAAGTGGCAGCTCTCTTAGGTCTACACAGCAAAGTTATTTTGCAAAAGGGGGCTACCCAATGCGTCTTCCCAATGCAACTGCTATTTTGAAGTGGTTGGCTTATTTTGAGATTAATAAACGTCATTATTTTAAAATAGGGGCTGTTAAGAAAGGGAATAGAGCCTATTTCAAAACAAGTTATAGTGCGTGCAAAGTAGACTCTGTATTTAGAAGTAGCTAAGTGTTATTTCAAAATGCATTTTCTATGTAGCCGTGTTATTTTGAAATAAACTATTCTAGAATAATACTTCCAGAAGAGCTTATTTTCCAACAAGGCTTCTGTGTAGATGTACCCTTAATTTGTTGATTTCTTACAAATCTCACAGGCTGGCAATACATGATCTTCTTTCACATAGGCTATATTAATTTGTCCCTGTCATATAATGATTATCTGGGTGTGTGTGAAGACTGCTTCAGAAGTCTTATATAATCTCCAGGATTATATCATTAGGATACTTAGGATACTGTGTGTGAGGATGACATTAATTTTGACACTGGTCTAGAATTTTGAAGATTTAGCTTCCCAGCTCCACCCCATTCAAAGTTTGAACTCTTTTTGATTGTTTTTCCTCTGTAACCTAGAGATACCAAGATCACTGAAAAGGATGAGTGAAGTCTGCTCTACAGCTTTAGCTTAGATGCAGTTGCCATTTAGCTCATGTAGTAGAAGCATGTGGCTTTAGTCCTTAAAGTTATAGGTTCCATTTCATGTGCCAACAGCCCAGGCCTGTTCATTTAACACCTGCATTAAAAAAGTTCATATTAATTCACAATCAGAAACGGTGACGATTGGCAGCCATCACATACAAAATTGACCACTACTTCTCCTGGTCATAAGAGTAACATAAGAGACTGAAAGGAAGATATTTCCAATCCTTATTCTTCTACCTGCTTAAGTTATATATATATTATTTATATTTATATATTTATATATATTATTTATTATTTATATATTGGAAACTATCTCCAAAGTTAACTTTGAATTTAGGTACTACTTCAAAGTAGCCTGGAGAGAGTCTACACACATTTTCCCCTACTTTGAAGTTAACTTTGAAGTGAGGGAGCCTAATTTCAGAATCCTTACTCCATTCCCAGGAATGGAGTAGTGCCCTACTTCAAACTTTAACTTTGAAGTAGGACGTGTGTGGATGCTCAGCTTCAAAATCTGTTACTTCAAAGTTGTACTTCGAAGTAAGTAACTTTGCAGTTATTTTGTAGTATAAATATGGCCCTAGAGAAGTTATTATTCCCCTTTATTCAGTAATGATGAGGCCAAATCTGGAATATTGCATCCAGTTCTGGGCTCCCCAGTGTAGAAAGGATGAGGATGCATTGTAGAGGGTCCAGCAGAGGGCAACAAAAATTATTAGAGGGCTGAAGCACATGACCTACAAGAAAAAACTGAGGTATTTGGTCTTATTTAGTTTGCAGAAAAGAAGAATGAGGGGTGATTTAATAGTAGCCTTCAACTTCCTGATGGGGGACTCTAAAGAGGGTGGAGAGAGGTTCTCAGCAATAATGGATGGCAGAACAAGCAGTAATGGTCTTAAGCTAGAGAGGGGTGGAGGGTGTAGTTTGGATATTAGGAGAAACTATTTCACCAGGAAGATGGTGAAACACTGGAATGTGTTACCTAGAGAGGTGGTGGAAGCTCCATGCCTAGAGGTTTTTAAGTCCTGGCTTGACAAAATCCTGGCTGGGATGATTTAGTTAGGGTTGTTCCTACTTTGAGCAGAAGACTGTACCTGATGACCTTCTGAAGTCCCTTCCAGCCCTAGGATTCTATGATTCTATGATATGCAGTTTTTTTTTTAAAGCAAAGGACATGTATTACTGCATGCTTCCACAAGAACTAGCATAATGGGCTTCTTTTTAAAAAAAAGCGAAAAAAAGCAGTGTGCACCACATTATCTTTTATTGGCTGTATATGCCTCTATCTGCATGTTTCCTGTTCTTATCACTATTAAATTAAGATATGAGTCACTCATGCTTAATCTCAGGTTGGTCAATATTGCCTTTTAGAATAGTTTTTGCTAGAAAATCAACATCTGTTTTCGTTGTAATGCTTCAGTGTTTGAAGAAGACATATTGTAATGGCTAAACAAGTTAATGGCAATAGATAACTAGATTTCCAGCTAAAGTTTTAAGAGTCTAGTTAAGTCCAAATAGATGCAGCATTTCCATGTTCTTTTGTTCCTGAGAATTTTTGTTGCTTTCCCCAGATCACAGAGATGACATTCAATGTGGTGACATAGCCCTTGAGTTTCCAGGAAATTTCTGACCGCCGGCAGGGAAAGAATGAAAAGGAAATGAGAGAGAAATGTGTTTCAGTCTAGGATACTGATGGGCAAATTGTCTGATAATTAAATCTGAGCTAAAACAAAAAAATAGTTTGTTCCTTTGCAGAAAATGTATAATTTCCCCAATGTTGACTTGTACATTATGTTGTACAAATTAGTTGCCCAGTTAATTGTTTAGTTTTATTCAGGAGCATTGCTATAGCACCAAGATCATTAGGAAAATCGAGAGATGAGACTGTATCTTTTTTAATGGAGACACACCCACTAAGAGATTTCTGAATAAGCTGAAGAGTGAGCAGCAGAAGTAAAACTTCACCCCATTGTAAGGTTTTGTTGACCTTAAAAAAGATACTATTTAAAATGAATCCATATCAGCTGTCAATGTTAACAAATGTTGAATCTAAAGTAGTCTTATATGTTAAGAATGATTGGATTGGATTCTAATCTAAACATTCATTGAGTGCCTTCTTTGATGGCAGTAGCCAAGTTACTAATGATTCCAGGTGCCTCAATATTTGTGTGACTCTGTGTCCAAGGTAGTCATGGATCCCCCATTACTGATTTCCTGTGTGATTCAAAAAAATAAAACCTATGGTTCCAAGAGCTCTAGGATTTTGGTGATGGTCCTTGAGTTTATGAGACAGCGTCCAACATTGTGGTTTTACAGGACAAGGTCCTCAGTCATCTGTATTCTCCATCTCCCTCAGTGTGGTGGTAGACTCTGTTTCCTCCAATATGTGTGGTTGCATGATCACCCAGGAGTTGTCATGTGTCCAGGGTACCTTCCTCTACCCCGACCCGCACCAGCTATTTTGCATCCAGGTTGTTCCTGCAACTGCTCCCTGGACCTTCTTGCTAGCTGTTGAAAACTGGAAGGGATGAAAGGAGTGCTGATGTCAGGGTGTCTCCCTCCCCTGGCCCTTGTGCCCCATTTCTGCACAGCTGGGGAGAAGGGACAGGGCTGAGAGTAGGAGAGAGCTTCTGAGGTCTGAGAGCTGCACTAGTGAGTGCCTTAAAGAGACAGCACTTGGTCTCTCAAATACTTTCCCATCAACAAATACACAGTCTCTCTCTCTCTCACACACATGCATGCACACACACAGGCACTATATGTTTCCCTTCCCCCTGCCCATATATCTCATATCTGCAGAGTGGGGGATGGTGAGGAAGGAGGCACCAGATTTAGTCAGGATCAGGACAACTTTCAGTGACTGCCTCAAAGCAACAATGCAGGACACTTCTCAGACACTTCCCTAGCAGGCTCCTCTCTCTGGCTATGTCTACACTACAAGATAATATCAACTTTAAGTCATTTAGCTCGGTTTTACCAAGTGCTTGTCCCCACTGTAAATTCCATTAGCTCAATTTATGGGGGACTAAAATTGACATAATATCGATATCATAATATCATAGTAACCTGACAGGTGTAGCATCCAATTTGTATTTAAAATTCCGACTTAAGGGTAGTGGGGAAGTGCCTTATCCTTAAATCAAATTCATTAGCCTCAAGAGATGTCCCATATGTGCCCCACAATGCACCACAGTTCTCTCCTCTGGCCTCTTCCATTTCCACTGCTCTCAGGTGGGGAGGAATTAGGCAACAGGAAGACCGTTTCAATTTGTAACCTGGAAGCCTGTGGCTGTAGTGTCATGAAAGGTTGAAAAATCTTCTTTCTCTTTCTTTGTTATTAGTGCATCTGTGGGGTCTGTGGTTCTGTGTCCACCTCCACTAGCTGTCTTTTTTTCTGCGCTGCCTGGTGCCAGCCATTGCCCTCCCACCCCCCAACATCACATGGCAGCTAGGCTGTGGGCGGGGGTCGTGCTTGTATGATAAGAAGAGAAATTTCTTTTCATCTGTTTACATTTTGTCTTGCCCCCAACATCCCCACCCTTCCCTCCCTGAGAGGCACCACGCATTCTGGAACTTTCCCTTGCCCACATCACGTGGCAGCTAGACTGTGGGTGAGGAAGCTTGGATGAGAAACTTCTTTTCAGCCACTTACGTTTTGTCCTGACTCCCACATCCCCTCTCTTCCCTCTCCCCAGAGGTGCCACACAGTCCGGAACTTTCCTGTGCCCAACTGTGTCATGTGGCTTGATCCCGAACCAACAAAAGGATGTGGTGTGCAAAGTGCCAGGCAGCTTGCATGCATTGAGAGTGCTGTAGCCGCCCAGGGGAAGTCTCCCTTGGCGGACATGATTTTCAGGGCTGGCTACAGTCAGGGGTCCTTTATCTATCTGTGGGAAGTCTCCTGCAGTGGACACAAGTCACAAGAGCAGCTGACCTTTCAGAGCAAATTTTTGTATGGGCTCTATCCAAAGGCCATTGAAGACTACATAGAACCTCTACAACCACCACAGTTGTTGCATTGACCAACTAAGCCATAGGTGGTTTTACAATTTATTGCCTTTTCAGTGTGGTTCTGATATTCAAAAGACATCCGATTTGGGTGACCTGAAGACTATGTATAATTGATTGAAGAAAGCACTTGGACAAAACATGATCAAAATTGCTCCACTGAAGCATTTAAATGAACAGGTGATCACAGATAAGAAGCTGCAGATGTCCAGATGGGTAGAACACTACTCACGTCTTTATTCCCACGAGTGTGCAATACAACCTAAATCTGACAACTTCATCCCAACTCTTCCAGAAATGTCTGAGCTAGATGAAGAGCCTCTGGAGGAGGAATTTTCTCAAACTCTTGATGCTCTCTCCAATGGAAAAGCACCGGAAAATGACAGAATTCCAGATGAAGGCCTGAAAGCAAACAAGGCTGTGCTCTTCCCCTTCTTCTACAATTTACTCCTAAAATATTGGAGAACAGGTGATGTCCACACGCCATGAAGGATGCCAACATCATCACTCTCTATAAAAACAAAGGCAACAAGGGTGACTGCAACAACTACAAAGGCATCTCATTACTGAGCATCACAGGCAAAGCATTTGCCAGTGTCATTCTCAAAGGCCTGCAAAAACTCGCAGATCAAGTCTATCCAGAAACACAATGTGGCTTCAGGGCTGGAGGTCAACACTGGGCATGATTTTCTCACTTTGACAACTACAGGAAAAATGTAGAGAACAAGGAAAGCCATTATTCATAGCATTTGTGGACTTAACAAAGGCATTTGAAACGGTTAGCAGATCATGACTATACAGACTATTATCCAAGATTAGCTTCCCACTGACCCTACTCAAGCTCACAACATCCTTTCAGAAAAACATGAAAGCAACAGTGCAATATGATGGATCTACATCAGAACTGTTTGCAATGAACAGTGGAGTCAAACAAGGAAGTATTCTTGCCACTACCCTCTGCAGCATATTCTTCTCAGTTCTAGTAAATTGCACATTTCAAAGCTCACAGAGCAATGTATTTCTCCACACAAGATTAGATGGCTCTCTCTACAACCTGGCAAGACTCACGGCCAAAACTAACTTCAAGTAAGTCCTCGTTAGGGAACTCCTCTTTGCAGATGATGCAGCTCTCATGACTCATAATGAAGACACGCTACAGTCACTGATGGATTCTCTGTTCAAAGCCTGAAAGTTTTTTTCCATTGATGTAAGCATGAAGAAAATTGTTGTATTCACTCAAGGTATACCTCAGTGACCCTGTGTCATTCTGGATAACAGTCCGTTAGATGTGGTTCAACAATTCTGTTACATTGGATCTATTATTACCACAAACCTACCCATAGACAAATAAATGAACATTAGAATCAGGAAGGCAGCTACGATTTTTGTCAGACTTATGAACTGAGCATGGAACAATCCTAAGCTGACAGTGAAAACAAAAATACTAATCTACCAGGCATGTGTATTGAATACTTTGCTATATGGCTCTGAGGCAAGGATCACCTACTCGAACCAGGAGAAAATATTGAACAGCTTCCATCTTCGCTGCCTCCACAGAATTATGAATATCAACTGGCAAGATAAAGTTTCAAATGCAGATGTCTTGCCAAGATGTGGCATATCCAGCCTCATAGCGATCCTCAACAGCAGAAGAGTATGATGGCTAGGTCATATCAGAAGACTGGGTAACAAAAGTCTTCCCAAAGAAATCGTCTTCGGTGAACTGTCATGCAGGTTGAAAACAAGAGGAAGACAAAAGCTAAGATTCAAGGATGTATGCAAAAACACCATGATAAAGTTCATCATCGATCCAAAATCCTGGGAATCTACGTCATCAGATCAAAATACCTGGCAACAATTGCTAAAACAGGGCACATCATTCTTTGATAGTATATGTGCAAGCTACGCAAAAGAACTTTGTCTTAGAAGGAAAAGCTCTCAGACTCCCAAATTCAGAAATAGAGTGGCATGTGGTTATTGCAATCAACCACACAAATCCAATACTGGATGGATAAGTCATGAGATAAGCTGCAGACTCAAACACTGCCTGTAGATCCTCACCACTACTGCTAACCACCATCTCTTGAGACAAAAAGGGACCATATAGCTCATGTCTAGTACTTACACATGCATTTCCAGGTTTTGCAGTGGTTGCAAGGATGAAAAATCTTGTTCTGAGGGTCTCCTTTGCTAGGTCTAAACCTAGATCTAAGTCTGGGCCCACTGGTCCTGCCCCTGAATGTTGGTGAGAAACCAAAGCAGCCATAACTGATTCAATGATCCATTGCATTCTCAGGGTAGCACCTGTGTCTACATAAACATACATTTCACTTGCAGATTCTTGTTCTGAAGGTCTTCTTGGCCAGGTCTAAACCTAGATCCAAGCCAGAGCTCACTGGTAATAGGGGCAGATGGTGGGTCCTGCCCAGAGTGTTGGAAAGCATACTGGGACTGGATGTAGCCCTGTTGGAGCTCCTTCACCTTTGCCTGGACTTCCTCCATGCTGCAGCAGGGCATGGCCTCATTCTGCCAGGGTGGTGGCCATCTGGCGTAGGCTTGGGCATTATGGCTCTTCATTTTGGGGTCTTGGAGCAGATCTTCCTCACCCCATAAATCCAGAAGGGTCTGCATCTTTGGCCCAGTCCAGGACGGACCCACATTTTGGTACCCCAGGCTGGTTCTTCGGCCTTTCAGACAAAATTATTAATATGAAGATCTTCTTTGACAGGAGGTCTAAATCCAGATCCAAGCCTCCAAAGATCCAGAGCTTTTGCATCCCATTTTGAAAACCTGTCATTTGGAAAACCCAAAATCTTTTTGTTAACCTTTCCTAAGTGATTTACTACTCCTTCCTTCCCCTCAGTTATAAAAAGCACATCTCTTATACAGACAAGCCAGATCCCACCTCAAAAAAGGGATGCTTGATAAACATGTCAGGGGAATGAGGGAAATGAAATGTGGGAAATGAAATGTGGGAAGATGTGGTCAGATGTCCACAGCTGGTTTTGGGCATTTTTTCCTCATGCTACATCAGTGAAAATAAACAGAATGCTAGGGGGCTCAGAGAACTGTGGAATAGATTCCCACAATACACGGCTGCAGCAGTTGATTTAGGTGACTTGTGTGTGGCAGCAATAAGTCGATTTTATGGGGAGCCTATGGGAAGGTGAGGATGCTCAAAATTGAATTGATAAAGCCCAGTGTTAATAAATCAATTTAGTAAAATGTATAAATTCATAGTGTAAATTCAACTTTTCTCTCTCTGACTACATCTACACTACAAGATAAATTTGAATTTAAGGCATTTAGCTTGATTATGCTAAGTGACTGTCTTCACTGTAAATGCAATTAGTTCAATTTAGGGAGCACTAATATTGATGTAATAATATCATCAGAACCGAGTGGGTGTAGCATCATGTTCACATCTAACAGGTCGAATGTGTGGAAGCGCCATGTCTTTGAATCTATATCATTCACCTTCAGAGGCTGACTGGCACAGTTGCACCTGGCTCCCTGTTCCTCATCACTTGCGGGAACTGGGAAAATGACCAGTTCAGCGGCCCTGCTCAATTTTCCGCTCTGGAAAGCAGTGTGGAGCTGGGAAACTCATGGTGCTGCTACACCTGGCTCCTGGCTCCCTGTCACTCTCAGGAGCTGAGAAACTGACCAGCACAGCACCTGGTTCTCTGCTGAACCTGGCTCACAGCTCCTGTGACACAGGTGCAGCAGCACTTCTCCATTTGTCCCAAGGTGTGGGGACATAGGAACCAGGAAACAAGGTTAGCACTGCCAGCAGGGGAGGTGCAGAATGCAGGGCTGAGAGAACTGTGAGATAGGTTCCCACAATGCACTGCTGCAACAGTCACGATTTGGCCACTCTAATGTGGCAGCACTAACTCGACTTTACGTGGCCTTTGTGGGAAGCGAGGCTACTCAAAATCAAATATATAAACCCAGAGTTATAAAATCAAATTAAATAAAACCAAATTTATCTGGTAGTGTAGTCATAGCCGCTCTCTCACTCGCTCTAACACAAAAACGTATACATACACACTTTCTCTGTCTCTTTCTCACGCACAGTTTCACACAGTCACCTCCTAACACACAATTATAATGTTGTTGTTACTTCTTGGTTTTTCCTGCAATGTACATAGATTCTCTGTAAGTTTTATTCCTTCCAAGCATGCTGTTTTAGTGTTTTGGCTAGTCTGTGCATTAAATAATTTCTCTCTCTCTCTCACTAGTGCTTTTTGTGCCGGTACTTGCCAGTACTGAGTACAGGCACCTCGAAAGCCCCAGACATGGTATCCCTAGCAGGGGGGAGGTGAGGAGAGGGCAATGGCAGGCAGCCAGCTGTGTATCATCTCCTCTTTTTCATAAAAAAAGCACTGTCTCACGGGCTATGTCTACACAAGAGGGTTTTGTCAGCAAAACATCCGTTTTGCCGAAAAACCCCATAAAACATCCATATTCATAAGACGTTCTGTTGACGGTAAGTTGACAGAATGCAGCACTTTTGTCAAAAGCTGTACCCTGCTCTCCATGAGGGATAATGCCAATGTTGACAAAACGCCAGTCTGGACATGCCAGGGGACCCATCTGTCAACAGACAGGGCTTCCACGGCACTTGTCAGCCCTGTCTGTTGTGTTTCCATTTAGCCATTTTGCCAATAGAGTGGCCAGCCAGAGGAGGTCAACAGAGCAGGTCATTCCTTCCATCTGCTAGGCAGTTTGGCCATGGTCTGTCGACAGAAGTTTCATTGGAAGGTACAGTCTGACAAACTCGTGAACTGACAAATCCCTGTTATCTAAACATAGCCTTACATTTAAATTTAATTCTTTGAGAAATGAGTTCTAAAGTGCCTAACCTGTCTTGGCTGGAAAAATTTTTCCTATGGCAACTTTTTAAAAAAATATATAGTTTCTAGGATTTTTGTTTCTCCTGGTGACACACATCTGCACATCACCTTAATAAACATACACATGGATGGAAAAAATCAAGGGAACATTGGTGCTAGGAGTCAGAGACAGCTGACTCCAGCAAGTAAGTTGAAAAAAACCTTCCCTGAGCTATGGGTTATATGGTGGGAGATCTGTACCTCTGCACAGCGAAGGAATGAGAGGAATAAAAGAATGTTGGTGGCAAGTGAAAAGTACCACCTCTCTTCTGTCTTTACTCTGAATAAAAGATTTTGGCTTGCCTCTAAAATCTATCCATGTGGCTGTTGCTCATTTTTCCAGTGTGTTCACATCAGTTTCCTTTGACATAGCCAAGGTTAAAATCTAGCCCAGTACTTATACCTAGAGCTTCTTAGCTATTGAGTGTGCCTGTCCAGGGATACGAGATGTAAAAGGGAAAGCAAAAAGACTAACATAAGTACAATCCACTTACATTGTTAGTACATTACCCCCCTCCCCTTCTCAATGTAGTGAGACTGCTGAAGGAAGAGATTCTGTCAAAGAGCTACATTTTTTTCTCTTTGAGTTCATACTAGAAACCAGAAGAAGTAGGAGGGAGGAGTAAGAAGCGGCATCTATCAAACAGTGTTGCTTTGTGTATGAAGAAGGTATTATATTCAGCCTGACCTCCACCTACAACTCTTGACCTCAGCCCTAGAAAAAGTGTCAGTTTTCTTGGCTGAGTACAAGTGGTTGAAATCCTTCTGGTACTGTAAGAACACGCACACAGACACAAGTGCACTTATGTCTATGAAGTCAGGAGGTGACAAAGCCCTCTTTGTATCTGGCAAATATAATTCTTTCCTGCTTGCATAATTGCTTAGATGTTTTTGTTTGAAATTCTATTCACATTGACACTTCATGTACGCATTAAACTGGTTTGAATGATGCCTATACTCATTAGTTTCTTCACAGTAACTATTTTCCTCACTAGGTACATGATGCCAGAGCAAAGAAAAGTTAACAATTCTAAAACTCTGAGGGCGCCTTTGTTGGAACCAGTGTAATTTTTTTTTTAGTCCACATTCCTTTCACTTTTTTAGCTCCCATAATCCCTGAAGAGAACAGAGTTAAACTTTGTGTTTTAATTAGGATTTTAAGTATTTATGGCCTTGAGCAACACAAGAAAAAAAAAAGAAATTCTGGGGTTGTTGTGGGAAAAATCGTGGGCCAAGGTTGCATTCTTTGTAATTGTCATTTACATTTTCTGAGAACAGATTCCCAAAGTGAAAATGGTTTTATGATTTGCTTTTAATTGTGACTAAAATGTAATTCAGAATATTTTACTGAAAGTGTTGGAAAGAAATGCCTAAGAAAGGCAGTGAAGTTTAGCAAGGGCTAATGCTCAACAAAGTGCGTAAACTGGAATGCTAACAATGAGGCTATAAAAAAAGGTTCATAAATCAGAACTCCTGAAATCAGAATGGTGCTTGTGTAAGCATATGTTACGGAGCAATTCAGTTACATAGAAGCCTCCAAAATTCAATAGGATCCTGTGCCAGGGAACTTAAGTACAAAGGAAATACAAATATATAATCAAAAATTTGCACTGTTTCAATGCAACATTTATCCATATATGTTTTTGAAGTTTTGTAAAATACCTCTCCATTCATTCTTACTTGGAAATGTAATTTTTAGTGATTTTGCTTTCTAAGTTACTGAAGCATCATTTTGCCTTGTTTATGCATCTTTTTCCATTCTGGCTGTGAGTATTTTGATTTGCATGACTATTTTTTATAACCCTTGATAGCATTATTAGCCAATCATAGTTCAGGGATCAACATAACCTGTATTTACTTATGGCTCAATTTCCATGCCCCACATAATGAAAGACATCACCTCTGGTTAGAAATTTCAGACGTGTGTTCTGACTGGCTCCTATATTCTGAATGCTACCAACAAAGAACCCTCCTCAGATGTTTACTTCATTCAGTTGAACCCTAAGAACTGGCATGTGTATGTGGAAGAGAAGAAAATTCTCTATCCCCAACTCTCAAGACAGGCAATAAGGCCTGCAAGGGGAATGTTTGCAGACAGAGTGAAAATGACACTGGAAACCCAAGTAGAGCGATGAATAGGTAATAAAAGAACAGGGCAATGAGAGGATGGAAATGAATGGAAAGAGAAGAGGCAGAAAGGGGATTCATTGTTGGATTTTTAAAATGAATTGCAAAGCAAACCAAAATTGAGGAATAACAAAGTAAAAGAGACAAGAAAAATATCACTGCTCAATTTTCTATTTTCATTGGAGTACTTGGAGAGAGTTCATATTAGCTGGGTCTACTTTGCAGAGTTCTATCAACAGAAGAGGCCTTCCGTTGACAAAACCAGGGCGTGTCCACACTACAAATGCATTCTGTTGAGAATCTGTCAACAGAATACAGCAGTTTTCCCAGCAGTGTTCTGTTTTGACCATAGGAGGCATAGCGCCCCGTCAACAGATTTTGTCAACAACAACAACAACAAAAAAATAGTTTAGATGCACCGGGGGGCCCTCTGTTGACAGAGAGGGCTTCCAGTTTATCAGACCGCCTTGTTTGCAGAGCTTCCAACTGGCTGTTCTGTCAACAGAAGGATGGACAGTCTAGCCGCTCTCTGTTGACAGAACATGTTGACTGGAGCAGCCTGTCTTAGGTGTGGACGTGTTCTGTAGACAGAAGTTCTGTTGAGAAATATCTGTCAAAGGTGACTGCTGTTGACAGAATATTGTAGTGTAGACACAGCTATTGCATTACAGTGTGGCAGAGGTAGCCGGGTTAGTTTGTATCTTCGCAAAACAAAGCATGCAGTCCTGTAGCACCTGAAAGGCTAACAATTTATTTCTTAGGAAATAAGCTTTCACAAGAAATTGTTTTTCAAACATGATGGCTACATCTACACTAGAAGAATCTGTCTACAGAAGTTACTGTCAGAAGAGGTGTTCCAACGAAACTTCTGTTGACAGATCATGTCTACATGTAAAAGTATATCAATCTTTTGATCAACTCTGTCAACAAAGGGGCCTCTTGGAGCACCAACTCAACTTTTTTGTTGACGTTCTGTCGACAAAATGCATTATGTGTGTAGACACTCTGCGCATTTTGTCAACAAAACCGCAGTTTTGCTACAAAACTTTCTAGTGTAGAAGTAGCTATTGAGAAGACTGCTGTACAAAACAGCTGATACAGAAGAGGGAAGATTTCCAAAGGCACAAGTAGATTTGAGGCAACCAACTGCTACTGATTTTTTCAGTGAGAAGTAGGCACTTACCAGACATTTGTTCCTTGCAAAATCTCCTCCAGTCTATCAGACAAGATGCAACAAATGAGTGTAACAAACAGTAGGAAGGCAATTGGAGAATTCATTAACAATTAGCTATATATACTCGCCATGTGCGCAAAATGATGGCTTAAAATCATGTGAAGGACTTTTACCTTGTAGAAATAAAAGCTGGTACCGCACTCATAATGGTGATTATTGATTACATTTACTAGACAGCAGAGGTCATATTTAAAGAAAGATCTAAAGGGGATCAGTGTGGTTCTCAATTGCATCAGAGCTCCTTTTACCATTCTTAAACAACAACAACATCATTTTGCCTTGTTTATGCATCTTTTTTCATTCTGGCTGTGAGTATTTTGATTTGCATGACTATTTTTTATAACCCTTGATAGCATTATTAGCCAATCATAGTTCAGGGATCAACATAACCTGCTTCAACATAACCTGTATTTGCATATGGCTCAGTTTCCATGCCCCAGATAATCAAAGACATCACCTCTGGTTAGAAATTTCAGACTTGTGTTCTGACTGGCTCCTATATTCTGAATGCTACCAACAAAGAACCCTCCTCAGATGTTTACTTCATTCACTAACACTCCAGAGCACTGCGGACTGACACATGTTAATATTCATTATTTTTAAACACCATTTTTTCAGTTAATCCCATGAGTTATCTGTGATCTACCATCCTAATTAAAAAGTAAGGGAAGTTATCTGAAGCCACAGTCTGACATTTGAAACAGACCAGGTGTAAAGCATAGGAACAGGCTGACAGTTTTTCAGAGTCCACAAAACACATGGGAAAACACTGAAAAATTCTACAGAGAACAGAAGTCCTACCAAACTGCTCCAGGATGATCTCATAAGGCACTCACTATTTCAATAAGACCCTTTGAAAATTCCTGTTTAGATGCATGCAAAAACACACTCTGGTTTCCTGCCTGCTTAGATTGTGACCATAAAATGTCCCATGGCTATGTGGGTAATTGGAGTACGTGAACAGATTTTTCAGGGTGAATAGGTGTTTAACACCTTTGAAAATTCTAATTAAAACTACCCACTTGTTTATGGGGTGAGGTGCAGAATTCTTGAGTGATGAAAATCTGGCTTTTTCCTGGTCTTAAAATATTTTGACTGCTCTCTAGTTGTTTCTCAAATGATTTATATTTAACAAAAATAGAGATTTTCTGTCAAACATCAAGAGATTTTTATAGTTGTCTCATTAGTGACTGTTTGGGAAATAGTTACAATTTATGACATTTGAAAGCATGTTTTTATGGCCTGTTAATTTTGGTTCATGTACAGTGTGTCACTATAAATGTGATGCAAATGATGTTAGGGGCTGTAAATTATAATTAATGGTCATACAAAAAACATGGGCATCTCAGTCCAAAGGTAAAACCAGTTTTTGGTTAGGACAAGGAAGAAAGTTTTTAGTTTGCACAATGGTAGGATGATCAAAATGAGCAGATCTTTATGTTAGTATGCTTCTTTCACAAAAACTAATGTGATTTATGAAATGAACCAGGCTAGTTTTTAATGAAGAATTTTTAATTATTGATGCAAGTAGGCCACTTGGCAGAGATGGGACGCTGTGTATATAGCAATCACAACTATTTACTCTATGCACACTGTGGCTATGGTTACACTGACCTGAAACACTGGCAATGAGTGGTCTCAAAAACAAAAATGTATGCTAATTTGCATATTTACTCACTGGCTGATGCTGCTGCTGGCAGAAAAAAAGCTGTGTAAACATGGCTCTGTTGTCAAACCCTTCCCTTTGTCGGCAGCCTTTTATGCCTGATGTTTTTCCAGGTGTAAGATGCTGCCAAAAAAGGGGAGGTTTCACTTGCAAAGCCATGTTTACACAGCTTTTTTTCTGCCAGCAGCAGCATCTACCAAAGAGCAAATATGCTGATGAGCATCCATTTGCATTTTTGAGACTTCCCATTTGCATACTGCTGCTGGCAGTTCAGGTCAGTGTAACCATAGCCTTTATGTATTACAGATTGGCCCAAGTCACAGAGCTCAGATTCAGAAGGAGTCAGGAATCCAACTTCTGAAATTTGGGTATCATCAAATTTCTGTTTTGCCCCCTCACCTTCCATTAAGGAGATGGAGTTCCATTCTCAGGATTTTAATTCAGTTTTGTAGAGGCAAGTGTACTTTCTGTCCTCTCAGGCGAAGCGGGTTGGGGTCTGTCACTAGAATCCATACTAAAACTCAAGAAATATTTTTTAAAAAATGCTAAGATGACCCATCCAAACAATATCTAATTTTCTATTAGGTCCATCATACAGGTTTATATTTGATGACAACTGTATGAGAACTCACATTTGCCACTTAGTGGCTATGTCTACACTAGCCAAAAACTTCAAAATGGCCATGCAAATGGCCATTTCGAAGTTTACTAATGAAGCAGATGAGCAGATGGGAATAAGGAGACTTCAAAGTAGGCGGGGTCCTTTTGAAAAGGAGCCCCGTCTGGATAAGCCGCATCAATTTCGAAGTGCCGCGGCTGCCCGCATGCTAATGAGATGCTGAATATGTGTTTCAGCACTTCATTAGTAAACTTCAAAATGGCCATTTGCATGGCCATTTCAAAGATATGGCTAGTGTAGACACGGCCAGTGACTTAAAAATGATTTGTAATACCCTGATAAAAGTGGCATACCTAGAGTTGAAGGCACTATAACATTTTTTACAGTTCCCTGCTGAAGTAAGGCCTAAACAACCATGAACTGGAATAGTAGGAATATTTCTCCACTACAAGTTAGTGGGTTTTAGTTTTCTATTGACTCTCTACTTCTAACCTTGGTTGTTGTATGTAAAATGTTTTCTTGTTGTAGATCACTAAGATATGCACTCTAGTGTTTAATGGGTGCCATTAAAAATGAGATGTTTACTGCTCATTAGTATTTGAGATATTTCTCTACAGCTAGAATGGGAAATCCAAACTCTTAATAGCATACTGCAGGAGGAAAATTACCAGTTTTTAATAGGATCCCATTACAAGGCAAGTAGATGTTTGTGCTAATTTAGTAATAAATTACATGAAAATGAAGCATAAGCTGATTACATTTTGCACATAAACATGTGAACCATCAACTAAAACAAAAAAGACAGATAAATAATAAGAATGTTTCTTGCTGAGGCCTAATAAGTTTGAACTAAGTTCTATCCATAGTTGCTAAGTTTAGATCATAATAATATTTTATGAAATAAGTAAAAGAAAAGACACTTCTTAGTAGCTTGATTTGCTTATATTGCTGTTCATCTGTTTTTTTGTAACTTAGGTAATTGGTTAGTACTTCTGAAACATGAAAGAAAATATGTTTCCTGACAATTGTTATATTCATGTGGATTTTCTAAGGGTAGCTTTTTATCCAAATATTTGCTTAATATCTTGATGACATTTTAACCATACAAAATGTTATATAGCTCAATTACATTCTCTCAAACAGTGTAATAGCATTCCATGGTTCTAATTATTTGCCAGCAAATTGCCATTGTTAAGTATCATACAATGGTAAAGTACATTACAAATTAAACATTTAATTAAACTAAATTAAAATAGGGGCCTGAATAATAAATGCCAACAAATTCACAGATAAAAACCAAGACCCTTTCCAGAGATCGCTGCTATATTTTGCAATAATTGCATTATATTATTTATGTGGTCAGTATTGTAGTGTTAGGTGCTGTACAAAAAGAGGATGACACTGACCTTTAAAATGCAGGGCACACTCAATAATAAAACATGTAATGCACCTGGTGAGGGTGTAATCTCAAAGAAATGTGGATTTAAACAGAGTGAGAGAACATGTTTTATGGATAATACAGATGAAAGGGGGAATAGTGTCTTAGGGAGGGATTGGAATGGAGAAAGAAAAATTGATTGGTGCACAAAGAAGTTGCATTTATTAGTTCTTTAAGGCTGATGAAAGCATTCTCCAGGACCAGACCTATCTCATAAAAATCCTTTATTTTCAAGGGTGCAAAATAAGCTTTGATTTTTGTACGATTGAATGGTTGTATTCAAATACTTTTTAGAGACTTAGCCCTTGGAGGGAGGGAGAACTTTGTGTGCCTGGGAAAGTCAATGGATGGAGCCCTTTAACTTGTTATAGGGCAATTCCAAGCAAACAGAGGGAAGAGTGAGTTACAGCATATCAGGTTCCATTCTGGCATCATATACAATATGAAATTTTGAAAATTGTGGTAATGTAACTATGTGGCTCCTGTGGAGCAAAAATAGGAATAACACCTAACTTCAGACATGTGATAACATATGGAAAATTTACTTCCAGTCTGTGCAACATTTTATAAAACATCTTTGTGACACCCTGAGGGGAAGCGGAGGATGGAGTTGAAATGAGAATACCTCTTCCTTCTATTTTTGTATTGCTTTAAACTTTCATATGGACTAACCAACTAGACATCCAGCCTGGAAAGTTGGTAATATCATCCCACACATAATGATACTTTTCTAATCTTATGCTTTTCTCACACTTATGAGCAAAGGCATTTATATAATATCAAATCTAAAAATTTGAAAAAGAGAACATTAAAAAACCTTGTGTTCAGTCTTAAAAAGGAAAAACTTTGGCACTATCTGTAGTTGTTGCATATATTGAAGCAAATAATTTAGATTTTTAAAAATAAGAAGACATAAGTACTTGCTTTTAAGCAATCTGGTCTTTTTGGCTAAAATTAATGATTCTGCTGCCATAACATATTGCTCTTGATTAAAAACTGCTCATTAAATAGAATTAAATAATTTTTTGCCAGATACAAAAATTATTCTACAAAAAATACTAGATGGAATGGACTTAATAGGAATATTATAAAGTCTGTTAATTGTTTAGGATAGAATCTGATCCAAAAATGTGATTTTCTAGTACATGAAGACCTCTAAAATGTCAAAAGCCATGACCATGGTTAGTATCAGTTCATGGACATGAGGAATGATACATGCAAACCTAAACTATAAGGGATTTAGAAACACTATTTAGTTTTGGAGCAACATTTGCTCTGCACCATATTTCTTACTTACTACAAATATAATTTATTCACAGTTGCTCTGTAGGGATTGAACTTTACACTTAGGGTAGGGGGTTGGGTGGTGGCAATGCCTCTTCTTCAAACCCACAGATATTTTAAATATATAAATATTTAAATGTACATTAATGCATATTTATTCACTGAGGGGAGTTCTTCTGCATACCAGCCAGCTGAACAATCTCCAGAGAGGGGTGGCTCAGATGCTATGAAAGGGTTTTGAGATCTTTGGGGATCTGCAACTTTGGGGGCTGAAGCTCTTCTGCTTTCCAGGAAGGCAAGAAAACAACAACAATTTGTCTTCCTGGAACCATCAGAAGGAAGCTCAGACAAGTCAGCAATTTTTTTCCCCTTCTAATTATTAGTATACTATCCCAGTAGTTCTATATCAAGTTTAGGTCTCTGTTGTACTTTGTGCTATCCAATCACATATAAAGACTCGGTTTCTGCTCCAAAGAAAACAAGTGAAATGGTAGATAGATAGATAGATAGATACATAGATAGATAGATAATTTTTAAAATTATAAACACTTAAATGGTGATGCATTCCAATAATATCCCACAATCTTGGGGTTGGGGACAGGGGCAGGAAGTGTAGAGTGATGGTGAGACCTGAGATGGAGCAAGGATTAAGCATTCTTAGGACATCAAAAAGTTGGTGACTGTATCTGTACTAATATTATAATTCAGTTGCATAGAGGAGGGTGTGAGAAAGGTATTAGTTAAGGTGGATAGTGATTTAACAAATACAGAGTTTTGTCTAGTGTCCATTGAAATTAATGGAAAAAGAAATCCACTGACTTCTGTGAACTTTTGATTAGGCCCAAACTGTATTGCTTATTCTTACATACACAAGGGTAATGCAATTCTAGAAATAGTTCCCAGAATAAAAGAATATAGTTGTACAAATGTAAGATAATAGCAGATTTTGGGAATCACAGAATGCTGGTAGTATAGTAAAATAGAAACCCTTATTGAAAGCTTTTGGCGAAGAGATTTGATCTTTCCTTGTATTTTTACAGTGCTGATCCCACTTTGGGTTCTACCACTGCATAAAGAGCTAGAAACACTGTGAGTGGTTGCACTAATTGTTAGAAAACATGAAAACATTAACATTATTCTAGGAAATTATATTCATGCTAGTGATATATTTCATGTCCTGAGCAAGAGATCTGCAGAATAGAACATAGTTCGGTAGTATACTGGTCTTCAGCTGCTAAATAAAAGATAAAAATGAAGTCAAGACAAAGATGAGATGTGTAATTTCCATGAGCAAGACATTATTCTCTGAGTAAAGTCAGTTGCAGTGACATTATTATTTTTTCCATCTTTTATGCTCTTGTTTTTAACACTGTCTATGCCAAATAATTAACTTAGTTGTCATAGATCAATTATTCAGACTCAGTCATAATGTGTGCATATTCAAAAGTGTACTTACAATGTCTCATATTTTCATGTAAGTTGTGGGGGGGTGAGGTGAACCCACCCTTTGGGGACACTTGCCTCTGGCCCTCCCTTTTTCTGTCAAAGCCCCCAAGCCTCTCCCAGCCAGCTAGAGGAAACCTGGCCTGCCTGCCCCTGACACATTGGCAGACTCTGGGCTGGATCAAACCCCAAGCTTCCAACTAGCCTGAGCATTAACACAAGCACCAGGCTACTGGTCAGCTGTAGATCCACCCTGGGCCACTGGTCCAAATGTTGAGCTTGCTCACCCCACCCCAGGCCACTGTCAGTACTGAGCCACCCATGGACAACACCAGCCTGATCCTAGGGATGAATGTCAGCCTGTGAGCTCCCAATGGCTTCAGGGAAGAGGTGAACCAAGGGCAGGGCCTGGGGCTAGAAGGTGGGTGGGATTATGGCATTGACGTGGGGAGGCTTATACCTACGTGGTGTATGATATGCCCTGCCCAGGCTGTAAGGGACAAGCTCCTGAACACACAAACAACAAATAGCACATCTGGTAGATAATCTACTACTAGTAATTACAAGTTAGAGAATTTTTCCCCACAACAACAACAACAAAAAAAAAGGAGGGTTTTTGCAGCAAAAAATCTAATAACTGTACATGCACAGATATGAGACTGCTCATAAATGGTGCACATCTGTTAGGATTCCAAGCAGGCATTTGCATCAACAAAACTAGATGAAAATATAAACTCATGTAATTCGGATATGGGAGCCTCTGGTGAAATCTTGGCCTCTTGAAATCAACAGAACAGCTCCAATTTACATCATTCAAGGTAGACTTCGTCCCATGTACAGACTTCATCCCATGTACAGTCTGAACTGAAGCAATTTCCCTTACTAGTCTGTCTCAGATTAATGCAGTTCCTGTGCATCATTATTCACTGTAGGTTGAACCTTTCCAGACATGACCACTGCTGAATGATCAAATTTGCAACTATCAGAGGTCGATATTGTCTAGCAGCATGACTAACACTTCCACTGTTTACCAGGCTCTTAGAATACATTTGGGGTAAACTGCAGCTAACAAAAGGAGAGCACTGAGACCCAGGACTGGTGTTTGTAAATAAACTTATGGGACCACTGGAAACTTGGCCACACCCACAGTAATTTGATATCCGTCTAACTCAAATCAAGCTGGATTACAGATATTGATGGATGAGACAACGCCAAATTAGAGAGATTCCACCTGTAATCTGTTAATTTTTAATTAGTTGGCAAAACAACTTAAAGCCATTATGATTCTGGGATGCATTTGCAGGAGTGATGTGAGCAAGACACAAGAAGTAATTCTTCTGCTGTACTCTGTGCTGATTAGGCCTCAGTTGAAGTCCTATGCCCAGTTGTGGGGACTAGATTTCAGGAAAGATGAGGAGAAAGTGAAAAGAGTCTAGAAAAGAACAAGTCAAATGACTAAAGGTCTAGAAAATATGACCAATGTGAAAAAAGTAAAGGAACAGGTTTTTTTTGTTTGTTTTTTGTTTTTGTTTTAGTTTGAGTTTGGAAAAGAGAAGGCTGAGAGGGAACATAAAATAGCTTTCAAGTACCTAAAATATTGTTACAAGGGGTAGGAAGAAAAATATTCTGCTTAACCTCTGAGGATAGGGCGAGAAGCAATGGGCTTAAATTGCAGCAAGGGAGGTTTAGGCTGGACATTAGGAAAAACTTCCTAACTGTCCAGGTGGTTAAACACTGCCTAGGGAGGTTGTGGAACATCCATCACTGAAGATATTTAATAGCAGGGATGGTCTAGATGGTACTTGGTCCTGCCTTGAGAGCAGGGACTGGACTTAAAGACTCTTGAGGTCCCTACCAGTTCTGGTGTTCTATGATTACTCATCAAGGTAATCTATAAAGAACAGATAGGTTTTATAATATTTCATTGGCCTTTTTAAACCGAATTGTTCATTGGTTGGATTTTTAATTTGTTGAATTCGTAAAATACACCTGCATTGGACAATGAATAACCATACATGAACAATTAAGCTCTGTGAGCTATTTTGGTTTGGGAGGAATAGGTATACTGGGAGGCTAGTCCTTTTGTGTTACTACCCTCCCTCATCATCATATTATAATTCTGGTTCATGTAAAATAGTGGGAGAGTGGGAAGTCTCCTTATGCCTTTTCTCTATGGTGCAACTAAATAAGGTCCAAGCCAAATGTGACTCTCATTTTTCACCCAAATCTTCTTTTCTTCTTTCTTTTTTGATAATTTCATCACTCAACAAACAGTAGAATTTTTTTTTCACACCACATCATCACATTTCTCACTCATCCCTTTTTTGACACATTAATGAATACATATAATACAGTGAATTTATGGCAAAGCAATTTCCAAAAGGCTATGGATACTCAGAGAGGAAAATGGAAAAAATTTTACTTGGAAAACTCACTAGTTACTAGCCTATCTTCTGATAACAAAGTAAAAAAAAATGGGGTGTGATTTTTCTGTTGACTGAGATTGTTTGTGGTGTATTCTCAAAGTTTTATTTTTCAGTTTGTAAATAAGCAAACAAGCAAATCAATTATTACTTTGTTGATGGTTGTTTGTAATTTAGAAATCATTATCAAATTGTAAATGTATTTATTGTATCATATCCAAACACACTGTTTGGGATTAAAAAAATACCATCAATACACAAGACAGCTGATTAATCAAGAGAAAAATTCAAAGACAAGACAATGCTTCTTTATTACAAAATATCTGCTCATTGCAAAACTCTTCAAGAATATGTTTGTGGACATTCTTTTTTTTACCAGAAACATGCTTGCAGTAAAATCAGTTCTTATTCAGTGACAAAAGAAACCTCAAGAATAAGACCTTAAATGTAAAATTGTCAGTCATGTTCTGTCTGAAACTGAACATTACTTCAGCAATATGGAAGGCAAAATGAGACACAGAAAATCTTTTACGGGATAAAGAGCCTTAAATTGTGTGAAACAGACCTCAAAATTTAGTTTCCCCTGTTCGGTTTTTCCATTTTAGTCTGCTTGCCTCCCTGATACTGAGATTGTTATACTCAGCACTTCAGATGCAGTCATAGTTTTAGTCTACATCTACATGAGAGGGTTTTTCTGACAAAACCTGGCTTTTGTCAAAAAAAAAAAAAAAGAAAAAAGAAAAAAGGAAAGAAAACAACCCAGAGCATCTACACTCAAAATGCACTTTCTCAACAGACTGTTGACAAGCTGGCACATCTGCCACCAGCATTGTGCCTCTTCACATTGAGGAATAACACATTTGTCAACAGTTTTCTTTCAACATAAAACCCACAAAGATGCTCCCGGGCACCTCTGTTGACAGACAGGCTTCCAGTCCACCAGGCAACCCTGTTTGTTGAGTTTCCTGTTGGCTGTTCTGTCAAGACAGTGGCCAAGCAGTCTGGTAGCTCTCTGTTGGCAGAACAGATCACTCTTTTGATCTGCTTTTGTGTGTGGACATGATCTGTCGATAGAAGTTTTGCCAGAAAATCTCTTCCGATAGTTACTTTTGTCAACAGATTGTTGTAGTGTAGACGTAGCCATAGGGTAATATACAGGTCATCTAATGGTCTTTCCAATCAGTCAGAAAGTTCCCGCCGTACCACCAAACCATGAAATCAAAACTAGTTAAATAGTCAGCTACTGAAATCTATGAAAACAACAAGGAAGTAATATATATCAAAGACATTGCAGATAAAGAACCTATGTTCTGAAATGTCAGATTCTAAAGGTTATATATAATGTACACAAAAAAATCTGTAGGTCAAATCTGGCTTCAACTGGATTAGTTAGCATGTTATAAAATGAAGGACAAAACAAAAGCCATTTCTACATACTCCTTTGCAGCAGAAATTCATCAGAAGCAAAACTCATTTTTATTGCACAGAGACCCTTGCAGTCTCAAAGTGCCATACAATGCATGAACAGCAGACTCCTATAAAATTTAAGGGACTACACAGGGAAGAAATTAGCCCTTAAATAAAATTTAAAAGCCTATAGAGAACACTCAGCTTGAAGAGAAAAAGTAGCTTTTGTGCTGTAATTGGAGATTGTAATGTTGGTTTTTTTTTTGGATGCTAGATCTTATTAGTCCATATTTGCACAACAGTATACTAGATGTTTTAATCACTCTCATATGTGTCAAATCTTGCAATGATTATCTCCAAAATTTGTGATGCTATTTTTATAGCCTTAATTAAGTTTCATGGTGTTTCATTATTTATACATTATGTTATTTATTTTAGGCTGATGTACTGTATGCTTGAGCTTTGAAGTTTAGTGTTCACTCTAAATCTATTAAGAATACCCAAGAGTCTTTCTTATCATTTTTGTTTAGTGGGTCATATGACATCCAATAATTTTATATTATGTAAAGTACTAGATGATAATAGTACAATTTGCATCCCCAGCCAGTTTCTCCAGGGAGATACATATGTATACATAGCAGTAATATGGAAGATAAAGTATTATTTATAATACATATTTTGTGATAATTTTGCTAGACTACATTCTGACAGAGCCATGGCTTCCATTAACAGTGTTTTCATAATTTAGAATAGATGCTTCATAGCTTTGTGCAACTCTGTGGAATGTTAAAAGCTTTAAACCATTTAGTAAAAATGAAAAAAAATTCCTTCCTGCTTTTATTTACATATTCCTTTCAATATTCAGTGTTTTTACTGTGAAACTAGTTTCTTTAGAAGACCTCTCAGCTCATTGGTGATTAGCCTTATAGTAAAATAATTAGAGAAACTAACAAGCATGTGACACCTGATTCACCATTGCCCCGCACTCTATATAACTATTTACACTGGTAAAAATGGGTGTATAAAATGCTGTTACATTGGAATTATATGAATGCCAGGCAACTGTTAATTCAGCCCTGGGTCTCCAATATTGCTTTCTCATCTTGTATCTCCCCAAAGTGGTACATGACAATCATTTTAATGTTCATCTATAAGTATTGTAATCATGTCCTGCTTTTGGGTAAAGGTGACTGATGTGTGACAATACAGAGCAAAATTATCAGGATCCTCATATGGGCAATCAAAACCAAGGTTCAAATTGGAGCCATACCTGAGAATTAGGGTAGCAGAAAGGTTCATCTTCCAGTTCCAGGCCATGGTCAATACCAAGTATCAGAATCTAAGTCAAGTGGTGAAGTTAAAATCATATCAAGGAATTCAAGAGCTGACATATAAAGTAGAGAGCTACACTGTTGTCTAGGCACTTTTTTATCACCCCCTTTGGCTTATACATGGTGAGGAATCAAACAGGAGCCCAGCATTTGTGACCATAGCAGGTCATGAAACATAAGCTGATGCATGGAAGAGTTTGTTCCCAGGCAGAAGTAGGTTCAATATCAACTGGGTCTCACAAAAGTAGGTAATTTTTCTTCATAGTAAGGTTTTGATACTGTTCCTATGTCAGACAACAGTAAAACATCCACTGATTTGAACTGGAATCTAAATCAGCCTCTCATTTTCTCTCCCCCCTGTACTTCCTGGGACCAATCTTATCATCAGAGTGTCATATGCAATAATACCCTGAATTTTTGTAGTTCCTCTGTTCTGGATTGCAAAAACACAATAGGCATGTGATGACTGCCCAGATTGTCTATTACCTAATCTGTGATGGTCACTTTGGATTAGCACCCAAAACTTTAGCTGTTAATCAGAATGATAGGCATGACCCTATGCCCAGTGAAGTCAATGGATCTCAAACTAGACTTCTCAGTGAAAAAAAAAAAAGAAACTAGTCTGGAAGCTAGACAAAAACAAGCATTCTCTCTCTGGATGCTTTCTAGAGTCAGAAAGTGGACAGATTCAACTAAAACAGATGGTGGTGTTGAGGGAAAATAAATCAACTATCCACTTTCAAACCTTAGCGTGTACACACACACACTCTAATTCAGTTCATGTTTTGGTCAAAAGTTCAAAGAACTTATTTTATCCAATGGGTATTCTTATTAATATGGAGACATTAAAATATGAAAGCCTTCTTCAGTGTGAGTTTAATTTTGTATAAGAATACAAGAAACACATGATTACATTATTGTTATAATGTATTATTTTATCTATTATCCCTCAGTATTATATCACATAGCCTGTATGTTAAACAAAATCTTCAAACATAAAAAGAGGAAAGCTAAGTCAATAATTTTCCCCCATGAGTCACCAATAAATTGCATAGCTTATTTTGTGTAGATTTCAAAATAGGCTATTTTGGAAAGTGGCGCTGTCTAAACAGTGCCACATGCTGAAATAAAGCCCTATTTTGAAGCATCCCTATGCTCCTTATGTGATGAGGTGTACAGGGATGCCAGAATAGTGTTCTTGCTATTGTGGAAGAGATAAAAGACATATGTGTGCATGGGATAAGAATGAACAACTTGAGCTTCGCGGATGATATATTTATCACTGAGAAAGATTAGGAAAAGCTAGGGAAAATGCAGCAGGTGCTAAATGAGGAAGGAAAGTGGTTTGGACTTATTATGAACATTGATAAAACAAAAACAATGGTATTTGGAGATAAGGAAATAGGAAGAAAGATCAGTATAGATGGGATTGAACTAGAGAATGTAGCAAATTTCATCTATCTGGGGAGCAACGTAATGCATAATCTAGACTGTAAGAAGGAAATAGTGACAGAATAGTGAAAGCAAGAGTGAGTTTGAAGGTGATGGATAGCATCTGAAAAAGCTAAGTGGTTAGCTTAGGAATGAAGTTGAGCATCTTGAAAATAAGTGCATTCAGCAGCATGTTGTACGGGTGTTAGACATGGGTGTTAAAGAAAGATCTGAAGAGAAGGATATTAACATTCAAGAGAAGTTGTTATAGAAAGACCCTGAGAATAAGATGGATGCAGAAGGTCACCAATAAGAAATTATATAGGAAGATGCTGCCGAAAGAGAACCTACTGCAGAAGGTTATACAATGCAAGTTTCAGCTATTTGGGCATATTTGCAGGATGGATGATAAATGAAAACTCAAGACCCTGGTGTTCGGCATAAGTGAAGGTTTGAATAGGAGAATAGGAGAGGCAGACCCCACAGAGAATGGGTAGATGATATAGTAGATTGGTGCAGAGCTAGTCTATGGAAACTAAGCCACACCTCACTGGAAAAGGAAAGATGGAAAGAAATAGTGAGAGAGGCATCAGACACCAATGGATGTTGAGCCCATGGTTGTTGTTGATCATGATGATGATGATATCTCAAAAACTGTTTTGAGATACCATGAGTGTTTATAAAGTGTTTGTATAAAGGTATCCCAAAATAGCACCTGTCATCTAGATATAGCCTTGGTGACCTCATTGTATCTGTTCACGTGTGTTCTTCCAGACAAACTCCTGCATCCATTTAACTTGTATGACATGTCTCCTCCTTTTTGGAATTAATTCCGCAGTTGATAGAGCATTTCTCTTTTTAAACCTAATTAAGCATTTGGGATTGCTCTTAGGGGCTACGTCTACACGTGCCCCAAACTTCGAAATGGCCATGCAAATGGCCATTTCGAAGTTTACTAATGAAGCGCTGAAATGCATATTCAGCGCTTCATTAGCATGCGGGCGGCAGCCGCGCTTCGAAATTGACGAGCCTTGCCGCCGCGCGGCGCGTCCAGACGGGGCTCCTTTTCGAAAGGACGCCACCTTCTTCGAAGTCCCCTTATTCCCATGAGCTCACGGGAATAAGGGGACTTCGAAGTAGGTGGAGTGCTTTCGAAAAGGAGCCCCGTCTGGACGCGCCGCGCGGTGGCAAGGCACGTCAATTTCGAAGCGCTGCTGCCTCCCGCATGCTGATGAAGCGCTGAATATGCATTTCAGCGCTTCATTAGTAAACTTCGAAATGGCCATTTGCATGGCCATTTCAAAGTTTGGGGCACGTGTAGACACAGCCAGGCACTCCTAATGAGGCTGGCTGTCTCTCTTTTGGGGTATCTTTCTTAAAGCTATGAGTTTGTTAATCTTTGATCACTAATGTGTTTGATTTCTCTACCACTGTCTCTGCTTTGATTTCTGTGTGAAACTCTTGGCAATTTAGTTTATGCTTTCTTTTTATGTTTTCTTTGCCTGGGATACATATTTGTCCATCATTTTTTATCATAATTGGATATTCTTTTACTCTAGCTGGCTTCTCACCTATGTTGATGGGATATTCTTCATTGTCAATTGTGTTCTCCACAGATAGCAGATATTTTCCTCCATCGCACCATCAGATGAATATATCTGCATCAACAGGAGTTTTATTTTTGAGTGTCATTTTTTCTCTGGATTCCATTTGACATGTCAGTGACTGTGGGTATCTCCCACATTCTAGAATGCTTCTACTGGCTAGGTGAATACTATTTTACAACAGTTCTTATTCCTCTATAATGAACTTTCCTCGTTTCTTCTTTGAGTTTCTTATACTGTGATTCCAAGGCTGTGGCTTCACTGCCCCTCCCTTTTGGAAGGGGTATGGAAATATGGCCAATTAGAAATGTAAATGAAGTGCAGATTTAAATATGTCATGCCTCATTTGCATACTCGTGTGTGATCTCAGTTCCGGAAGAGCTGATTTCAAAACACAAACAGTCATGCAGACGGGATTCATTCAAAAGAAAACCCAGCTTTCAAAAGAACCCTTCTTCCAAATTTTTTTCAGGAAGAAGGGTGCTTTTGAAAGTGGTTTTCCTTTTGAATGAACCTCATCTACATGGCTGTTTTAGCTTTTGAAATCATCCCTGCTGGAATCAAGGTCCTGTGTGACTATGCAAATGAGTCATGAGATATTTAAATCCGTGTCTCATTTGCATTTCCAATTGTCCGTGTTTGGATGCCCCTTCTGAAAGAGAGGGGCAGTGTAGCCACAGTCCTAGAGTTCCCTAGTTCCAAAGAATTCATAGGGGCCAGGCTGGGAGATACATGTAATACTTTTGTTAGCTTGCATTCTAACCAGTTGTACCTGTTGTCCCTTCTTTATAGATCACATAAATATTATAAATATAAAAGTTACAAATATATTATGTTAAAGCTTTATCAAACTTTTCTACAGATGTAAGCAATCTCTGTACCTCCTTTTGTGACCCTTCATATAGTTTCAGATCATCCACGTGTAATAAACTGCTAATTGCTCTTTGCTGATGTGTTAATTACAGTTTATCTCCTGGAGTTTCTATGTCAGCAGCACCATGATTAGCATGTATAACAATGGTCATAGGAATCTCCCTGAAGATTTTTCTTTCAATTTGGACATCATCAATGAGAATCTCTAGGTAGAGTCAAGTGGTCCCATTTACCATAGATTACTGTAGAAAGGAAATGATTTTGGATGAATTTTGTACATTTTCAATATCTTTGTGATCTACAAATGCAGGATGCTGTTATATTCTTTTTGGTAGTTTGTGAACAGCATCTCCAATTTTCCCTCCTTCCTTCCTTCCTCCCTTCAACTTCTAGAAACCACCTTATGGACCAGACTCAATTCCACTAGCCACTTTCTATACAGGAAACAAAATGATGGTCCCTGCCCCATCTTCAATCAGCAATCTTACAGTTTAATTTTCTCCTTATTCTGCAGGAGACTGTTCCTATGTGGAACCAAGAGCCTTCCATTCCCATCAAATTCAGTGATTGTTGTAGGCAACCTGAATTTCACAGAATCATGCACCATGGAACTCAGTATCCTCAGTTTTGGTGAGGGGGAGGGATAGCTCAGTGGCTAGATCATGGGCCTTGTAATCCCACAGTAGTGATTTTAATCCTTGAGGGGGCCATTTAGGGATCTGGGGCAAAAAGATTAAAAAAAATGTCAGGGATAGTGATAAGTACTCTGTAAGTACAGGGGACTGGACTCTATTACCTTTCAAGGCCCCTTCCAGTTCTAGGAGATAGTTAACCTCAATGACTAGGGCTGCAACATGGAGAATATTTCACATTAGTATATTTTATTCTCTTTTTTATTTCTGTAAATCTGATGTGTATATATGGTTCATTAATTTGTAACCTCTAGATATGTCTTTTTGGATTTCAGGATAATATTTATTTACCTTATCTAATGAGCATTACTGTAATTTTCAGATGTCTTTATTAAAATCAATCCATTTACAAACCCTTCTGAAATTTGACACCTTTTTCCGAATACTGTGCTTATTAATTATGTAATTATGCTATATAGCTGAAATTTATAAGCGCGTGCATATTTAGAAGTCTACACGGCTCTACAATAGTTTCAAATGGGTTTAAAAGTCTTGTAAATCAACCAGAGAAAATCGTAACACAAAAGCAGAAACCTAGTAAAAGTTTTGAATGTTTGAATCTCTGCTAAAATTAACATTAAAGTTGTAAATTTTGTAACTAAATAGGTAAAAATATAAGATGTTGCATAAATCAGTATATATGCCTAAATAAGCCAAAGTAACACCATACATTTGCTGCAATTTGCATATTAAGATTTCTGCCTTTATGTAAAATACTTTATTTGATTTTGGGGAATAAGTTGATACCAAAGGATAAATTCTAAATATATAAGTCTACCTGAAAATAAATGCATTTTTGGTACCATTAGAACAATGTTCATTCCAAGAATTTTGCATACATTTGAATAATATATTCTTTCCATTATATCCATTTCTTCAGAAAGTTTACCCACCATCATTTTTGAATAAAATGCATCTGTTCCTCCAGCATTTTTAATGCTACTAATGTAGCTCTTGGGAAATCAAATACATGTTATGCAAGACACTGTATTTACTGAACTTGAATAACTGTCTTTTGGTTAAGAACAAATTAAGACAACACACTGTCATCCTTGGTAGACTCAAATTCAACCTGCCCCCGCTTAAACTGTTTCAAGTGTATACGTTTTCTTTGATCCTGAAAAAATTCCATCAGCCAGGTCTGAAACATACAAAAATACCATCTTTTTTCAGATGGATGAACTATGTCAATGAGTTATAGAGCTAGGGAATCTATTCATAGAAATCAAAGTTAACCTTTTGCTTCCTGTTTACACATTGTTGAATAGATGGAGTCTTCCAAATTTCTTGACTATTCAAAATTATTCAATGAACATTTAATTTAAACAGCTTTTTTAGTACATATACTGCTCAAAATTGTTTTTGCTATGTATATTCTCTATTAGTGGTCCGTCTTTTGATGCAACAGTTTAGTCAAATTCAAGGCATTTCAGGTTGTTGTATTTAGGAGAAAGTGATTAGACAGCTGGTTATTTTCCTTGATGCAATCTCGATTATTTGAAAAGTTTTATGTCAGACCTATTTCCTTCAAAACAGTAGGAGTCAAACAGCAGGAGACTGTGAGCAAAAACACTATTGCAAACATGAATTTCCATAGAGTATTCCTTGCCCCCAAATGTTTCTCCCTTAGTTCTCTATCTCAGGGCCACATTCTCTTACTCTGTGCTTCTCTCTCTCTCTCTCTCTCCTGCTTCATCTTCACCTCTCAGTCCTTGCCCTAATGCCTATATTTGTAACTCCTTTGGTCACATGGTCCAGATACTACTCAAGCTTTTGTGTATGTGTGTGTTGTGTGATACTGATATTGTTTCAGCTACATTTTTACAATATCTTCTTTCTAATTATACATAATGTAGGGCCCTGGTTATGCCCAACCCATAATAACAAGATTCAATCCAACCCCAAAACAGCATCATTCCTTCATCCTGTTCTGTAATTGGTTGTTTTAGTCAGATGGTATTGTTTCCGCACTCTTGCAAGAGAAGCATAATTATAATAAAGGGCTGAGAGATAATTATCAATTCATTTGGCTTCAGATTCTCTTAGGGAGAATGCTGATGCAATGTGTATAGTCAAGAGGAGCAAAGCTAACAAGATTTGGAAATTTATAGGACATGAAATGTTAGAACTTTTTCTTTTAAGGACACTTGAGTCAGGTCTAGCCTGAGGCATTACTATTAGAAAAATGTGCTCTTGTGACCATATAGGCTAAGATTTACAAATACCATAATGTAATTTGCTTTTTAAAATAATTAGTTGTGACACATGAGAAAGCTTCAGACTGCTAGGGGGTTGATTATATTGTCTGATTTAATTGCTTTTGTGATAGTCTAGCCAAAGGATTTGCATGGTGTTAGTTGAAAAAGTTGTATTTGCGTAGCCCTGTCTGTCTTCTTTAAGCTTGTGAGTTCCCCAGGGCAGGGTCAGTCCATGTATGAATGTTTAGGTATGCCTGGTAAATTACAACCACATATTTTTTAAAGGCATCATGGTGGGCTGTAATTATTAAAGTTGACTACATACAGCAATATTTAATTTATAATACACCAATTACATTTGGTTTTTAGTGTTTTTCAGTCATCCACTACTGCTCCATTTAGCCCTTAGTAATCTGTGACAGAAGAAGTACAAGTATCCACATATAACCTTAATTATGGAGAGTATGGTTAAGTCTCCAGAATAGCTTCCATGGCATAGCTGTGTCCAAAAGTCCAAGGAAACAACAATAATATATCTGTAAAGCTTTGTTCAGTGTACTTACTGCACCTCACATTTTACTTTCACGTGCAAGCTTCTCAGCCTTATGGCTAAGGGGCAAAGATATTATCTACTACATCTGCAAACACAACAAGGAGAAGCAGCTGTAGAGGCTGAGAAACATCACAACCTTCTTCTGACATTGAGAACTTGGAACCACTAGCATTATTTTATTCTCACCATCTCTCAGGGAGTCATAGTGTTTAAGGCCACAAGGACCACCTGATCATTTAGCTTGTCTTCTGCTATATCAGGTACAGTGGTCAAAAAATGAATGCAAACATGGTGACTTGAGTTTAAACTGCTAATTCCCCAAAGTGTTGTTGTGACAGATTCACCCTTTTCTCATGAGTGCTTCTTTTTGGTTGAGGGTGTTTGCCTGCACACTTGAATTACTTCTGATTTCAGGACTGGGTGGTGTTCTACAGCTCCCTCCTTTATATTGCCTTACGGGCAGGCTTCTTTACCCCACCCCCATAGCTGCTGGAGGTGTTGGGGATGGGGGGAATCCAGGCTAACCCACTACTCTAGATTCCAGCCCAGGGACCCTGTAAATAGTAGTTGTCTGCTGTGTCCCATACATTAAATTCCACTGATATTGCTATTCCCTGGGCCACTTCTCCATGACACCACATGGTTCTTGTCTTTTCTTCAGGGCTTTGTCTTAGTAATGACACAGTGGCTTTCTATCCAGAGTTGTGCAGTTCTTCCCACCAGCCAGACTGCAGTCTTCAATAGCAACTTGGCCTTACAGTCTGATCGTCAATGAGGGCTCCACAGTGAGCTGTCCATGGTGCTGCTGCTTTCTCAGCCAGCCACTCACCTAGTCTTCACACTTCAAGCTCCAAAAAGGAACTTCCTGGCTCAGGCCCAACAGTTGTGTTTACACTGGCTTGAGGGGCCACGATTAGTTGCTTCTCTCATTGTCACTCCAGGGATCCTAGAGGACTTCTCTGCTGCTCTTTTCATGGGCCAGGGTATGGTAAGGCCACAAGCCTCCAGCAGGACTTCAATGCCTATTCTAACCTTGTCACAACTATGAGAAGAACTTTTTCCTCTATTTGTTCAGCTGTAATAGTAATCATAGCCATGCACATGCATCAAGAGCAACATTCTTGTGTATTTTAATATTCTGCTTGGTTCCTGTTCACAAGGTCAGAGCAAGCTGATATACAGGGAGAACAGTATGATGAATGTACTACTAGGTTCACAAGAAGAAAATTAAAATCGTGCTTTTTCAATTTTAACTATACATTTAAAAGCTATTATGTATTAAAAATGCCTTTTATGACAATATACACTTACATAAGCAAAATTTTCAATCTAGGTAATTAAACCTTAAACCTAAAGAATAAATTAAGAGATTAAAAGTCACAACTCCTTTGCACTGTGCATTTCATCATTTACACTTTTGAGGTCCATCATTCCTCTCAGACTTCAGTTACCTGAGTTCAAGAATGTGAGTTACTATTATGGAAACTGAGAAAAAATAAATCTTCTTTTCCAGGATTATGTGTGTTTAGGTAAGATTCGGACATTATTATTTTAAATATTGTTTTGTTACATTTCCTAATCAGTGCAAAAGGAACATATTGGAAACATCAGACCAACATAACAGGAATATCTCCAAAGAAGTCAGTAGAGTTACACTGAAAATGAATTATTCTTACTGAATAAATACCTGCTGACTAGGGTTTGAAAAAAATTAACTGGCCCATAATAATTAATTGTCAATACACCTCTGAGATAGGTCAATAATATTAACCCTAATATGTATGTAGTAAACTAATCATCTTCTCTAAGGACCTGATTCATAGACTACTGAAGCCAATGAGAATCTTCAGCAGGCTTTAAATCTGTTCTTAAGACCAGAGTTAAAAATCAGAATTGGAGCTCAGATTACAATTTACTTCAAGGTATTACTTGTATTTATCCATGTTTCATTTTTATATTTCAGTCTTTCCAAACCTAAAAATCCATCTTGAACCTAATCTAGATTAAAATAAAGAATTTGCCTTAGGCTGGGTCTACACTTGCCCCCAACTTTGAAGGGGGATGTTAATCAGGGAGATTACTAATGAAGTGCTGTGAGCTAAAATTTTGGGGAGTAAAGGCATTTCAAACGAGCATGGGCACTTAAGGTGCCCACGGTTACATGCATGCCAGCTCTTCGAAGTTGCTGATGGGGAGTATTAGCCTGATGAAGTTCTGTGTATTCATCGCAGAACTTCATTAGTAATCGCCCATCGCCCTGATTAACATGCCCCCTTCAAAGTTGGGGGTAAGTGTAGACAAGTCCTTACTGACTCATTGCTACAAGAATGCGGATTATTCATATACACCAAACAATGTAAGGTAATAGATTTTGAATTACAGCACCATTTCCCATGCACTGCTACAAATGCTGGTAACAGTGTCTTGCAAATGGATGATATGTCAGTTCTGTTTATTTCACAGAATTATTTATTCATAAAAGTTTACAAAGAGATTTAAATATACAAAACCTCATATATAGATTTGATACAATTTTTCAGAAATCAATATAACTTGCATTCATAGAAAGAGTATTTTTATTGTTTGATAGCTTACTTAACAGGATGCCTTCCATAAAGTTAGTGCTATAAGACTATGTGAAGTAAATATCTGTATTTTCCTTTTTTCTTTTTCAAAACATAAATACCAAAACATCATAGTATGCTTTTGCCATAAAACTTCACTATCAACTGATTTGATATTTATGCTGATGATCTGTATCTTGACATCTAATAAGCGGTGTTTTTCTGGAATATACAAAATTAAAAAAAATCACTCATAAAAGTGTCAAGATGTTACCTTTTTATATGAAGCTATATGAAACAACAATCCTATCTTCCGCCCAATTCCTTTTCTACTGAGCATCTCAAAGGAAGGTGTTTGTTTTGTTTTTTTTTAAATTATATGTTTTAAATGCTTAGCTTCATTATATACTGTGTTATTACAGTGATCTTTTTAGGTTTACTAATACGAAAACAAAAGAACAGCCATGCTGGGTCAGACCAGAGGTCCATCAAGCCCAGTATCCTGTTTTCTAACAGTGGCCAATGCCAAGTGACTCAGAAGGAATGAACACAACAGGTAATCATCAAGTGAGCCATTCCTTCTTGCTGATTTCAAGCTTCTGGCAAACATGTTTATAAATTAGAGATAAATATATCTGGGAAGCTCAGACAAACTATTTTGTGCCAATGAATATGAAATGAAGTCTGTGGATACAGGAAAATCTACAGCTGGAAGAGCACTGGGTTTCTAGGTGACCCTTGCAGGCACTTGTAACACTCTAAAGCTTCATCTGCACTACAGCACTCCTTTGAAAGATGATTTTCCGGAAGACTGTCTTTCGAAATAGTACATCTACACACTAAAAGCGGATCAAGCTTTTGATCTGCTCTTTCCAAAGAGTTTTCCACCCTTTCAAAAGGGAACGTCCACATACCCACAGTGACTCTTTCAAAAGAATGGAGCAGAAAACTGCAGATAGGGTCACATGGCTCACAGTCAGCTGATCCCTTAAAGGGCCCCCCCTAAACATCCCTGCCCTGCATACGCTGCCACATGCACTGCAGAGCCTGTGCACAGATTCAATGGCTATCCATGACCAATGGATCTGGTTCAGCATCTTCTGGCACTGAAGCTGGCCTTCCTGAGTGCCAAGGTCAGCCACCTGTCCAATGTGGTCATGGCCGTCCTCCACTGCCTCTTTGGGGCAAGTCCCCCAGCTGGGGTCCTGGAGCCCCCTCACACCTGAGATCCTGCTGGCACCACCCCTGAGTGCCCTGGCACATCTGGAGACACCCCAGCAGCACAGATTGGTGGGGGTGGCTGGTGATGGGGGATTGGGACAATGCCAGGTGGGTCCAGGACTTTAGAATGAGCAAGTGAACCTCCCAGGAACTTTGCCTCTCTCTTGCCCCCACCCCGAGACACTGGGACACCTGCATGTGGCTTGCCCTCCCCCTCGAAAAGAGGGCTGTCATCTCCAAGTGGAAGCTTGCCACCCTGGATAGCTACCGGTCTGTGTGGCACAAATTTGGAGTGGGCAAGGCTATCATTCGGGTTGTACACATGGAGATAAGTCATGCTTGAGTCATGAATCCACCACAAGGAGGAGGTAGTGGGCTCCTGGGCAAGGAGGACCCCTTGGCATCTGGGGGAATGGGGGCCAGGGGCCAGGAGAGGGCAAGGGGGAAGGGTGGCTAGAAGGGGGCAGGATTGCTCAGGGTTGGGAACATTCTGTCACAGCCTCATGAAAGCACATGCACTCCCTCCTGTGCAGGTTGCCTGGGTAATCAGTGTGATATTGCTGCATAGGGTCATCCACATGGGTGATCTAGAGGTGGCCATTGAAGGATTTGCCTCTCTTGTCTTTCCACACTGGACAAGATGCCCCAGAGCACAGTGCCAGCAGGTATGTAAACCAGAAAAGCTACCACTCAGTAGTGTTTCATAAGCTGGTGGACAATAAGGGTCTCTTCATGGACATCTGTGTGGGGTGGGTGGGCCAGACACATGATGCACATGTGTTCCAGAACTCCAGGCTCTGCTGACACATGGAGGCCATGAGATATGTCCCCAAGTGGGAGCTCAAGTTTGGGGACATCAGCGTGTCTCTGTGCCTGGTGGCAGATGGCACCTGCCCTTTCCAGCCCTGGCTGATGTGGCCCTATACAGGCCACCCTGACACCACTCAGGAGGCATTTAACACACACCTCAACCAGGCCTGCAACACTGTGGAGCAGGCCTTCAGGCACCTGATGGGCTGGTGGTGGTGCCTCCTCATGCACCTAGAGGTCAACCTGCACAACTTCCCCCAGGCGGTGGGTGCCTGCTGTGTCCTCCACTATATAGTGGAGGGTAAGGGAGAGGCCTTCAAACAGGGGTGGGTGGCAGAGGCCAGCCCTGCCTCTGAGCAGCTGGCTGCTGCCCCAAGCTGCCATGTGCACCGGGATGGGGTTCACATCAGGGAGGCCCTTCAGAAGACCTTTTTGCATGAGCACCCGTGATCCCCACCAACAGCCATCCTATGATGGTCCCCCCACACATCCACCCTTCCCTGTCCCCCCACCATGAGCATGGGACACAGAGATGGTGCAAAAATAAAATGTTTAACCAACAATATAGCTTCTGTGTTTTTAACAAAAATTGAATAGAACTAGGTACAGTAGGGAACAAGGGGAAAACTATGTACATGGGGGACTAGGTCCAGGGGTGAACTCAATGTGGAGGAGGCAGACTGTGCCCTGGAGGTGGGGACCTAAACTTGGAGGACAGGTGGGTGCTACTCCAGGGCTGGAGTGGATGACCAGGAGCCCCGTCAACCCTGGGATCCCCTCCCATTCTGGTCTGGGGTCCCTGGCAGGGCTGGGAAGGGACAGGTATCATTGAAAGACAGGGCTTTGGAGGAGTCCAGAGGGGTCAGGATCAGGAGGGGGGGCAGGAGCAGGGGTGTCTGGGGGGGCGGAGGAGGGGGTCGCTCGGGTGCAGACCAGGTGGGCCAGTAGCCCTGAGTGCTCCCACACCACTGCTGTTATGTCCTGCAGGTGGGACATTAGGTTATCCCATGCCACCTCTGCCATGTGTGGTGGGCCTCATCCATGAGAAGGCACCACTCCTCCACCTCCTCCAGGTAGCAGGTGGTGTTGGGGGTGGTGGCCTGCTGCAGTGCCCTTCTGATGTGGTGCTTGTTGGGGTGGTGACCAGTCCCCCTCCTCCACCAGGCTGTCCAGAAAATGGAGTGGATGGGACTCTCCCAGCCTTCAAATGCTGCAGCTGTACAGATAGGGGAGAGATGAATGGCACATCAATCCCACACTAGCACCCAGAGGGCCACACCCCCAACCTGCTGAGGGGGCAGCAACTCCTCACCATCCTGTCCAATGGCACTGCAGCCATGGGGTATCACAGGTACTGAAGGGGTCCCCACCCATGTGTGGTGGCCTCAGCTGTGGTCCAGCCCCACCCACCCCATCCTCAGATGTGTGGCTCATGGTGCTGTCCACTGGGGCAGGTGCTGAGCATTACCAGTGGCTTTTGCAGCATGCTGGGAGCCATAGCCAGACAGTATGTGTCCAGCCCAGGTCCTCTGGGTGTGTGGATTACCCTCTGGGGGCTGTGGTGCACCCTCTCCGTGAGGTGGAGTGTGTGTTCCACTGGGTATTTACTGGGGGGTCCCTCACCAAGGTCTGGCATTGCCTGGCAGACTGTTGCTTGTCTGGAGGGCTGTGACAGCAGGTCAATAACCAGGTACCTATCACTGGAGTCCTCAGAGGGTGGTTCTAGATCTGTGCCCAGCAGGTGGGGCATCCATGGGGTCCTGGCTCCTCCTGGCCCTTGGGGCGCAGCTCATCCACTGCAGTGTTCAGGACAGTGAGTAGTGGAGCAGTGTCCCAGGGCCCCAGGCGGCTCTGGAGCTCCTGGTAGTAGGAGAAGGTTGTGGGACCTGCCTCTGAGTGGCTGGCTTCATCCCAGGCCTGGGGTAGCCCTGCTGGAGCTCCTTCACCTTGCTCCTCACGTAGTCTAAGGGGCAAGCAAAGTGTCCTTGGGTGACCAGTTCAGTGACCAGGTGGGCTAAAGCAGATACATTATGGTGCTTGCTGCCCATCTCCTGCAGGACCTCCTCCTCTTTTGACAGTCCCAGGAGGTCCGTCCCATTGCTCTGGCTCCATCTAGGAGGAAGCTTGTTTTTTAGAAGGCTGGATAGGCTCCTGCAAGCCCTGTGAAGGCTCAGAGGAGTGTGGGTGGGTGGGGGAGCTGGGGATCCTGAGGTGATTAGCTGCTGTCCATGGCTGCTTCTCGTTGTTCAGAAATATCTGTAAGGGTGTGTTGCAAGTGTCTTGTGCCTTTGCTGCCAGCACACTCTCAGTTTCCTGTCACAGGGTTTCTGAGTCCATGCAGCTTTAAGGGTAGCCGGTTGCAGAGAGCATAGAGCTCTGCTGCTGCTGGCCAGGGTGTCTCTGCACCCAGCTGGCTGGCACCATGGCAGACTCCTCTTCTGAAACAACAGCCCATGGAGCATCTCAATCAACTTTCTTTCAAAAGAATCTTTTGAAACAAGGGGCTTTTCCTATTATGGGACTGGAGGAATGCTTTCGAAACCAGTGCCACATTCTTTCAATTTACTTTTGAAAGAGGGTGTTTTATGTGTAGACATTCCATGCACTCTTTCAAATGAAAAATCCAAAAAGTACTTGCTAGTGTAGATGCACTTAGGTCTGTACTTCTATTTAGGGAAAGGGACTCTTTGGTGAAAATCAGAGTTAATTTTTCTATTCATTTCAGAGGCAATTGCAATGGACTCCAAAATTTGTCCTTAGGCAGCTTCCTTTGATTTCAATATATTTAATATGAGTTGAGCTATCAGTTTGTCTGGCCTATGACAAAGGTAAAACATTATTGTACTCCCTCTGCATCTCTATGCTATTCCATGGAGTCAATACATTGTCACAATGGGCAATCACTAAGCTGGGCACTCTGTCCAACATACACTGACTTCCTCTCACTGCTATGAATTTGTAGTTCCTGTTTTGCTATGTGCACAGAAAATAATGGTATGGTGTATGGATGGACCTTGTGTCCCAGGTGCCAGAACATAAGACAGGACACAACTACATAATTAAGAAAATGTGTCTTGTTTTTTGGGTGGGTGAGAATGCAGACAAAGAGAAATATGGGTTTTTTTTTGTTTTAAGCAGAAGAGATTGTTCGATATTTGTTTTTGTTAGTGTGTTTAAATATTCATTTTTTTCTGTTCCTCAAATTTACTAACAAGTGAACGAAGAATAATTTCCAATATGTGTTTACATGCGTCTGTGTGTGTCTGTTTGTGTGTGTCTGTCTGTGTGTATACATATACGTAAGTCAAAACCTATAAAATAATTTCAAAGATGACTGAACTTCCTACCACCCTGTATAAATTACTTCATAGCCACATTAATCCCTACTGCTGTTACTATCACAAATGTATTAATGTGTTCCTCTGGAAGCTAACATGAAGGAGCAGGAAGACTTTTATGAGCTCAGCATTAATATGGTGGGGAGTTTCAATTTATCAGAAACCTAGTAATGGATGCTCCAGTTTTATTTATACACTTGCTAAATATAATACTACGTGATAGAGCACAACTATCCTTATTTCCCAACATTTATCTCATTCCATGCATGAATATCAGCTCAGTGTCTTCATTCTGACTGTTGGCTTCTATGGCTATCAGGACAGAAGCTTTCATTGAGTTAGCATTGGTAAGAAATTCTCTCACATTTTCTTTCATGTTGTTCTTGACAGGCTTGAATCTGTTATTTTGACTGGACTTGCTGTCTCATGTTTTCAGACACATTCAGTTATCACAAAGCAAGTCACATTCCTGTTCATGTTTCCACTTTACTCCAAAGGGCACAAATAGAAACATTACAAGAATGCAGAGTTACAGCAAATAAATTGTCCACACGTAGTCTGCATTACATCTGTGCAGCCGTTATATCCTATGTGACTTCTTGTTTGAGGGAGAGAAAGAGTTTGAAGGCTTGCTATGAATAACCACTAAATATAGCAGTTTCTGATTATTTGATTTTAAGTATATGATTTTTTTGAAAATCAAGGATAAATAGATAGATAGATAGATAAAACTTTATTTTAAAACATTAAAGCTGCATCTACACGTGCACGCTACTTCGAAGTAGCGGCAGTAACTTCGAAATAGCGCCCGTCACGTCTACACATGTTGGGCGCTATTTCGAAGTTGAAATCGACGTTAGGCGGCGAGACGTCGAAGTCGCTAACCCCATGAGGGGATGGGAATAGCGCCCTACTTCGACGTTCAACATCGAAGTAGGGACGTGTAGACGATCCGCGTCCCGCAACATCGAAATAGCGGGGTCCTCCATGGCAGCCATCAGCTGGGGGGTTGAGAGATACTCTCTCTCCAGCCCTTGCGGGGCTCTGTGGTCACCGTGGGCAGCAGCCCTTAGCCCAGGGCTTCTGGCTGCTGCTGCTGCAGCTGGGGGTCCGTGCTGCATATACAGGGTCTGCAACTAGTTGTTGGCTCTGTGTATCTTGCACTGTTTAATGAAAGTGTGTCTGGGAGGGGCCCTTTAAGGGAGCGACTTGCTGTTGAGTCCGCCCCGTGACCCTGTCTGCAGCTGTGCCTGGCTCCCTTATTTCGATGTGTGCTACTTTGACGTGTAGACGTTCCCTCGCTGCGCCTATTTCGATGTTGGGCTGAGCAACGTCGAAGTTGAACATCGACATTGCCTGCCCTGGAGGACGTGTAGACGTTATTCATCGAAATAGACTATTTCGATGTCGCAACATCGAAATAAGCTATTTCGATGTTGGCTGCACGTGTAGACGTAGCCTAAATGTCCAGAACTCTTATTTGAAAATACCTCTGTTTATAAACCTCAGGCATGCACAATGTACAATATAATTCAACTGGATTAGAATGTCATACCACTTTTGCACAATATTCTGAAAGTTTCAGACCAAAATTATTCAAAAATCAGAAGGCACCAGTAGTTGAAAGAGCATTCATATGGACTACATGAAGCACTTCACTCTACCACATTCTATATGGAACACACTCACATCAGCTGTAGGTGCAAACAAGATGATTTGATGGAACTGTCTCTTCTCTCCAGTTATTGTTCATCAAAGAACCCTGTACATACATGCCTCTTTGAAAAACTGATCTCATACTACTCATGCTAAAAGATTTCTCAGTTATAACTGATTATGAGTTCCTCTTATATATCATACAGTGAGTGACCAGCATTACAGCAAATTCAGAAACTCAGTGGCTATCTCCACATTAGAGAAGTCTGTCAACAGAAGTTTCTGTCTAAAGATATCGTCTGACAAAATTGTGTCGACACATCACAGCAAGACAGCCAAGCAGACTGAAAAAGCTGGACTGATGACCCCGGAGAGATTGATTTCATGTGTCTTTACCAGACACGCAATATCAAATTCTGGAAGATCAGCCCTAACTGGGTCGATCTTTGTGGAAGTGAAGACAAGCACTAAAACAGCTTATTCTCCTGTTGACCATAAGACCAAAGGCCTATTGCAAAGTAAAGGTCTGTTGTTAAGTGAGCTATATGACTACAAAACTTTAAAAATACTTTGAAATAGTAATTTGGAGGGATAAAATTAAGATATTTGTCCTTTATTGTAAGAAATAAGATGGAAAGTTTAGTTGTTTATGCGATATCCTGATTATCAAAGCAAATGTTTTTTATTATAAAATGTACTAACCTCATTAATATGGAAAATCAGGATACTGTAATGTGTTCATGGACATTTTCAAACCTATCAGACAATGTGTACAAAGTGAAAAGTTTAAGTGATACACAGCTAGTCTACTTTGGAGAACTTGGATCTTGAAACTTACTCATGCAATCACCTGCACACTCCAGTTTCACAAACACTAGCTGTTGTATGTCAACATATCTATCATTGTCTCGTCTTCCTAGGAAGATAGTTGTGCTTGGAAATGACATTTTCTGTCTCACCACGTAAGCAGATACATTGATGTTTAAGGCCAAACATGTCTATATCCTATATTCAGAAAAAAAGGACAAAAATAATAATTCAGTGAGTGTAATTTACATGTGGACCATTCCAGGAAGCTATATAGTAGCATGGGTTAAAACAGATTACCATACTCATTCATATCCCGATCCCCATATTTATCTACTGTTCCTTTTGTCAGTTACGCTGCACAGTACTCAGTGTAGCTAGTCCTATAGCAGTGCTCTACTTTATCCTACCTAGGATAAAGTTTGGTTGGACGGTGAGGAGAATGGCCAACCTTAGGGGTTCAGAGGCTAGGGGAACAGTGTGAAGGATTATGGGTAGGGCCCTACAAATGCATGGTCCATTTTGATCAATTTCACAATCATAGGATTTTAAAAATAATACATTTAATCATTTCAGGAATTTCAGGAATTAAAACTGAAATGCCATTGTGTTGTAATTCAAGGCATCCAGATCAAAAAAAGGAATTGGGGGTGTCAATGTATTGTGGGGGACTGCGGTACTGCTACCCTTATTTCTGTGCTGTTGCTTTTGTTGTTACTGCCTTCAGAGCAGAGCAGCTGGAGAGCAACAGTACTACTCACTTTATTTCTGTGCTGCTGCCTGGAGAGCTGGGCCCTCAATTAGCAGCCATAATTCTTTGACCACTCAGCTTTGCAGGCAGCTGTGCAGAGGTGTGACAATGCCATATCTTGCTATCATTACTTCTGTGCTGCTTCTGTCATGGTGCTGCCTTCAGAGCGGTGTGCCCAGCCAGCAGCCACTGCTGTCTGGTTCCATATCTCTGAAGAAAGCACAGCAATAAGGGTGGTAATACCATGACCCCGTAAAATAACCATGTAACTCCCCTGAAACTCCCTTTTGGGTTAGAACAACAATTTGAGAAATGTCTGTCTCCCCCACTAAGTTTTATTGTGTAAAGTATATAAAAGACCAGATTTCATAGGTGTGTGAGAGAGACTGGATTTTCTGGTCCACAACACATATGTCATGGCTGTGAATTCAATAAGCCTAATCACAAGCCTCAAAGCAGTCCTGGATGTTCCCAGGATGCTATTGCCAGCCAGCATCTTACTGAATAACCAGGAAAGGATCCGGTGATGGACACTCCCCAAAGCTCAAATTGGAGAAAACAGCCAACTTGCTATCAGCCAAGGGACACTATAGCAACTCCAGGAAGCAACAATGAGACGTCATCCAACCAAATGGAGGAATTTCTAGCTGGCTGCTAAAATGAACCTACCAGCTTATATGACTTCTGAGCTCTGCATTCCTACCTGCTCCCAGGAACCTATTCCTCATTCCTGTCTTCCTGTTCCAGTTTCCTGTTTACTCCCAGTTCCTGCTGCCTTGCCGTACTCAAGGAACTGGATCCTCTGCCTCATGTCTGATGCTGTGTCCACCTCTGAGCCCTGGCCTGGCAATTAACTCTGGCTCTGACCTTTGGCTTGTTACCTGAAACAGTCTTCAGTTTTGACTCTTGGCTCAGACCAGTAAGACTGACAGCCCTTACTGAGACTTAGAATGGCTCACTAATCACATGCTTATGGGAGCAGCCAATCAGGAGGACCATATGAAGAGGATCTGAAGAGCCAGAGACAGTTCTTTGCTGGAGTCAGAGGTGATGATACTCCTGGTTGGAGTTCCAAAGAGAAAAAAATGTCCAATTCCAGCCAAAACTGAAAATCATAATTCTGAGAACTGAAGAAAGGGGACACAATTTTTGTTTCAACTGGAAGAAACATTTCATTTGATCCAAGGTTAGCATACAAAATAGCCGGAGGAGAAGTCTCACTTATACCCTTTAGTCCAGTGGTTACACCACTTATCTAAGGTCTGGGAGACCTGCATTTAGTTACCGTTGCTACATCAAATGTAGAAAGTATTTGAATTTGGGTTTCTCACTGCCTAGGAGGATGTCCATACTACATTGTTATGGTGGTAGATATTCCTGGGGCAACTCTCACTCCATTGCCCCTGTTGAGGAAGTTCCATTGTGTAAAAACAATTGAGTACATGTTGGTGGGCGAGGGATAGCTCAGTGGTTTGAGCATTGGCCTGCTAAAACTGGGGTTGTGAGCTCAATCTTTGAGGAGGCCATTTAAGGATTGGGGCAAATAGATGTCAGGGATGGTGCTTGGCCCTGCTAAGAGGGCAGGGGACTGGACTAGATAACCTCTTAGTCCAGTCCCTCAGTTCCTTCCAGTTCTAGGAGATCTGGACCAGAAGCTCAATAAAATAAATTAAAATATCAGACTAGCCTGGTGGCACAGGCATTAATTTAGCAGATAAAATTTCATGTCCTCCAATGACTGCTTTTTTGTACTTTTTCAGTGGTTGAATTACCTCTTCTTGAATAGTAACAGAGAGTAAGCTGTGCTAGTGTATACACTATCAAAACAAAAAGCAGTCAAGTAACACTTTAAAGACTAGCAAAATAGTTTATTAGGTGAGCTTTTGTGGGACAGACCCACTTCTTCAGACCATAGACAGACCAGAACAGACTCAATATTTAAGACACAGAGAACCAAAAGCAGTAAGCAAGGAGGACAAATCAGAAAAAAAAATGGTCAAGGTGAGCAAATCAGAGAGCAGAGGGGTTGGGGGGGAAGATCAAGAATTAGATTGAGCCAAGTATGCAGACAAGCCCTTGTAGTGACTCAGAAAGTTCCCATCACTATTTAGACCATGTGTTAATGTGCCGAATTTGAATACAAAAGTCAGCTCGTCCACTTCTCTCTCTAAAACGGTGCGATAATGTCTCTTCAGTAACACACATACCTTGAGGTCATTGACAGAATGCCCCATTCCATTAAAATGTTGACTAACTGGTTTGTGGATCTGGAGTGTTTTGATGTCTGTTTTGTGCTCGTTGACCCTTTGTCTAAGGGAGTTAGAAGTGCTTAAGGGAGAAGTAACTCCCTCAACAGGCACAAAACAGACATCAAAACGCTCCAGATCCACAAACCAGTTAGTCAACATTTTAATGGAATGGGACATTCTGTCAATGACCTCAAGGTATGTGTGTTACTGAAGAGACATTATCGCACCGTTTTAGAGAGAGAAGTGGACGAGCTGACTTTTGTATTCAAATTCGGCACATTAACACATGGTCTAAATAGTGATGGGAACTTTCTGAGTCACTACAAGGGCTTGTCTGCATACTTGGCTCAATCTAATTTTTTATCTTCCCCCCCACCCTCCCACTCTCTGATTTGTTCACCTTGATTATCTTTTTCTCATTTGTCCTCCTTGCTTACTGTTTTTGGTTCTCTGTGTCTTAAATATTGAGTCTGTTCTGGTCTGGCTATGGTCTGAAGAAGTGGGTCTGTCCCACGAAAGCTCACCTAATAAACTATTTTGCTCGTCTTTAAAGTGCTACTTGACTGTTTTCTCTTCTTGAATAGTATCAGAAAGGTAGCTGTGTTAGTCTGTATCTTTGAGAACAACAAGAAGTCCTGTGGCACCTTATAGACTAACAGATATTTTGGAGCATAAGCTTTTCTGGACAAAGACCCGCTTCATCAGATGTGTGAGTGGGGGTGGGGTTTCAAGAGGGGTATTTAAAAAGTGGGGTCCTGCTAAAAGGGAGGGCCAGAGCTGACACAGTTGGTGTTTCTATCAGGATGCAACACATTTCCTGTTTTGTCTTTCTCTATATTGTATCTTCTCTGTCAAATTTGATAACTCTCCTGCTGTTGCCTTCTCCATCACTCTTCTCTACTTCTTTCCATTGTTTACACATATACTTGCGAAAGTTTGTCTCTGATGGTCTTCTGTCCTTCTCTTCTCTCTTGCTCTGCTTTATTACACTGTTATTTCTCTTCCTACTTCACTTAAACAAGCTCCCATACTAGATGTGGTGTAGAAACCATAATGATTCATCATCCTCATGAGTGCCAACTCCTAAAGGAATGTAGCCTCCTTTCAGCTCCTTTCAGAGCTGTCTCTAGAAATGTTCTGTAGGTGGCCTGCCTTTATACTCTGTTTATGCAAAACAAAGTATGGCAAACCATACATAAGTCCATTCCTACCCTCTTCTTTTTATCATTTTCTTTGTCACTGTTCCTTCTTGACTCCTAATGAGCACTTTGTGTCCTTCAACACATGATATCCCCTCTGTCCCATGTGTGTCCCTGTTATCAATGAGAACTATGAAGGAAAGACTAACCTTACCTGGACAGATAGGAAAGGGTTCAGCTAACCCGCCTCTGAGGAAGAGGGCTTGGGGGAAAAGTGGCAAAGAGCTAATAGGAGCTCGCGGAAAATTTTAAAACTGAAACTGAATCTCAACAGCACCCCTCTTTTGTTAGAAAACAGAGAAACAGAGAAAAGCAGGGAAGAAACTAGCACTTCCAGAACAGATCCCCTGGACTCATAAAATATATGAGTATGAAAAGTTTAAGTAGTCACGTAATCTCCATCTACACTACAGAGATCTGAGAGAAGCTCTTCTGGAAGATCTCTTCCAAAAGAGCTTCTTTTGAAAGAGTGCATCCACATACAAAAAAGTGGATCAAAAGAGGGATCTGCTCTTTTGAAAGAGAGCATTCACACAGCCCCCGCTTTTTCGAAAGAACAGGCCAGGGGTTGAAAATGAAGACTGTTCTTTTGAAAGAAGGGCCCCGAAGAGCATCTACACATATTTTCTTTCAAAAAAAGCTTTTGAAAGGGGGCACTCTTCCTGCAGTCAGAAAGGAATCATGATTTCAAAAGGACCACCACATTCTTTCAGTTACTTTCAAAACAATGCTTTTTCTGTGTAGATGCTCCATGGGTTCTTTCGAAAGAGCCCCTTCTTTTGAAAAATATTTTGAAAGAACTTACTAGAGCAGACACAGCCATAATGCTTATTGTTTTCATTGTTTGGGGGCTTGGAAATTATGTTTGAGCTGGTTATTAGTTCCTTTTGCACTCTTCTATAACCAAGAATCTGACCCAGGGAAAATACCTGTGTTTTGCTTTAATTCATGTGTCTTTTTTTTTAACACTAAGTCATTTACAATGCTTGCAAAAATAGTCTTGTTTTAATAATAAAAGTGTTTTTTCTTTGTAAACAGGCACCGATTGATCCCTTGTGTCCTACAGGTGCTTACAACTATGTCAGTGACTGCTAACATGTTCCCAGAAAGCTCAAAGTTCCCTGCATGGTTTGGTAGGATGCTCTTGTTTTGTTCTTTTTTTTTTAACCAACTACTTGGGAAAAGGAGGTCAGAGGGGTTTATTCTAAGGGACGAGATTCCAAGTGACGCCTTTTTTTCTAGAATGGGGATTATATATACTTGGTGGTAGTCACTACTGATTTATTTCAGGGAAAACCAAAACCAGGAAAATGATTTGTCTCAGGGAACTTCAGAGACAAGGTCTAGCATGTTTTATTTGGTTAGCTGCTTCCCCCATTACCTGCACTTGAAGTACCAGGGTGGTGAATCAGTGGTAACAGTCCCCAACCTGATAAAAGACTGCTTAGGTTTCTCACAGGCATATGTCAACACAGCAAATAAATCCCTCCCCCACTGAGCATCAGAATATGAGTCAGTCAACTTGGGCTTGGACTGCATTATAAAAAATAGCCATGCAAATTTTCCTACCAAGCCTGCAAGACCCTCCACTCTCCACCCTTTGCCAGACTCCAGAGGCCCAAATGTCCAGCCAGACTGAAAATGTGAACAGCACTATTTTGGCCCCACAGTCCAGGGCCCTCAATTCTGAGTCATTTGACCCAAGCTTTGAATTTTATTGTCACAGATTTTTCTTTGCAATAGAAACGCCCTAGCTATCTTTTCTCCTGCAGTCATTTGCCACTATTTCCCATTCAAGGGACTCCAGAGCATTTCTGGAGCTTTTGTTAGACCCTTGGTTCTTATATCCTGCAGCTTCAGCAATGACAAGACTTGTGTGGCCATTGGTGCTCAACTGAGGTAGAAAATATCATCCTGCTTCTGGAGCTTGGAGGGGATTATCTAGCCTGCTGTCTATTTCCCTTCTGAAAGATAACAGACATGGACGCAGCCACAACCATTTGATTGATGGTCTTGGGAGGGGGAGCAGACCACAGAATAAATCTTAAATCAGAAGAAAACTTCAAAGGAAACAGAGATTCTGTGGTTTTAGTGAGAAGAGTTAGAATGGCACACTTTACAAATTCCAGGTTCGTGCTCTTTATCAGAACAAATATAGCACATCATCTTTCATTTTGTGCCTAAAAAGTGCATAAATATCCCAAGATAAAGTTCTTTGGTACTTTACAGTAATACCTTCGGAGAGGTGGAAATCTTTCTTCAGGATTCATGTAGTAATTTTTAAAACGTATTTGGAATTATCTTTTTGTAAATGGATAGAGTAAACAGCAGTAAAACTGACAGTGAGTATCCATTTATGAAATAAGATGATCTTTGCACCTCTGAGTTAAATGTGAATCTCAAGGCTGTCATTTATGAAGAGAGTTATATTTACCTCTATGTTTAGGGTTACCTTCTCCCACATTACTTAAGCTATCTTAAACTATCTCCCACATTACTTTGGCTACACTCTACATTCTCCACTGTGATTTATTTCTCATACAGTCTTAAAATCCTTCTCACAATTATGACAACTGAACCCCCATGCATTAAGATTACTTATTGGAAAGATTTTGAGTGCAGTCCCAACTCTGTGCGTATTAGCAAGTCACAGAATGCCAAGTAATCTATCGGCTCTGCTGCAGGCTGCTTTATCCAAATGAGCAAGCACCATGACTAGGCAAGCCATAAAGACAGAGAGCCCATGAAAATGATCTTATTGCTAGATCTGTGCAAGACACAGCAGTGTTTCTACAGTGGGGTTTGTAAACCTTTTACAAGTTTCATTTTGTGTGAGCTGACATCCCCAGGGTTTCACTCTCAAATTTGGGATGAAACAAACCATAAAATTTCAAGCTAAAGTCACCCTAAACTGCCAAGTTTTGCCCCATTTCAGTTAAAAATGCTGTGAAACCACAATGTTTCCTTTGGGGAAAAAAAAACTGTCCTGGCTCACTTTAAAATCAGCTGAAGTTCATTGAAAGGTTTGTGAACCTTGACAAATCTTTTGGCAAGCCTGTGCAAAACTGTAAGTTTTTATAACAAATTCCCAAAGCAGGCAAGTGTCACCTGGTTGTGAGTTTCATTGAGAAACTTTTACCCAGCTCTGTAGTAACTCTCCTCCACGCCGTGGCTTTTCATTCTTGGACCTGTTCTTGCCACACCGTAGTTGTTTAATCTTAGAAATAAGATGAACCCAGATTCCACTGTGCTGGCTATTCATATTGGCTATGTCTAGATGATGTGCTGCTGCTGGCAGAGTGATGCAAGTGAGGGCACTCGACAATGCAAATGGATGCCCATTTGCATAGTCACACACCTCATTTGCATAGTCCCACGTGATTGCTGCACCAGGACAGCTTTATCTTGTCACAAAACAAACTGTGTAGGTGGGGCTGTGTCAATGAAATGACACCCCCCCATCCCCTTGTTGGCAGCTCCTTATTCCTCATTTTTATCAGGAATAAGGGGCTGCTGACAAGGGGATTTTTTTCGCCGACAGAACTCCATCTACACAGCTTGTTTTGTGACAGCAGAAGCTTCTGCTGGGACAGCGATTTTGTGTGATTATGCCAATGAGGTGCACAAGTGTGCAAACGAGCATCGAATTGCATTTTTGAGTGCCCTCATTTGCATCACCCTGCCAGCAGCAGCACACCTTCTAGACATAGCCATTGCGGGTAGCAGCACAGTGAGAAGAGAAGTCTCCATGGGACCACTATATCTACCTCCTTAGCCAATGCTATGTCCCCATCCTCATAAACTGACTAGCATAGCCACAATGATGCACTAAGGAATATATAAACTGTTCTAAACAGTGGCGGTAACAGCTGATGCAGGTCCCAGGGCAAGGTGGGAGAGGGGCCCTGCCTCTGCATCCTGGAAGGGGTACGGCCAAGTGTGGAATTTGTGAGGCCAAGAGGAATCAGCTCTCAGCACTGTATAGACCATGGTGCTGGGCCCCACACACCCCCTCACATCCACGTGGAGCCAGAGCAATGCTGCTGCAGCAGTTCAAATGAGCCTGAAGCTCTGGCCTCCACCACTGCCAAGGTAGCAGTGGTGGTGGATGGAGCTTTGGGCACCATTTAAACTCTGTCCCCTTTGCCCACTTCCTCCCCCCACCCAGTTGGCAGACCCGGTTTTAGATGTGGGCCTGGTAGAGGTGGTTCAGGATGTAGATTGTGACTTAGTCACAGTCTGCCTTCCTGTCTGGTCTAGAGGCTGTGTAATAAATGACTGGGGGCATAGACACAAATGAGTCATGATAGAATTAATCCAGTTTAACCAGATGATCAAGCATGTGGCCTACTTCATAGATCTAAAAATGTTTACTTGGAAAAATGAGGGCTTCTTCCATCTCCTATTACTATTTTAAAACCTTGAATACTGAGGACTCCAACCACCACCTAACCTGCTCAACCAAACCTTTGATCTCCAATTACAAATGCTACTGCCAAACTGCAAAGGTCATGATTGAGCTTGTGTTACAGCAGGATCATCCACTCTCCAGCTTTGCTAGAGAGAGGAAGCTGACTACAAGAGCCTAATATGCATGACTGATAGAAGAACCATTCTCTTGTGAGAGTGAACAATGTTCACTCTGTAATATTCTGAGGAATGTTTGAGCTAAGTGGGAGACAATACACTCGTTTCTAGGGGCAGATTTTTATTTACTTACATGTGTTTTGATCTGTGTTTTTTTAACAGTATTTGGAAAACTTCATTGCTTACTTGTTTGATCATTTGCTGGAGATGAAGAGGAGCAGGCTTTAAGCTCAACAAAGACCTGATTGTACTTTATCTAGGAAAGCGTCCATTTAGGTTTCTTTGCCAGCGTAACAGAGATAATTTTATTAAAAGGATGATTTACATATCAAAGCAGAAAACTATGGGATTTCTGCTAGGCTGATTCCACAACTCCATTGTATACTTCATTAAAACAGACAAAGGGTGATTATTTCTGTCCAACGAGGTGTAAAACTACCTGAGAAAGTTGAAATCCAGCTTGGTGGTGCATATACGATTCAGATTCATTATTTAAATAAGTTATCAGACATGAAGTTCAGATGTGGAACAGAATCAAAACCTGTTATCTAAGCTCTTCTCCCCTCGAATTTGATTACTTCAATCAAAGGTTAAGGTATCTGAACCAGTATCTCTGTTTTGTGTTTTGATCCAAAACTCCACGGGCCCATTTGTGCGCTTATGATTCAGAAGGGAGCCTAAATATTGCATTTTCCACTGCTTTTCTTATGAATAACCTATTGGCTGTGTCTCCACTAGCCAAAACCTTCGAAAGGGCCATGCAAATGTCCATTTCAAAGTTTAGTAATGAAGCGCTGAAATACATATTCACCGCCTCATTAGCATGCGGGTGGCCACGGCACTTCGAAATTGACACGGCTCACCGCGGCACAGCTCGTCCCGACGGGCTCCTTTTCATCTGTTCATAGGAACAAGGGGACTTCGAAGTAGCCGTGGTCCTTTCGAAAAGGACCCCATCTGGACAAGCCAAGCGGTGGCGAGCCGCATCAATTTCGAAGTGCTGCGGCCACACGCATGCTAATGAGGTGCTGAATATGTATTTCAGAGCTTCATTACTAAACTTCAAAATGGCCATTTGCATGGCAATTTTGAAGTTTTGGCTAGTGTAGACATAGCCATTATGTTAAGGGAAATGTAATAGCGACAAGCATTTGACCTTAGGGAGCAAATATTGCTTCCAAGTCTATTGATAAAGGTTTTATTTAGAAAGAAAGAATGAAAACTGACCTTCTCCTTTATATTTCTAAATGTTATACATCAAATTAGGTGGGAAGTCAACAGGAAGCACAATGTTTCCTGGGAATGAGGAAGTAGTCACTTCAACCCCCTCCCTTCCTGGGTCTCCACCCTTTCTCCCAACTTCCACAGTTTCCAGTTTCTTTGAGCTCCATTTGAAATAGTCAGAGCTAGCCCAGCTTGGCAGTGTCTATAGGCAGCAGTCATGGATCCTACATTCCAACAGTGTAAGAGCAATAACAGATCTTTGATGTTGCACAGCAGGTGGTGTTGGCAAAAAGCACTGCAGTGGCCCAAATATTGAGCTTTCTCCCTGAGTGGACAGAAGAGGAGGAGGAGGGTGGCACAGGAGAAGGAAGAGGAGAGCCACATGGCCCACAGTTTCAGACTGCAGCAGATACTTCCTGGTCTCTCACAGGGGCTATGCACTGTGGACTGTCACTTCTGGGCCAGGGAGACCCGCATGGAGTGGTGGGATTGCATTGTCCTGCAGGTGTGGGGTAATGAACAGTAACTACAGAACATTAATATGCATAAAGCTACCTTCATTGAGTTCTCTGCTGAGCTATTACCAGAATTACAATGCAAGGACACCCAAGTGAGAGCTGCTCTCTCCATGGGAAAATATGTTTCCATTGCTCTGTGGAAGCTGGTGACCTTCAATTGCTACTGCTCAGTTGCTAATCAGTTTGTAGTGGGAAAGTCTACTGTTGGGGCAGCACTGATCCAGGCCTACAGGGCAATCAAGCACATTTTGCAGCACCAGATTGTGACTCTGGGGAATGTGGATGAGATCGTGGATGGCTTTGCAGAAACGGGGTTCCCTAACTGTGGAGGGGCAATCAATGAGACTCATATTCCAATCGTTGCCCCAACCCCCACACTTTGCTTCAGAGTACATCAACCATAAAGGGTACTTCTCAATAGTGATCCAAGGGCTTGTAGATCACCGTGGCCATTTTACAGACATAAATGTGGGGTGGTCTGGAAAGGTGCATGACACACACATTCTTAGAAACAGGGGTCTGTACAGAAAGCTGGAGGAAGGCACTTTCTTTCCACATCACAATATAAGTTTGGGAGGGGGGTGGAAATGCCCATAGTGATCCTGGTGGACCCTGCTTACCACTTACATCCCTGACTCACAAAGCTTACGCTTGGTAGAGAGCAGCAAGTTGTTGTTCAACACTAGGCTCGGCAGATGACGCATTTGTTGAATGCGTATTTGGATGAGAAGCTCGTATGGGAGGCTTGACCTGCTTCAGAACCATATCCCTATGCTCCTGGCCACGTGTTGTTGCCTTTCATAAGCTGTGTGAGAGTAGAGAGGCAGAGCATCTGGCCAATGTGTTTGAGCACTCAGACATCTGTGCTGTCAGGGCAGCCCAGAAAGTGGCCATTAATATCAGGGAGGCCCTGGGTAACCATTTTGACAATGGGAAATACAGATTATTGTGGGATTTCTTGATACGTGGGCTTGGGTGGGTGATACTCTTCCCCTGCTCTCTCCTCCCCAGCTTTCTGCTTCCTCTGTTACCCAGACTCATTTTAAGAATAAAGGTACTGAGCACATCTTCGTGTTTTCTTTACTCAGACTGTTACAATTCATAATAAAGTACCAATGGATAAGGTTTAGCGGTATTAGAAAGAGAGTGGAGAGGGAAAAGATAACAGATGTGTCAAGGACTAGCAAGCACCCCGGTCATAGCTGTGGTATGGTGTCAAGTGGTCCAGGAAAGGAAGTAGAGCCAGGGAGGCAATATAATGCCAAGGAAGGCTTTGCACTGAGGTGCATGGAGGGGTTCTGGCAGCAAAATAATGCTGGCTGTGCAATTGGGGCAACCTTTGCCACTAAGACTCAGGCTATGTCTACACTAGACATAGAAGTTGACCACAGATAAGCAATTTTAGCTATGCCAATTGAATAGCTAAGATTGACGTATCTACGCTCGGCTAACTTGTCTGTCTTCACAGGGTCATGTCAATAGGAGAGTTTTTCCTTTCATCTTCCTTACTCCTTGCATCTCACATGGTGTACAGGGATTGACTGTGACCCCTGGAGCTCAATTTCTCACACACATGAATTCAAACCCTGAAAGATTGACACTGAGAAGGTTGATATTCCAGGGTCAGTCTTCTGCGTTAGTGTAGATAAGCCCTCAGTGTTCCACCCAATGGAGCACATTAGGTCAGTCTTTTCCTCTAGAACCCAGACCATTCTCTCTGTGGCTTGTCTCCTTTGCATGTGTTCTGTCCTCACAGCTTACCTTGTATCTCCCGCTGTCTTGCAGTCTTCCCGATCATTCTTCCACAGCAGTGCCATTTCCCAGTGACAAATTTTTTCAGAAAGTCCTTGTAGACTTGTTCTCTGTGCCTCTTCCTATGTTACCTTAGATTACTGACATGGCTAGCTGGATTGACCTCAGAGGAGAAAAAAATAAAAGTTAACCTTCTCTGTTTCATAATAATGCCTGTCTATTATGAGAGACCTTGAGATAACGCAACATTTTATTGTGCCTGCATTCCAGGGAAAATACCTTTTTTCAAATGCACTGTGTGTTGGGATCCTGTGAGAGGCCTCACATTCCTGAAAACATTGTGCATTTAGCCCATTTTGGAGAGGGTTGGGGGAACCAGGGAGAGATTGGGGTTACGATTGGGTAAGGTTGGGGGTAAAGGAAGATGAGGGGGATTTGACTGATGTTAATACTGGGCAATTCTGCAGATGTATGCTGCAGCCACTAACATTCACAGAATGATAGTTTCCTAGGGCTGCCAGGGACATTAGGAGGTCATCTAGTCCTGCCCCCTGCCTGAAGCAGGATCATCCCTCAACTAAATTATCCCATCCAGGACTTTACCAAGCCGGAACTTAGAAACCTCTAGGCATTGAGATTCCACCACCTCACTAGGTAATGCATTCCAGTGCTTCATCACCTCCTGGTGAAGTAGTTTTTCCTAATATCCAACCCATACCTCTCCCTCTGTAACTTCAGATCACTGCTCCTTGTTCTGCCATCTGTCACTACTAAAAGCAGCCTCTCTCCATTCTCTTTTCAGAGCCCCCACTACCCCAGGAAGTTGAAGGCTGCTATCAAATCACTCCTCACTCTTTTCTTCTGAAAATTAAATAAGCCCAAATCCCTCTGCCTCTCAGGTCAGGTCAGGTCAGGTGCTCCAGGCCCCTAGTAATTTTTATTGCCCTCCAGTGGACCCGGTCCAATGCATCCACTTTCTTTCTATATTGGGTGGTGAGGGGGGTGGGCAGAAGTGAGTGCAATACTCCAAAAAAGGCCTCACCAGTGCTGAATGGAGAGGAATAACAACTTCTCTAGATCTGCTGGAAATGTTTCTCCTAATGCACCCTAATATGCTATTAGCCTTTTTGGCTACAAGGGCACATTGTTGACTCATACCCAACCTCTCATCCACTGTAATCCCCAGGTTCTTGTATGCTGCACTGCTACTTAACCACTTAGCCCCCACCCTGTAACGATGCTTGGTATTCATCTGTCTCAAATGCAGGACTCTGCACTTGTCCTTGTTGAACCTCATCAGATTTCTTTTGGCTCAATCCTCCAATTTGTCTAGGTCACTCTGGACCCTATCCCTACCCTTCAACATATCTACCTGTTTTCATAGCTTCGTCATTTGCAAATTTGCTGGGGGTGCAATCCATCCCCTCATCCAGGTCATTAATAAAGATGTTGAAGGATACTGACCCTAGAACTGATCCTTGGGGCACCCCCTTTGAAACTGACCACCAATCAGACATTGGGCCATTGATCACTACCCATTGGACCCTATCTTCTAGTCAGCTATCTATCCATCTTACAGTCCCTGTATCCAATCCATACTTCTTTAAATTATGGGCAAGTATTTTGTGGTATATTATGTTAAAATCTTTGCTAAAATCAAGGTATATCTCATTCATTGACTTCCCTGTGTCCACAGAGCCAGTTACCTCATCAGAGAAGCTAATCAGATTTGTCAGGCATGATTTGCATTCGGTGAATCCATGGTGACAACTCTTGATCATTTTCCCCTCTTCCAAGGGCTTCAAAATGGAGTCATTGAGGATTCCTTCCATGATTTTTCCAGGGATTCAGGTAAGGCTGACTGGTCTATAGTTTTCTGGATTGTCTTTTTTTTTTTTTTTTTAAAAAGATGGGCACTACATTTGCCAAGGCTCTGCAGTGACATCTGCCAATTCCCTCAGTACCCTTAGATGCATTAAATCTGGACATCTGGATTTGGGTGCATCTAGCTTTTCTCCATAGCTCTTAACCTGTTCTTTCCCCATGGAGGGCTGCCCACCTCCTTCTCTTACCGCATTGCCTAATGCAGTAGTCTGGGAGCTGATCCTGTGAGGCAAAAAAGCATTGAGTACTTCAACCTTTCACACATCATCTGTCACAAGGTCACCTCCCTCATCCAGTAATGGCCCCACGCCCTCCCTGATAACCCTCTTATTGTTAACATGCCTGTAGAAATCCTTCTTTTTACCCTTCACATTCCTTGCTGGCTGCAATGCTAATTGTATGTTCACTTTCCTGATTACCCCTCTGGCATTCTCCAGCCATATATTTACACTTCTAATTAGTCCTCTGCCAAGTTTCTTTCCACCTGTTTTTGAGTTTAAGCTCACCAAGGTTTTCCCCGGTAAGCCAGACTAGTTGCCTACCATATTCACTTTTCTTACTGTGCATCAGGATGGTTTGATCTTGTGCCTTCAATAAGACATTTTTTAAATACTGCCAGTTCTCCTAAACTCTTTTTCCCTTCATAATGGCTTCCCAGTGGGTCCTGCTCATCAGTTCTCTCAGGGAGTCAAAGTCTGATCTTCTGAAATCAAGGGTTTGTATGCTACTGTTCTCCTTGCTTCCATTTATCAGAATCCTAAAATCTACCATCTCATGACTGCTGCAGCTCAGGTTGCCATCACTTCTCTTTCTCCTACTAGTTCTTCCCTGTTTGTGAGCAGCAGGTCAAGCTGTGCATGAACCCTGGTCAGTTCCTTTGGCATTTATACCAGCAAGTTATTCCCAACATTCTCCAAAAACTTCCTGGATTGTCTGTATGCTGCTGTATTGGTCTCCCAACAAATGTCTGGGTGATTAAAATCCCCCATGAGAACCAGGGACTGAACCCTACTCCCCATAGCCATAAGCTGCCCTGTCTCTGGGGGATATTTCTATGTTGAACACTGAGAAGAAAAAAAAAAACTGCTTCTCCTAGAGATCAGCAAGTTCAGAATTGCTACTTATGCTACCTCCCCCTGTGCAGCTCTGGTCCCATCACGGCAGCTGCAGCAGTGGCTTGGCATGGTAACTTACCATGGTGGCAGGGATACCCTTTCATTCTCACGCAATCTTATGGAAAAGATTCAAAAGTACCTCAGAAAATCGTTTGGAAGTGTCTTAGAGCATGATCAGAAGGAAATATGTGAAAGTATTAATGCACATCTGGGATGCCAACGGGGTCCCTAAACTTTTCCTTAGCAAGCTGCCAGAAGCACTTCTCAGCAGCAATCCCCCCTCCAGCCACCCGACTTCCCTTGCAACCTTTGTACAAACCTGAAGTCTGTCTCCTGTGTAGTCTGCATAGGGCTTTCCTCCTGTAGTTCCAGGCTTGCTTTCATCCTGGGAGCTGAAGAATTCCTGACTGCTTGGGGTGAGGTTGCGGGGCTGGGAATCCATAGTGCATTCGTGGCTGCAGGGATCCTCATCAGAAACTTCCCATCGCTCCTCAATAGGACTGTGCTGTGACTCCACATGGTTCTCTGGTCCTGACTTGGGCATTCCACCCTCCCTGCCCCCTCAGTATTGCTTCTAGTTGCTCCTAGTACTGGTATACCTGGGGTGCAGCCCCAGAGTGTGCATTTGCTTCCTATACCCTGTGGTATGACCGATGAAGCTCCTTTATCTTAGCCCTACCCTGGCCTGGATTTTGGTTATAACCCTTTTCTCTCAGGGAACATGAAATCAGTGGATACGTGTCCCTGCTCCTCCATTTCCCAAGCAGCTGGGAAAAAAATCTGACTCCCCACCCCACATACACAGGACATCCAGGCAGTCAGCCTGACTCCACATTGGGGCTGTTTTGGAGCAATAGCCACCCTGGGAAGACTGATCTTCAGAAGCCATGAGGGCTGAGGAAGCAGAGAAAGCTAGCAGCTTCACAGTAAGGGGAGAAAAATGAAAAAAGCAGAGCTTGCCGCATTGACTACCTGAGTAGTGTTGCTGAGATGAGGGGGAAAAAGCGGGGGGGAGGTGTGCAGAGCTTGCAGCAAAGCCTACCTTTTAAGATTCCCAGGGCTTGCAGGCTGGTGAGAGGTCTTCTGACACCTGGGAAAAAGCAATACCTCTGCTTGGTACTCATTAAGGCAATCTACTTTGAAAGCAGGGTGTGAAGCTCAACAAAAGTCATTCATTTGGCTGGAGTTATTCCAAGGTAAAAGCCCTTTTAGCCCAGAATATTAGGCTTAGCTCTGTGAACACTTTTTTCGTCTTCTTCTTCAAAAAAAGGGGGTTTCCCAAATAAATAAACCCAGTGTAGAGAAGCCCTCCAACTGAATGGTATGTAGATATAAAATGAAACCTCACCAAGGACTTCCCTTTTTACAGTTCTAAAGCACTGATCTGTTTCAAAGGTGATATGACTGAGGGAATCTATTAGAACTGACCAAATAAAAGCAATTGGAGTCCATGGAAAGATCTGCTGTAGTGGAGTACAGGTGCTAGAAGCTTGGGTCTAGATCCTAATAGGTGTATAAGAATTTAATTCCCATTGATTTCAATGGGAGTTAAAGCCTGGACTCCATCAGAGGACTTAGCTAGTTCAATACATAGGTTTTCAGCACCTAGACAGTCACAGGAATAACACAGACATCCACAAAGTCTGAGTTAGTCACGTGGACTCCTACACAGTGAGATCCACATAGTCAGAACACCAGGTGGGAAAATGCCTACTGTAGTCAATGGGAAATGCTGCTGACAGGGGTCTTGCTCTTGCAGTTTGATGTGAAAGTGTGGGCTACGGGGAGATGCCTATCTCTTTTAGTCGCCAGAAACTGAGGTTGATAGGTGTTAGGCTTCCTGAATAGTGGATGTGATATATAACTGTTAATTTTGGAAGGGGCACAATTTAAAATAATTGCCCACTCTCCAAACAGCTCAAGTCACAGCACCTCCAAGTCAGGCCCCACTCCTTATTGCCCCTCCTGGAAAAGAGCAAACACTCTTGACCTCATGCAGCTATTGCTCCTGCCTGTCCCTGAATGGCTCAGCACACAGTGCAGCTCACCAGGCCTCTGAGCAAGGTTCCTTGTAAGTGATGTGCTGGCATAGCTGCTCAGGAGACAGTCAAATGCCATGCAGTAGATTACGAAAGCACCCACAGGAGGGCTGTGTTTCTGCTGGTAGTGCACATTCACACATGCTTAGTGTACATAACAAAATTTGGTCTGCACACTGATGGAAAATGCCCATAGGTGGAAAAGATTAGACAAAACAATGCTTCTGAGGTCATTTGGCTGGCTTAGAGCCACCACCTCCCATGCTTGGTCAATGAGGACCCAGAAATGTTATACGTGGCTTGTATCATTGTGATCATTTTATAACAAATCCACAGTCAACCACAGATTGAACCTATTCAGGTAAGTGCTTGACTTCTGTGGGATTCACATGTTATACAACAGGGCACTATGATAAACAATGCAAAGGTAACTCAGTCATGGAAATGATTGCTTACTTCACTATAAGCCTGTTAAAAACACTCCCAAACCAAAATGCAGCTTCAATTGAACTATCAATGAGTAGATACTTGTGTATCTGACCCTCTCTCAGTATTTCCGCTGCTGCACCTGAACAGGTGCAAGGTACGCATGAATTTGGTTAACAGCTTTGGTTTCTGACTGAGTCCCTATGCAGGTGCAAAGCATTTAAATCAATTTAGTGTATAAAAAGTAGTTTTCTGGTGACTGAAAAAAGCTGTTAGTAGTGATTGGCGCTAATGACCAAGTCTAAGGGTAAGCTAACTTAAACAAGAATGACAATGCTGGTTTTATATTACCCAGCTAGGACCTTTTACTCTTCTAAAAGTGAGAAAATAAATCTCTGAAATGGTTTTACTTCAGGTTTTCAGTGCTTTTCATGTACAAAACTCAGTTGTTGGTCTGCACTGGATATTGGTTACAATATGACAACATACAGTCATTTGCAGAAAACAGTATGGATCAGCTGTTCCAGAGAACAGAGTCATTTATGCCTCTCATAAGTCCAGAGCTCAGTGTTCCTGTTAAACACTAGTCTGCCTGCTGCAAAAGTAAACCAAAATCCATGTGTTTAAGGATGCATGACAAATTTAATTTAGGACTACTCTGTAACAGTCATTTCAAAACCTATTGCAAGACTGAACACAAAGCTTGTGTTTGTTCTTCAGAAAATTGACTTTGAAGAAATTCTGAAGTTACCAGCAGTGCTGGAAATATATATATATATATATATATATATATACACATGGGGGGCAGGGGGACTTCATACCTTCAGAGGTAGTGTCAAACTGGATCTCTAAGGCTGTGTCTACACTACAAAATAACTTCAAAGTTATACTTCACACAAAATGCACTCACGGGAGCCCTTTATCCAAGGCTGGGCCACGGACCCAGGGGCTGGCTATGAACAGCCACCCACTGCCCCATGCCGTGAGGCACAAAGGGATGGGGCCAGACTCTGGGAGGCCTTGTGCCAGGCCTTCACCCAGGGCCTGCCCTGACCCTCCCAGATGCACTCTGCACCACAGCCCCCCTCACTCCCCTATACCTCATGTTTGCCCCTTCACTCTCCAACCAAGCACCAGGGACACGGGGATAGGGTGGGAACTTTAGTATTGGGGTAATAAACTTTTTTGCAAAACAAAGCAGAACAACATGTGAAACTATTCACAGAACATGGGGGGCAATGGTCCACAGGGGTGAGGTGGGGGGTTAGGTGCGGGGGCTGAACTGGGAAGCTGGGTAGGTGAGGGAAGTCTCAGTCTCCCAGGGGCATTGTCCAGGAACCATGTCAGCCACAGCTGCCCCTGCTGCCCTGGGTCTGGGGCTCCCTGCGGGGATGTGATGAGGCTGGGATCACAGGGAGGTAGGGTGGGGGTGCTGCATGCTTGGCCTCTGCAGGGTGTACAGAGGGTGCCACTGGTGCTGGGCCAGGTTCACTTGCCTTGGCCAGCAGCCACCGAGACAGCTCCAGGTGGTCGGACGGTGACAGGTGTGCCGGGAGGTGGGCAGCTGCTGGAGGGGTGGCTGCAAGCCAGGCTGGCGAGGGGGTGGGCAGTTGGGCGAGGCAGATGGCCAAGGCCTGTGCCACAGTGTCCAGGCTGCCAGCCAGCCACACCCACATGTCCCATTCCATTTCCAGCCAGTTCTGGAGCACACCAGTCATCTCCTGTATGACCGCCTGGTTGGCTGCCACCTCCTCATCCCTCCAGCACCATCTGTAGGAGGCCCTGCTGCAGCCACCAGGGGATGCAAACTGGGTTGATGGGGTGGCCACCCGGCCTCCTGTGGCTGTGTCTCACTCTGATGTGCTGCGGCGCCTTCCTGACAATGTACCTGTGGAGACAGAAAGGGACAGGGGGATGGTCCATTAGTGCTGGGTCCCAACCCTGGTGGGTGCTAGACCCCAGCTTTGCTGGCCCCCGCCCCATTCCCCTGACACCTGATGGTCCGTGGGCCCTGTGGGATCCTGGGTGCTCAGAGGTTCCTGACTGGCAAGGGTCACCCCTTGTTGCCTCCCCCTCCCCCATCCCCAGGCGTGTGGGCTACAGGGCTGTTCCGGGGGTGGGGAGGGCATCCCTGTCCCTGGTGACATCCCACCCATCCCATACATATCAACTGTGATGTCCTGGGACTCGGGCAAGACTTGATGAGGCTCTGCTGGGTGTCCTGGAGGGGAGGGTGATGATGAGTGTCCTGTTGCTGGAGCCCTCATCATCACTCTCAGTCTCGGTCAACTGCTCCCCACATGGGGGCTGGTGGTGCTAGAGGGGCTCGCCTCATCCTTGCTGTGCATGGGGGGTTCGGGGTGAGAGGCATGGTGGTGCCTGGCATATGCTCTGGGGTGACCACCTCCCTCAGACCCAGGAGCCTGTGCAGCTCCCGGTAATGGAGGCAGTGGAAAAGCTGTGTGCCCAACCAGCTGGCAGCATCTCAGACCTTGATGTAGGTCTGGTGGAGTTCTTCAACTTTTATCCTGATGCTGCTGCCAGTGTGATCAGGATGGCCTTGGGTGGCGAGGCTGCTGGCCAGCTGGTCAAAGACCTCTGCCTTCCTCTGGCAGGCGCCAGTTTGGCAAAGGACCTCCTCCTTCTACACAGAGTGAGCAGGTCCTTCAGCTTGTGCTCAGTACAGGAGGGTCTCCTCCTGGCACAGACCTTGCCCAGGGACTGTGAGCACCCGGACTCCTTCTCTGGGGCTCCAGAGGGGTCAGGGGTATCCTGGCATGCTGCCATGGTGGCCGGGGGTGCAGAGGCAGGCTGGTGCTCCTAGGAGGGACAGTTCTAGTGGGGGCTCATGCTGCGCCTGCTTGTGGCACAGTCACAACTTCCTGCCTGGGGTATCCAGGGAGCTGTTTCTTTTGCGGTGTCCATCCAGGACCATGGAACCCTGCCTGGGCTGGCCCGAGTGTCTCTGTCCTCTGGGAGGGCCACCTACTTGGTGGACTCCTTACTTTGAAGTAAAGAGTGCAGAGCATCTACACACACTTAACTTGGAAGTTAAACTTCAAAGGAATTCCCAGGAATGGAGTAGTGACTTTGAAGTTAGCCTCCCTTACTTCAAAGTTAACTTCAAAGTAAGGGAAAGTGTGTGTAGATGCTCTGCAGGCTACTTCAAAGTAGCAGCTTACTTCAAAGTTAACTTTGCAGAGTTTTGCCCTATTCAGGATGATATGATGCCACTGATTTTTGCCTAACTCTTCTGGATTTGATTATTGTACATATGTGTTGGTGTGTTTTATCCCAAGTGAAATGAATTACAAGTTCTGATTAGCAATCTGCATGATAAACCAGGTTCCTAATTTACTATTTAGCTTGCATAGCCAGCAAATCTAAGTAAAGACACAATACACACTGCTTATGAACTTTGCTTGGTTGAGAGGGTCTGGAATTGTTTAGTACTGTGCCAAAGGGACAGTGAATCTAGGATGGGACAGGGCTCTGATAACCAGAAGATGAACTTTTTTAGTTCATCCCCTGGGAGTATTCTGCCTGCAAAGCGCATCTGAAACCTTCCCCAGGGCAGAATGTTTTGGCAAGTATATTTGACACAACCAAGAGGGAGCATATAAACTTTTGTAATTAATTTTCTGTACACATTTCTGCAGCCTCTTGTGGTCTCAGTAATCAATGTTCCCAGCATCAGAATTTCCAAAATTTAAAATATTTAAAGTATGTGGAGATGAACATCTCATAGAGCTGAAAGGGACCTTGGCAGATCATCTAGTCCAGTCCCAGGACCAAGCCCTATCCATTTTTTTTTTAAAATTTTAAATCTATTTTGCATCAGATCCCTAAATGGACTACCTTAAGGTTTGACTCACAATGCTGGGTTTAAAAAGCTAATATTCAAACCACTGAGCTATCCCTGCCACCATAAAGTCTTATTGCTCTACTGTTCGTAACTTGGATATTCTTATTCTTGCCACGTTGGAGGGGAAGTGTATTATTGCATCAAGTTGCTGCGGGGAAGAGCAGGGACAGAGAATGAGCTCCAATGACATGTTACTATGTTGACTGCAGTAGGCCATATGCATTTGATGGTGAAGCTCATACACTCATTTTCCATTTTTTTTGGCTGTGGAGAATGGAAGCAAGCAGTGTACTAATCAGCTATAACCTCTTTCCACCAAAATAATGTAAAATATCACTGCTAATGAAGCTGGGAAATTGGGGTAAATTTTATCAGTGATAATTTTGCAGGAGAATTGGAGAAGATGAAGTGGAAAGAATAAAAAATGAAGGCAATAATCTTTGTCCAGATACCTGTGAATAATCTGTCATCAGAAAAATACTTTATTATAAAGCAGTAAGGTCATCAGTTAGTTCCTTCAGGTAATTGCAAAAAAGTGTTGCCTTGAATTATTATAATTTTCCACTCCAAAATCTTATCATATAGATATGTTTTTCGACTTGTATAAAGTGCAGCTTTTATTATTCATTACCAGTGAGTTTCTAATATTTGTTACTTTAATCTTCTACATAGAAATTCATTATTATCAATCAGCTGGATTATGAACTGTGACCTTTACTTTAGCTTGTAAATGTACAGATGAGTCAGAAATTATTTTTATTAATAGTGCCATTATTTGAAAAATGCAGTAAAGATTCAGTTAGCTGAGCGAGGCTTTACATTTTGCACATTTCCTGAGAAAGAAAATCATACCAATTTTTCCAGTTGGATCACTACAAATAAACTGACAAGATGTTGGGCAGTTGAAGCCCACTGTTTTATACTGTCTTTGTTTAAACCCTCTCATAATTTATCCTCAGAAATAGCCTTCTCAGTAATTAGTTACCTTTTAATGTCTTCATTTTAATTTAAATACTCAATGATCAGGATAATTAGAATTAATTTACCATTGTCATGTTATGTTAATGAAGCTTCTGCTACTTATCACTGGAATCCTGCAGGCACAAAGTTATCAGAGGATATATGACTGGTCCAGTTTAGATATCCATTTATAGTCTTGGGCTAAAGTGATAACAGTAGGAACTGGCATTATTCAAATTCAAATATATGCAATTTCTGATAAATTGTCTCTTGAAAAGAAATGTATCTTTAACCATACCTCGCCCTGATTGGTTTTTAAGTTCCTTCATAGTATGTATGAAGACTGCATTTTTTTCCCATTTATGTTCACACATAATTGTGTCTCAGAGTCTATTCTCAGTTACATTCATGTAACTGTTGACTTCAATAGTAAGTCTTTGGGTGTCACTGAGTGTAGAAGTTGGTCATGTGCTCTTTTAATACTTTACTTGGTGGGTGCGGTTGTTAAAAGAAGTGAAGGTGGCAGAGCAAACTTAAAAAACAGACAGACAAACAAACAAACCCTACAATCACCAGAGCTGCTAGGCAATGGTAGAAAGTCAGAGTCTCTGATTTCTAGTTCTACCTCTTGATGGGAATGTGGCAAATCATTTACAGTAGGGGCAGGCAAGATATGGCCCATGGGCCTGATTCACCCTGCCAAGCCTTTTGATCCAGACCACCGTCCACCCCACAGGGACCCCAAAGGAGGGTCTCTCCCTGCTGCAGACTGAGGCTATTCAAAATGGTCGGCAGCTTCCTCAAGGTGTCCTGCACCCCTTGCGGGTAGGGGAGGGAAATCAGGAAGTGGGAATTGCGATGACTGACCTGGGGCTGGGGGCAGCACACAAAGTCTCCCTCACACCGCCTGCAAGAAGTGTGTGGTACAGAGAGGAACTCCAGCCACACAGCTATTATTAGTTTGAAATAAGAACTTTTAACAGTCTGGGTGGCTGTTCTTATGCAAATGAGGTGCTGAATATTCACATCAGCACCTCATTTGCATTTTTGAATGGCCGTAATTTACATGCCCCTTTCGAAAAGGAGGGGTAGTGCAGCCACAGCCATAGTAAGATTGACATTATAATGATGTTAAGTATTCAAAGTTTAGTTTGAAAGATTTGATTTCTGTTTCTTCAAACTGGCTTTAAAATTTCCAAGGTATGTTTTGCCAGTTGGCTAAATTAATTTGTTGCAACATAATACTGAATTACAGACTGTGGAACTTTGATGGAAATCATATGGCTATAATCCTTTTTGAAACTAGCATCAAACTTTTGGGCCTAACAGTTTCAGACCTACACCATCTCTGTGTATGTTACCAACAATACTTGGATTGGTTTATGAGGCTCATATAGGCTGCATCTACACTAGCAAGTTCTTTTGAAAGATTTTTTTTTTGAAAGAAGGGTACGCTTTTGAAAGAGCCCATGGAGCGTCTACACACAAAAAGTGTTCTTTTGAAAGTAAATCTAAAGAATGTGGTGCTCCTTTTGAAATGGCTCTTCCTTTCCCATTTCAGGAAGAGCTCTCCCTTTTGAAACTATCTTTTGAAAGAAAACGTGTAGACACTCCACAAGGCCCTTCTTTCGAAAAATCAGGGTGTGTGTGGATGCTTTCTTATGAAACCGCAGATCACTCATTTGATCTGCTTTTTTATGTGTGGATATGCTCCTTCAAAATAAGTTCTTTAGGAAGAAATCTTCCAGGGGAATTTCTTTGGCGTAGTGTATTGTAGACATAGCTATAGTGTTTGCTTATTGCATGTACCGATTCCATTAGTGGATTTGGGAGACTGAAAATTCATGGACAGAATAGTTACCTTGGGAGTGTGCCCTGGTTGTGTTGCCATCTCTCATCTAGGTCTCTTTGAATTTAGTTGGACTAACTTTGTTGAACTGAGCAGTACAACCATTCCAAAACAACTTTAATTTTTTTCCATCTGTGGGATTTCAGCAGACTACCAAACCAGTACCTGAAGAGTGAGTGGACTGCATTCTACCTGACATCTCCCCTTTCAAATTGTCTGACATGGGCAACCTAGGATTTATGCTCCTTCCTGCATGATTCTTGAGATCATAGATGCATGCAAGCCTTCCTGCCATTTCAAGGTGCAATACACAGGGAAGGGTAAATTTTATTTTTGTCTCTTCCAGAAGTGACCCTCTGGCCAACACCAGAATTCTGAAACTTTCTGTCATCCCTCTCCCAACACTCCTAAAATCTGGAGAATTTATATTAATAAAGGGAGATACATAAAATCAGATTTTGAGGAAGTTCGGACTCAAACTCCAGGCCTTCAGCCCATCTTTATTACAAATAATAGAACAATAAAAGCGTATGAGTAAAGGTGAAAGTGCATGCTTAGTGTGTGATATGCTGTGGTTCATGAATAGAAAAACATTTTGTCCTGAGTGATTTATCTTTTGTAGAAATTCTACCATTCTCTAATGAGTACATGTTTATCCAAATAAGTTTTATGTTTTCCTCTCTCTTTCTTCTTCTGAAAGGGAATTGATCTTTACCCATAATAGAAACAAAGTCAATCAAGATCAGTCATGGCTTGAATTAGTTACTGGGGTCCTTCTGGTGCCAGTAAAGCAAACATTGGCTATTTTTAAAAGAAAATAACACTGGAACAAGTAAGCCTTGGTCTGTGACCTGAAGAAGGATGTTTCCTTCCATGAAAGACATTTCCTTTCAGCTGCCAAAAACACTGAGCTAATGTTGTTCTGGAGGTTATTTACTGGACTAACTGAGTGACGTTACGGTTCAATGAGTGGTCTAGTAATATTGTCTATTTGCTGGTATGTGAGATGTCTCAGACCACAGCTGCCTTATGAAACAGCTAAGTGCTATTTTGAAATGCATTTTTGCATGTAGCAGCATTCTAGAATAGGTTATTTTGAAATAAGGCTGCTGTATAGATATACCCTTAGCCCCTAGCCACCCTGTGGAATCCACTTAATTGCGTACCTACAGATGGAATTTATGAAAGCTAGAATCCTAGTCAAAGAGCCATTGAAACCAGCCAAGAGCAGAAACTGGAGGTGGGGCGGGGGGGTGAGGGGGAGTGTTCTAAGCCCTACCTTCTATGGGAGTTAGGCACCTTAGTCTGAGATGCAGGGAGGTGCCTATCTTGACTTTTGATCCATAGCTAGCAATTGTCTTCTGGAATCAGGCTCCTAAGCTGTTTCTTGCAAGAGCAATGGCAGTGAACATCTGACTCCACATAAAACAGCTGGGATGGTAGGGAAGGAAGAATCCTCCTATACAACCTTTAGACAAGCAGTTAGAAAACTCGGCAAGGATGGGTAAGACCACTGTTCCCATTTCCCTTGCTGCTTGATGGAGACATCAATCTGATCATTGGTTTCTATCTCTGAGAGGGAAGAGCTTCAGCCACTCAATTATCAAGTCAGTGTCACTCTGATCCACGTCCACAATATCACAAAGACACATATGTCCCAGATATAGGTACCTCTGCGCTCCACATTGAAACCCTGTACAGAATATGTACCATAATCACTGGTATTTCAGTAATGGACCTCTCATGCTCATCAAAATAAATGGGAAAACTCTCACTAATTTCAATGGGCTGTGGGACAGGCTCTCAAATTGTGCCTCTTGATCATACTTTTTTTTTCCTGATGTACCCAGTGGAGTTTAACAGTGTGATTACAAATCTCCATATTTGGCCCGAAGGAGGAAAGCTGGGGCTGAACAGTACTTGCTGGAGGCATAGCTGCAGCTGAGGGTACTGGAATCCAGACCTAGTCTGCTGTTTGACATTTACAATGTTTCCTGATTTTTCACCTTGACAGTCACTTTCACCCTTCTGGACAATTTGCTTAGCCTGTTCAGTAAAACCACAAATGCTTCCTGCTACCGAAATTTGCTATGGCTTTCTAGAAATCTGTATGTTTTTTATTAAAAAGGAATGTTGGTTTTATCCTGATCCACCTCAATTCATTTGGGCATTTGGAACTGAATTTAAAGGGTTGTCATCAGCTAACCCCCACACCCCAGTTAAAACAAATCTCAGAAAGAGTTTTTACCAAGAGATATTTTTTCTCTGAGTCTCCTTTCAAAAGCTTTCCAGGGTGGTGGCTTTTTTTTAAGCATTTCAATTTTTAATCTCTCCTGTGCTGCTGATTATGATTTAATCAAACACCAGGGGAGTGGATGTTAGCTTGAGAGGAGATATCTGCTGACAGGCATTTATGTGCTGTGACTCATCTTGATCATCACCTCGTGATGGCACTTGCAAAACTCAAGCTGTGAAGAACAGGCATTAAGACACCTATACAATGATGCTTCAAGGTTGACAAGCTATGGGATGTCACCATGAAGAGTGACTTCACCATTCAACTGAGAAACAGATTCTAAGTTTTGCAAGATTTAAGGGATGATGTTCCTACAGATAATATCAACAGGGTATGGGAAAAGATTGCGTCAGTCTACACAAAGAGCAGTGAGGTTTATCTTGGTTTCAAGGACAGAAAGAAGAGGAAGGAGTGGATCAAGCCTGATACATAGAAAGCCATCAAAGAGAGACTGGACATAAAGACGAGACAGGTAGATGCTAAATCAGCCAGAATTCAAGAAAAGTACACGCAGAATTATTGAGAAGCAAACCAAAAAAGTGAAGAAGCTAGTGAGAACAGGCAAACGAGCTTTCATAGAGGACCTTGCAACAAAAGCTGAAGATGTAGCTAATCGAGGAGAGCAAGGAAATGTCTACAGAATCACTAAGCTTGTTTGTGGCAGGTATCATGGTAGAACAAGTGCCCTCATCAAGGACAAACAAGGACAGTTTTTGAAAACAGAGAAAGAGCAAGAAGCACTGTGGACAGAACATTTTAGAGAAGTTCTGAATAGAACACAACTCAAAGGAGAAGTGAACATCCAGGAAGCTGAGGAGGACCTCGATACTAACATTGATTCACCAGAGAAAGAAGAAATCAGTGCAGCCATGAAACCCCTGAAAAATGGCAAAGCTCCAGGACTTCACCACCTGAACGTGGAGTTGTTTAAAGCAGACCCAGAACTTGCAGCCACCATTCTCCGGCCACTGTTTACAGCAATTTGGGAAGGACAACAGATACCCAAGGACTGGACCAAAGGAGTCATCGTCAAGATTCCCAAGTAAGGAGCACTGAACGATTGCAACAATTGGCACTGGATCACCCTTCTATCTGTACCCAGCAAAACCTTAGCCAAGGTCATCATCCACCGGCTTTCGGATGCTGTCTACAAGTCTCTAAGGAACGAATAAGGAGGATTTTGCAATGAAAGGGGATGTATAGAGAAGATTTTTACCCAGAGAAACATCATACAGCAGGGCACAGAGCGGCAGAAATAGTTGTACAAAAACATTGTCGACTTTGAGAAGGCTTTTAACAGCATGCACAGAGAAAAGCCTTTGGCACATTGTGAGAGCCTCCAGAATCCCTCTACAAGTGGTCCAGATCATCATGAGTTTTTACACCAACTTCACATGCATCATGGGATACTGAGATCTGTCTTTTGAAGTCAATAATGGAGTCAGAGAGTGATGCATCATGTCTGCACTACTCTTCAACATGGTGGTCAACTGGGTTATGTGGTCAAGGGGAATCATATAGACACCTTTTTCCCCATGGGAAGACCTTGACTTTGCAGACAACCTTGCATTACTTTCCCACACCCATCAACACATGCAGGAAAAGACACAACGCCTACGCACCTTTGGACATCAGGTTGGTCTAAGAGTTAGCCAAAAAAAAAAAAAAGAAAAGAAAAAGAAAAACCGAGACCATGACTCTCAATATGGATACACCAGCACCAATCAAGATAGATGATGCACAGTTACCCAACACAGATAGCTTTATGTACTTAGGCAGCATCATCCCCCATGATGGAGGCACCAAGAACAACATCCAGAACAGACTAAGTAAGGCCGGAAATGTCCTCAGAAGTATGAACTATGTATGGAGGTCTACACAGTACAGTGTCCACTTCAAGCTTAAGTTGTTCCAGAGCTGTGCCATATCAACACTACTATATGGCTCAGAGTGCTGGCAGATGACAGTGAGACCTTGCCAAGCTCTCATCCTTTCACACCACTAGCCTTTGCAAGATACTTTGCATCTTTTGGTCGAAGGCAATCTCCAACCACAACCTGCTCCTGTGATTGCCACCAGGAGGACATGACCTCTATTATCGTGAGAAGAAGCTGGAGAAGGATAGGGCACAAGATGAGAAGGGAGGCAGATACCATTATAAACATAGTACTTCACTGAACACCTGAGGGATGACGGAAGTGTGGGAGGCCCAATACAACATGGCGGCATACTGTTGATGCAGACTTGAAGAGAATGAACTACAACTGGGACACACTGGAGAAAATGGCCAAAGACAGACAGAAGTGGGGGACCTTAGTTGCTTCCTTATGTTCCAGTGGATGTAACAGACTTTAACTAACTAAAGCTGCATCTACACGTGCACGCTACTTCAAAGTAGCGGCACCAACTTCGAAATAGCGCCCGTCGCATCTACACGCATCGGGCGCTATTTCGAAGTTAACTTCGACGTTAGGCGGCGAGACGTCGAAGTCGCTAACCTCATGAGGAGATAGGAATAGCGCCCTACTTCGACGTTGAACGTCGAAGTAGGGACCGTGTAGACGATCCACGTCCCGCAACGTCGAAATTGCTGGGTCCTCCATGGCGGCCATCAGCTGGGGGGTTGAGAGATGCTCTCTCTCCAGCCCCTGCGGGGCTCTTTGGTCATTGTGGGCAGCAGCCCTTAGCCCAGGGCTTCTGGCTGCTTCTGCGGCAGCTCGGGATCTATGCTTCAGGCACAGGGTCTGCAACCAGTTGTCAGCTCTGTGTATCTTGTGTTGTTTAGTGCAACTGTGTCTGGGAGGGGCCCTTTAAGGCAGCGGCTTGCTGTTGAGTCCGCCCTGTGACCCTGTCTGCAGCTGTGCCTGGCATCCCTATTTCGATGTGTGCTACTTTGACGTGTAGACGTTCCCTCGCTGCGCCTATTTCGATGTTGGGCTGAGCAACGTCGAAGTTGAACATCGACGTTGCCGGCCCTGGAGGACGTGTAGATGTTATTCATCGAAATAGACTATTTCGATGTCGCAACATCGAAATAAGCTCTTTCGATGTTGGCTGCACGTGTAGACGTAGCCTAATTAACTCATCTTGTACAAGCCAGCTGCCCTATCCCTGCTATTGCTGATCCTCTGGTTCCCTGAAAGGATGACAGTTGACATCAGACCTCACTGTTTCCTAGTACTGCTCCTCGTCTCTTCTCCTGGCCCTGCTATGGGCATTGATTGAGGCCACCCTACCTTCTATGATCCACTGCTTCTGCTGTGTACACTGTAGTGTGATGACTCCAGCAGGACTTTGTGCCATTCAGTTCCAGTGAAGAACAACCTATTCCCTCTTCCTGAGCTCCCATTCAGTCTTTTGGATCTCATTTTCTCCCCATTCATCCCTCCTACAGGTGTAAGAGGAAAATTCCCTGCCCCCTCCAAACTGCTCCAGGCCAGGATTCAGCAGCTGGAGGACAACCTTCTGAATATTCTTCTCCTGGGTGCCTGCAGAGACAGAGATCCTCCTCTTCTTTGTCCTCCACTTCCTTTCTCATCTCCATGCTAGGGAGGACACCTTCAATCCCAGCTCTTTCTAGAGCCAAGGAGGGTGTGGAATCATGTTCCTGATAATACTTTCAGTCCCTTTCCTAGTTCCATGTAGAGGCCTGAGAGTGGAGCATTCATCTCTTCTCTGCCTGTACTTTGTAGGAATTCTGGTTGTGGGGGGGTGGGATGGGGAGGTATGCCCTCTGCTAAGTTTTCTACAAACTGCCATTTCCATAGCTTTCCTGTATGTACATGCAGGCTCCAAGAAGTGGCAGTTCCACTTGCGGCACATTTGTAGAGATTTATATTAGTTACATCAGCCATTGCTACCTTATTGTAGCTGTGACATTCTGCCTCTTACTATAACACTCTATTGTTGGGCTCACTAATGAAGGAGGGCAACATTTTCAGGAACACTATTCTAACAAACAGAGGAGCACTTTGCTAATACTGAAAACATCCGTTCTATATGTACTGGTTTCCTGGGTGTCCATCCTGAGATTATTTATTTAGGAATCAATTAAATGAGTTGTTTTTGTTTGTTTTGTTTTCTTTTAGTCTGTTTTTATGGCTTTTTTTAAATTCCTCAGACAGCTTACTTGTAGATCTTGAGAGCTTAGGCATTTTGAGCATTTTTCAGAAAAAAACAGTCTCACTAATTCTGTAATATTCCCAGATCTAAGAGAGAATATAATTTTGTCTACACGATGGTAGAGAAACATTAGTCTTGGAAAAAGCAGTCAAGTAGCACTTTAAAGACTAGCAAAATAGTTTATTAGGTGAGCTTTCGTGGGACAGACCCATTTCTTCAGACCATAGCCAGACCAGCTATGGTCTGAAGAAGTGGGTCTGTCCCACGAAAGCTCACCTAATAAACTATTTTGCTAGTCTTTAAAGTGCTACTTGACTGCTTTTTGTTTTGATAGTGTATAGACTAGCACAGCTTCCTCTCTGTTACTAGTGTTGGAAAGAATGAGCTATATCAGGTGAAGCCTGCCTCTTACATAACTCACTTTTTAAACTGCCTCTGTATTTTTCTATTCATATATAAAATATTTTAAATCCACGGGGACCTTTTTGTACATATTTATGTAGATGACTCTGATATTTATGGAATGAGAGCAGTTATACCCCCATTGGTTGTAAGACTGCAATTTCACTTTGACAAGATACAAATTAGCTTAGAGAAAACAAATTATTTCAAAGTCTTTAGAAAATGAAGGCATGTTGTAGGAGCATTGTTACAGGATAACTACATCTAGGACATGATTATTTTTATTATTTTAAACTGGGTAAATGCATGTTTGATCATGCGATTGATGTTAGATCACTGAGTTTATCCTGAACTGATTTCTCAAAAGTGATAAAGTCCATCACGTATCAGAAAAAAAATTTGACACGTGCCTGTTGATCTTGTTTACATCTTGTTCTGTGCTGAGAATGATAATTATGTAGTTATGGCTCCCTTTAATGAAGAAGGCAAGTTAAATGTTGATCTGTATGAACAAGAACTTTCAAGAACTGATTTAAGGTTTAACAAAACACAGGATAAGGATGTAGAATTGCAATACAAAGATATAGATGCTGCAAAATAATGTTATTTGAGGCATACTGTTTTCTTGGGAATTTCTATATCAATGTTATAAAGTATATTAAGAGATGCTAATTAGTTCGATCATAGCACTTATTTTCTCATAATGCTTTAACTTTTATAATAGTTACTGCTCTTTGGGAGAAGTCCTGTGCACCTTGTAGACTAACAGATTCAGTGGACCATAAGCGTTTGTGGGCAAAGATCCACTTCATCAGATGCACCTTCAGACTATCAGTTACCCCTCTGATCCTAGTCACTATCTGGGACTAATCACATATTTAGAGGAATAGACTGGGATATATTTCTGTGTTTGAGGGGAAAACCTCTTCTTGAATAAATTTACTTTCTCTTCAAAGTGAGAGATGGATAGAAGTTGCAAGAGGCAGTTTAAAGTAGGGAAGCAGTATATTCTCATAGCTCTTCTAGAGTAATAGGCCAGGTTTACATGAGGGGAGAACATTGAATTAAGGTACACAACTCCAAATATGAGAATAGTGTAGCTGGAGTCAGTGTGCATTAGGTTGAATTTCTCCACCATAATTGCAAGGAGTCCTGGGGTTGACAGGGGTGCCTTCAGCATTCGATTTAGTGAGTCCATACAGCACCCACTGAAACAAACCACAGATTGACCTCCAGTTTGTCAACCCAGTTGTAGGTGTAATCAAGGTCATATAGTGTGACAACTGAACAAGATGAACTAACCAGTCACGAGTATAGAAAGGCCCTCACCATGGAAATTATTATGTAATTTCCTGACAACTTCACTTGTTCCAAATTAACAGTGACTTGGGGCAGGGAGGGGAGGTTAGTTTCGGTTCATCATCAAGTCACTCACTAGCACACTACTAGACTGCCATTTAGCTATGTTCATAATGTTCAAGTTATTGTTGCATCCAATGTTTTATCTAAACCAAGAGATTATGAATATTTTTAACTGAAAAGTGAGACATCAAGTAAACCATATTCCATTTTTAGCAGTCTGCTTTTTCTTCCCCCAAGGCTATCTTACAAAGTAGGGCCTGCATTTGACAAAGCTAAGCCTGGGTGTGGCAGCTTATAAATTTACCCCACAAAAGGAAGTAGAAATAAAGGTGGCAATATGCATGTGGGTGGGTGGAGTCAATCAATCAATCCTTTCATCATTTTGGAAGCCACTATTTAATAAATAGGAGTATTATAGCAGTAGGCTCTGAAAATGCAAGAGTTTCGTTTTTCCCCCTCAAGTAGTTGGCAGCAAGCCAGCAAGAAATAATAAAGTACATTGTTCAGTCTTATATTCAAAAAAATTAAATGAATTTATTGAAGTATTAAATCAAAGTAATGAGGGCACTATAAATCTGGTTCTTTTATGCCCTGCTTTTACCCTTCATGTTTTGTACCTCACCAATACAGATTTTTTGTGTGTGTTCTTTTTTTATTCCTCCCCAATACCATGCAATGGTCTCAATTTAGGAAAAGAGAAAGAAAGAAGTCTTTGATCAATGGAACATTAAAATTCAAGACCTACAAGGACATATATCAGTCACTGAACTAGAAACACCCATTAAAAGGAGAAAGGAAAACAACCAAATGTGAGAAGGAATACTATCCTCTTCATAATTAATTTTTTAGGGAAGAATTAAGGTCCATATCAAAACTTCCGTGAAACAGAGATTATATCTTCTGTGCTTTTGTACAGCATTACACACACCGACACTCAATGAATAAGTGTTATAGCTTTTGGCCCTCATGACACAATTAAGCTTCTAACTATTGGTCCACATGCGCAGGGAGTTGAACAACAGTAATCAAAATGGACAAAAGGAAACAGCCCCCTTTTTATTATCAACAGAAGGCCTCTGCGAAGAGATAGAGCCCAAATTTTCTCCCACTAAAATTCTCAAGTTCATAATTTTAAGAAGTACAGAACGGTAGGATTGTGACCTACATAAGGCAGTGGTATTGAGGCTTGCACAAATTATCAGCAAGCGAAATTGATGATGTGAATTCAAAGAAATTTAAACCCCATTTGTATGAAGTTGAAAGTTAATGGCTAGTGTTTAGACAGACAGGTTTTGTGCGGTTTATCTGGCACAAATAGGGACCTTTTAAAGAACATTATACAATATAATAGGAATTTGTATATTTTATTTTATTTTATTTTCTCTTATATGCAGGTGGAACTACTGTAACCAACATATTTTATACAGAAGTATTTTACTGTGTTCTTGTGGAAAGGGGAAAAGCCCTTGGGAGGAAGTACAGACTTCTGAAAAGACACGCATGATTCAAGCATGGAATTTGGCAAGAAGGGCCCAAAAGCATTTAAAAAGTACAGCCGTTACTGGGCATGCTCAGTAGCTACTCTTGTTATTATATAGAAAACCATTTCTGTGAGCAGGCAGGTTTTTTATGTCTTATAGGCCGTGTCTACACGTGCCCCAAACTTCGAAATGGCCACGCAAATGGCCATTTCGAAGTTTACTAAAGAAGCGCTGAAATGCATATTCAGCGCTTCACTAGCATGCGGGCTGCCGCGGCGCTTCGAAATTGACGCGCCTTGCCGCCGCGCCGCGTGCCCAGACGGGGCTCCTTTTCGAAAGGACCCCGCCTACTTCGAAGTCCTCTTATTCCCATGAGCTCATGGGAATAAGGGGACTTTGAAGTAGGCGGGGTCCTTTCGAAAAGGAGCCCCGTCTGGACGCGCGGCGCGGCGGCAAGGCGCGTCAATTTCGAAGCGCCGCGGCAGCCCGCATGCTAATGAAGCGCTGAATATGCATTTCAGCGCTTCTTTAGTAAACTTCGAAATGGCCATTTGCGTGGCCATTTCGAAGTTTGGGGCACGTGTAGATGTAGCCATATACTTATAGCCAGTGACTATGTCTGCACTAGAGGATTTTGTCAGCAAAACAGCCATTTTGCTGACAAAACCCATGGAGCATCCAGATTCCCAAGGCATTCTATTGACAGTAAGTCAACAGAACACAACACTTTTGTTGACAGCTGTAACCCACTCCCCACAAGGAATAACACCTCTGTTGACAACAAAAAGGTGGTCTGGACATTCCAGGGGGGACTTCTGTGAACCGATAGTGCTTCTGGGACACCAGGCAGCCCTGTCTGCATTGCTTCCAGTTGTCATTTTGCCAATACAGTGGCCAAGCAGTCAAGCTGCTCTCTGTTGACAGAGATCTGCTTGGCACTTTGGCCATGACATGTCGACAGAAGTTTGTCAGAAAGTATCTTCCAACAAAAACCTCTGTCAACAAATCCCTGCAATCAAGACATAGCCTGAGAGTTGACCTAAGGGTGAGAGGTCAGGGAGTTTTTAAATAATAACACAAGAGTTACTGAATAGTCTACAAATGTGGCTGATAAATGTAAGATCAGGAGATATGTCTGGCAGGGCTGAGATCCTTGAATTTGTAAGACTGAGCTGCAGATTTCTTATCTGAGGACAAGCTGGGAAAACAAGGCATCTATTAACTAATGGACTGAATGCTGCTATCTATAAGGAGGCACCAGACTCTTGTTTTCAGATAAGACAAGCTTTTAGTTTTCTGACTAAAAAGCTATGCAATTTCCTGTGAAGGCACTGCAGAAATGCACATTACATGTTAGCCATACTATAAACTGAGAAATAGTCTTTGAAATAGTGGAAGGAAAGAATATGTTTACATATGTTCGATAAATTACAGAAATGTGAATTCTCTATAAAATGTTACATTGTAATGCTGAAGCTACAAACCAAACATCCATTCCTTATTTGTGCAAGGTAACAGTACTCAATGTAAGGAAACTCACACAGAGTTAAGCACTGATAGATTTACTGTATAAAAAAGCCTTTCGGTTTATTAAGGAAGTATTTTTAATGGTTTTCCCAATGTTTTGTGTGTATATTAAATGCAAAGCTTTGTTTAGCAAGCAGCTCTGTGATACTTGCTTCGAAGAAGGTTAGGAATGTTTGCTAATATGTATATTCAAGGTTGTGAATAAATCAGCCTCGGGGTTTGACTCCGTATAATGCTTTCCAAAATATACCGAGAAGGTGAAAATTTGGCCTGTGTGTCAGCATACTGTAATAGTAGCTGTATGAAGTGTATCTCCATTACACTATTGCTGACCTGAAGATTATTCTGTTAGTGCAAATAAAATTCTTAGTTCCTTTAGGGGAATATATTAAGCCCCGCAAAGAAATATTCAAGGACACAGAATTGCATTTAGAAAGAGGATCCCCAATCAGTCATCCCCTACTTACAAAGAGCTTGCTCTGCGGGCCTCATCTAAGGCCAGGTCTACACTATATCTTAAAGCTGATCATAGAAATGCAATTCCAGCTATGGTATTTGCATAGCTAGAATCGACTTATCTACACTTGACTTACCTGGCTGTCCTCACTGATAGAGGTCAATGGGAGAAACTCTCATGTTGACGTCCCTTACTCCTCATGAGGCTGAGGAGTACAGGGGTTGTCTGTTGATCCCTAATATTTTGATATGTGAGTCCCCACTAGTTGTGCAAAACCAAACCCAGAAGATCAATCATGACCAGGTCAATCTACCAGGTAGAATTATTAAGCTTCTTGGATGCAATAACTATTATATTCTGATGTTGCATAAGGATGAGGTATTTTACCTAAATTTCCATAGTAGGTTAGTGTCAGAATCAGAAATAGAAATTGGTTTGGAATCCTGGTTTCACTGAATTTGATTGCAAAGTGTACATTGACTTTGAAAGGGCCAAAGTTTTGTTCTGGGTCTCCTGACTTCTGTGCCCTAACCAATGGACAAGAGAAAATATCAGATAGGCTTTGGATATCAGAAAACACTTCAGTTTTCCAGTTTACAATCCCTAAAGTTATGTCTACACAGCACCGCAAGCTTGAAAGAAGCTATGCATAACTTATTTCAAGTAGATTTTGAAATAGGCTATGTTGGCATATAGCACTGTTCTAAACAGTGCTACTTGATGAGATAAAGCCCTATTTTATGGCATCCCTGTACTGCTCATCCAATAAGATGTACAGGAATGCTGGAAGAACATGCCTGTTATCTCAAAAACTCTTTTGAGCCAATGGAGGGCACATTGCTTAGTTGTGGGCAGTTACTTCTTGATACCTTCATATTGTGAAATAGCACTTGCTCTGCAGACATAGCCTAACAGAAAATCCCTGAGTATTATTTAAAGCATTTGGCTCTGTCAGTTGAAGAAACAATTTAAACTATTCCATCTCTTATTAAAATAAGCCCAGATGATATAACTTAAATTGACATTTTTGTTAGGATGAAGATATTTCATGGAGAAATCCATGACATTTGTAATGTCTCTATATACTGCTTGCTGAACAAAGAGTAAGTTCTGGATCCTGATGAATGGCCCTATTTTGGGTTTTTTTATTATTTTTGTGGCAGAAAGGAAAAGTGAAATTAAAAATACTGAAATAAGTAGTGAAAGAAATATATGGTGCAGCAACACAAAGAGAGTGGACTATCTTTTACTGTATAAAAATACCAGGGTCCAAAGTTTAGTTAAGATTTTTGGAGAACATTAGGATCAGTATATTGTTGGGCAGGGGGGAGAAAATCAGAAATTCTGGGCTGAAGAAACAGATTTGTGTTTCAGTCCTGATCCTTCTACATGGTATCTTCAACTTTCACATATCACTGGGATAGTACCCTACATCTATCGTGATATTTTACAGAAATATTGTTAATTGGTGTGTATATAACTCCAGACGGGTGTATACCTCAATATAGTTAAAACAAATGACTGTATTACAGACTTATTTAGAGACAAATATATGTAGCTCATGAATATTGTTGCCTGCCTGGCTAGCTGAATGATAACTAGTCATTTTCTATAAATTTGTACTTGAACTTAATATTGCTCAGTATATGATGCCCAGAGCCTATATGGAGCATGTAGTGTGCAAAAACTCAGAAGCTGGGCCAGTATTCTTAGTTCCAGCCAAGAGAATTGTAAATAAGAATCTCTTAATGCATACTGAACTAACCAACATAATACGTATGAAAAATCCTGAATTTGTCTACAGACTGAACTTTTACAACTATTGTTTCCTTTTTATTTGTAGTTGTCAATCTTTAGGCAGGCATGCTTGCAATGCCATAAAATACATTTAAAAAGATAATTCTGTACATTGATAATAAACAGCACTGTTTCATTAGGTAGAGATTATTGACCTGCTGTCCCTTTACTTTAGCACCTGTTCACTTTGCTACAGCAGAATACAAGAGGACCTGTGTCTTCCTTGAACAGTTCTAATGGGTGTTCCAGTTGCTTAATTTTATTTTACTTCATTAAAATGGAATGGAATGGAATTCTACCTGGCAACAAAAAGGAAAACTTCATGAAGGACATTCATGTGTTATTCAGTATATTAATGCTCATTCCTTTTAATGAGTTTAGATTCTTCAAAACAGTGTAGAAAGGAGGACAGTGGGGTTACACTAGCAACCAGCTCTTAAGAGCATCAATTTACAGTCAGTTTGCAAGACACACTCTAACTTTTTGAAACTTTTGCCCTGATTATTTCTGGAAGTTTGAGAAATTCCCTTGACCACTTTGCATTCAATGAGGTTGAAATAAACATTTTCATTTGTCGCATGTGCCAAACTATAACTGCAATTTTTAGTCAGGGCACCAGCAATATTTAATAGCTACAGGATAATTTAACTTATCCCAAAAGTCATTTATCCAACTCTCAGCTTTTTCAGTTACCCCAAAGTCCATCAATTACACTCAGTTGAATACATTGTAAAAGTTGTACAGTGAGGAAAGTGTGCTGCTCCATTCTTTGCTTAAAAATATCTTCCAAGAAAGCTCCCAAAGCATCACAGAGAAAAACATATTGATGCTCCCTACAGGGGCAGAGGGGACCTGGCTGGAATGGTTAGCTATGTCTTCATGCAAAGCACTGAAATGCTTACTGATTTTAAGTGACATTATTGTTATTTTTTAATGTAAACTTCTGTAAGTAGATTACTTTGCATTGTGTACCGTGGAATGTGTGTATTTTGGGAAGGTGAGTCACTACCAGTATTGCTCAACAGCAAGTGCTCCAAGAAAAGAGAGGCCTTCAACAAAGGACAGTGTATGAGAGAGAATGACCTGCATAAGAAGTTGAATTCATGCTCTAAGGGCAGCAAGAACAGAATGTTTCTCTGATATCTTCCAGTTTCAAAGTGAGTGGGAGCAGGTTGAAGTCACCTAGAGCAATTTGGCTTCATGCCTTTTGGGCTGAATAATTATTTATATGTGTATTTCAAGTCTGTTTCTTTAACTGTATTCATTGAATTACATGGTCTGACTAGCCAGTACCATCACAGAGTAATTGGCAATGTTCTCAGAGTGCTTTCTTTCTCTTTGAAAGAAAAGGTAGGTGTGACTCAGATTTCTTGGCGCAAGCTGTCAGATTGCACTAGGTATCCATCTGGTTTTATAAGAATACCTTGGGGCAGACATCTGCATACTACTTCACTGTAAGGTTGCCTTTGAGGTCTCCACTGAGATCTTGTTGCCCACTGGTTGTCATAATCATTGCAAAATTAAAGATATAAGGAGCGATAGATAAATAGAGAGAAAAAATCCAGAGGATGAAACTGAATTTTGAAAAAAAAATAGGACTGTACTGATATAAAGTTCAACGACAGACATACAGAATCCTTTACATAGAATGACAAGGAAAATCTAGGGACAAATAATGTAGGGAGTACTTACAGAATGGGAGGTATGACTTTGGAAAGTCTATGATTTGACCACGAGCTCCCTGTGTGATGCTGTAGCCAAAAGAACTGACATGGTCTTGGTACGTATAAACAGGGCAATCTTGAAGAAGCACGGGGAGGTTATTTTATCTGTGTATTTGGCTCCAATGTGATGGCTGCTGGAAGACTGTGTCCACTTTTAGAGTCCATTATTCAAGAATGATGTTGAGAATTGGGAAGAGTTCAGGGGACAGCTATGATAATAAGTAATGAATTAGAAAACATGTCTTTTGGGGTATGTTTCTCTCTCTCATCTCTCATCTCTATCCCATAACCCCTTTTGAGAGTCGTTGGGGCACTGCAGATGACTTCCTGATCAACTCACTCCACCTCATCCTGTCCTGTGCAGCTGTCTGTGACTCGCTCACATTCAGGTTTGTCCACTCTTTGATGTTATCTTCCCATCTCTTCTTTTGCCTGCGTTTCCTTCTACCACCAGGTACTGTGCCTTGCAAGATGGTCTTTGAAAGGCCTGATGATCTGATGATTTGGCCATACCATCTGAGCTTGCGCTTCTGCACCACAGTGAGCAGGTCGTCATGTGGGCCTATCACTTGCTGATCCTATGTCATACTTCTTCGTTCATGACATGCTCAATATAAGAGATGCCCAAAAGCCTCCTATAGCATCTCATCTCCATGCTTTGGATCTTCTTCTGCAGTTCTGCTGTAAGGGTCCATGTTTTGCAAGTGTACAAGAACACTGAGATGACCACTGGGCGCATCAATCCTACTTTCGATCTCAGACTGATGTTCTTGTCCCTCCAGATAGGTCTAAGTTTTGTAAGCACTGTTGTTGTTTGCGCTATTCTGGAGAGGACTTCTGGTCTGGACCCCTCATCTGACACGGTTGCACCTAAGTACTTGAAGCTGGACACAAATTGAAGAGCTTGTCCATTCACCATTATATCCCTACTGATGCCATTGGTGTTATTGGTCATCAGTTTTGTCTTTTCTGCATTTATTTCCATTCCATAGGCTTTCGAGGTGGTATCCAGCCATTCTACCAAGCTGGCAAGTTCCTCTTCTCCTCCAGCTAATCCGTCTATATCGTCAGCGAAGCAAAGGTTGGTGATTATTCTACCCCCTATGCTAACAGTTCCTTCATGGTCTTCCAAGGCATCAATCATGATGCGCTCCAGAAAGATGTTGAAGTAGAAGAGTTTTATGATCAGCTACAGGATGTCCTGGAGCAAACACCAAAAAAGGACATACTTATTGTACAAGTAGACTGGAATGCAAAAGTTGGAGCGGATGCATATAGTAACTGGAAAGGAATGTGTGGGCCATACTGCAACACTGAAACCAACGACAGAGGCCTTAGACATCTGGAGTTTGCCAGATATAATGACTTCTTTCTGGCTAATACATTCGGCCCTCACAAGGCATCCAGACGATGGACTTGGCACAGCCCCAGTGGAGACCATCACAGTCAGATTGATTACATCTTGGTCAAGAAGCGCTTCCGAACAAGCGCTAACATTGCAAAGACATGCAGTTTTCTGGGAGCGGATGTCGGAAGTGATCATTATCTAGTGATGATGTCATTCCACCTATGCTTGCAGAAGATCTTAAAATCAAGGCACACAAGAATTAAGTTTGACCTTGAAAAGCTCAAAGATCCTGAGGTGGCAGAAGCCTTCCAAGTAAAAATAGGAGGGAGACTCGCACCACTGCTCATCCTTGGCGCTGAAGAATCAGATGAGGACATAATGGCCTACATCTTTAATACAGCAGTAGTAGAAACAGCTACTGAGATTCTTGGTAAACACCGCCTGAAGAAGAAACCTTGGGTTACTGCTGATCTGCTTGACCTCTGTGACAAATGGCGAGAACTGAAAAAGAAGAAAGGTGAAGCTGGCTGGGGTATGTTTACACTACATTAAACACTTGCAGCTGGCCAGGGTCAGATGATTTAGACTTGTGTGACTTGGAATGTGTTGTGTAACACAGATGTGTAGACATTCAGGCTCATGCTGGCACCTGGGCTCTCTTCTCCGCGAGGTTCCAGAGCTCAGCTGCAGCCACAGTCCAAACAACTACACTGCAATATCAATGGCCTGAGCCCTGAAAGTCCAAATCAGCTGACTTGCACCAACTATGATTGTGCCTCAGTTCTTATACTTTTATGCTCTTTGAGTTAATCTCTCTAAATTAACAAAAAGAAATTGAGCAGTGATTTGATTGCAGCCTGTTAAGAGTCTACATGTTGGAACAAATATTTAATAATGGGATCTTCAATCTAGAAGATAAGCACGTAACAGTTAAATGGCTGGAAGTTGAAGCTAGGTTAATTCAGAGTGGAAATAAGGCATAAGATTTAAACAGCAAATGTAGTAATCTACTGGAACAAGTTATCAAAGGTCAAGGTAGATTCTACCTCACTGACCACTTTTAAATCAAGATTGGAAGTTTTCTAGATGGCCCACTGTAGTAATTATTTGGAGGATATTCTATGGCCTCTGTGATGCAGGAGGTAGGACTAGATAACAAAAATTATTCTACTTGGTGCAGGAATCTCTAAAGATAACTGATAACACACATCTCAGAAAAGAAGGGTAGTATCACTTGGCTTTAAAGGATTTTGGGTGAATATTACATGGAGTATTTTGTTAATGAAGTTAAATCTCTAGAATATGAACTGTGATTATATTTTATATGTAGCTATTTGTTTCCAGCATTTCAATTGCTATTACTTAAATCACTAAGCTGCTGCTGATGGCAATCACTTGATGCTGAGTAAGATCATCTTCTACGGGAGCTGTGGATCTTCCAGTTGCTAATAAGGCCTGCCCTTGGACCACAAGCTCTATTACAGTGAGGACAGATATTTCCAGATATGACAGGAGGCTGTTGATCATGATTGAAAGCCAGTCTCTCCATCCTCCTGCACTGGTTGCCCTCCTTAACTTAGCGGTGCACAAGTCCATTTTGAGTAATCCTGGGCAAGTATCTCCCAAGTGTCATTGTCAATATTTCACTTCGTTAAGTTATTCTTCAGGAAGTTCAACTATGCTAACTTACATTTTATGTCACTATAAATAAATCAAAGAGCTGTAGGTGGAGCAGTAACACGAAGTAGAACTGGTGCATGCTATTTCTTTGGAAGCAGTGACTACTGAAAATGTACACTAGAGTAGTGTCTGAGACTCTAAAGGCATGCACAGAAGGCTCAAGGTCTGCTGTGTGCCTATTGTTAACTGACAGGAGGACAGGAGGGCTTCTGCAGCTAATGGCATTGAGTAGCCGAACCCCCATCAGGCACGTAGGGGCTGTTGCCACACCTGGACAAAATTTTGAAATGGTCATGCTACTGGCCAAATTGGAAGATACTAATGAGGCACTGAAATGAATATTCAGTGCCTCATTAGCATGCTGCCGCCCACAGCACTTTGAAAGTGCCACTCTCAATCGTGCGTGGCTCGCATACAGGTGGGTCCTTTTCGAAAGGACCGTGCAGACTTCGAAATCCCCTTATTCCTGTCAGCTGATAGGAATAAGGTGCTTTTGAAGTCTCTGAGGTCTTTCGAAAAGGAACCCCATGTAGCTGACCTGCTCGTGATTGAAAGTGACACTTTCAAAGTGCCGTAGCTGGCAGCAGGTTAATGAGGTGCTGAATATTCATTTCAGCACCTCATTATTATCCTCCCATTTGGTCATTAGCATGACCATTTCAAGATTTTGGTGAAGTGCGGCCACAGCCAGGTTCTTGACATTAATGGCAGGTGATTGAGTGCCTGCTTATGCACAGACTCAAACCTGAAACTTCTGGAGCTTAGTGCAGGTATATCTGCAGCTTGTGCAAAAGGCCAGCTGCCTCTCAGCTTAGGCTGTAAACACTATGCTATAGCTCCTTTTCATCTTGACAGACAGTGGTTAGCAGTGGTGGTGAGGATATAATGGCAGTGTTTGAGCCTGCAGCTTCTCTTATGGCTCATCCATCCAATACTAGATTTGTGCAAAAAATGATTGATTGCAAAAAATGCATGTCAGTCCATTTCTGAATTCTTGAGTCTGAGAGTTTTTCCTTCTAAGATGAAGTTCTTTAGTGTGGTTGGCACATTTACTATTGAAGGATGCTATGCCTTGTTGTAGCAAATATCACCAGGTATTTCGATCTGATGATGTAGATTCCCAGGATTTTGGATCGATGTTGAATTTTTTCATGGTGTTTTTGCGTGTATTCTTGAATTTTAGCTTTAGTCTTCCTCTTGTCCTTAACCCACATGACAGTTCACCAAAGATGATTTCTTTGGGAAGATGTTGGTCACCCATTCTTCTCATATGACCAAGCCATTGCACTCTTCTGCTGTTGAGGATCTCTATGAGGCTGGGTATGCCACATCTTGACAGGAAATCTGCATTTGAAACTGTCAATATGTGGCATACAGAGCCTCATAGAGATCCTCAAAGGCAGAAGACTGCAATGGCTTGGTCATATGAGAAGAATGGGTGCAGAGGCAGTGAAGATGGAAGCTTTTAAGTTTTTTCTTCTGGCTTGAGTAGGTTGTCCATGCCTCTGAACCATATAGCAGGATACTCAATACACATGCCTGACAGATTAGTATCTTTGTTTTCACTGTCAGCTTAGGATTGTTCCATGCTCATTTCATAAGTCTGACGAAAATAGCAGCTGCTTTCCTGATTCTGATGTTCAGTTCTTCATCCATGGGTAGGTTTGTGGTGACAGTAGATCCAAGGTAACAGAATTGTTGAACCAAATCTAAAGGGCTATTATCCAGAATGACATTGGGTCTCTGAGATATACCTTGAGTGAATACAACAAGTTTCTTCACACTTATGTCTTGACTTGAAAACAACTTGAAAGATCTGGACAGAGAATCCATCAGTGACATAGCATGTCTTCATTATGATCAACAAGAGCTGCATCATCTGTGAACAGGAGTTCCCTAATGAGGACTTTCGTGATGTTAGTTTTGGTCTTGAGTCTTGCTAGGTTGTAGAGAGAGACATCTAATGTGGTGTGGAGAAATACATCGCTGCAGGAGTTTTGAAATGTGCAATTTAGTAGTACGGAGAAGAAAATGCTGAAGAGGATAAGGACAAGAACACATCCTTATTTGACTATGCTGTTCATTGCAAACAATTCCAATGTAGATCCATCATATTGCACTGTTGCTTTCATATTTCGTGAGAGGATGTTATGAGCTTGAGTAGGGTCAGTGGGCAGCCAATCTTTGTTACTTTTTCTGTATAGTCCTAATTTATTAACTGTGTCAAACACCTTTGCTAAGTCCATAAATGCTATGAATAACGGCTTTCCTTGCTCTCTGCATTTTTACTGTAGCTGTTGAAGAGAGAATATCATGTCCATTGTTGACATGCAAGCCCTGAAGCCACATTGTGTTTCTGGATAGACTCGATCTGCGAGTTTTTGCAGGTATTTGAGAAAGACACAGGCAAATGCTTTTCCTGTGATGCTCAGTAAAGAGATTCCTTTGTAGTTGTTGCAGTTATACTTGTTGTCTTTGTTTTAATAGAGAGTTATGATGTTTGGATTCTTCATGTCATGGAGGACATCTCCTGCTCTTCAAACTTTTGGAGTAAATTGTAGAGGAAAGGGGAAGACCACAGCCTTCTTTGCCTTCAGGACTTTAGCTGGGATTCTGTCATTTCCTAGTGCTTTTCCATTGGAGAGAGCATCAAGAGCTTGAGAAAGGTCCTCCTCCACAGGCTTTGCATCTAGCTCAGAAATTTCTGGAAGAGTTGGGATGAGGTTCGGGTTGCATTGTACCCTCGTGGGAATAAAGACTCAAGTAGTGTTCCACCCATCTGGACATCTGCATCTTTTTGTCTGTGATCACCTGTCTGTTTAAATGCTTCAGTGGGTCAACTTTGGTAGTGTTTGGTCCGAGTGCTTTCTTCAATCCATCATACATAGATTTCAGTTCTCCCATATCAGATGCCTTTTGAATATTAGAGCATAGGTTGGCCCAGTATTTGTTCGCACACTGCCTGGATTCTCTCTGAAGAACAGATCTTGCATATGAAAGTTAATCTCTTGTGCTTTGATATGGGTTCTTTATGTTATTCGGATGTGCTTTGTGAATAGGCACAAGAATAGGCTTAAGAATATCAGCGTTTTCATTGATACAGTCTTTGTTAGAGAATTTACATGTTCCAAAGGCGTATTTGGCACATTCATATGTTGCATCTCTCAACATGGACCAAGTTTCTTCAACGGTTTGTTGGTGAGATTTGTGTTCCATTTTGTGAGTGAGATCTTCCACAAAGACAGAACATTTCAGTGCGTGTCTGGTACTGAGGGTATTGATCTTTGGCTTTCTGCATTGCTTTGTCATATAGAGTTTCTTTGGGATGATTTTCACTCTGTTGATGATCAAGCAGTGATCAGTATCATAATCTGTGCTGTGGTATGTGTGTGTATATTTGACGTCATTGAGATGTTTCCTGCATATCAGTACAAGGTTAAGTTGATGCCAGTGACCGGATCTTGAGAGGTGCCATGAAACCTTGTATTACGCTTTCAAGTTAAAGAAAGTATTAGTGATGCAGAGCTGATGCAGAGAGCTGAATTTGACAAGCCTTTGACCATTTTCATTCATTTTCCCAATACCGTGATGCCTGAGGCAGACAGGCAAGGACTGATGGTCATGTCCAACTCTTATATTGAAATTGCCAAGGATATACAGTTGTTTGCCATGGAGCTAGTCTACAGAAACTAAGCCACTCTGCACTGAATAGGGAAAGATGGAAGGAAATAGTGATAGAGGCATCAGACACCAACGGGCGCCGAGCCCAGGGTTATTGATGATGCTGATGATGCCAGTTGGAAAGGAGTTGATAACTTCCTGAAAATTATAATAAAAGCGGTCCTTGTCTTCAGAGCGTGACACCAACGTGGGTGCATAAGCACTGATGATGTTGACATATCCTGACTTGGTGCAGAGTTTCAAGGATATGATGCATTACAATTGAGCTGTGGGAGTATTGATAGATTTCAGCAGATTGTTTCAAACAGCAAATCCAACTCCATAGAGGTGGTGCTCCTCTGAACTCAAGCCCTTCCAGAAGAAAGTGTAGTTGGTTTCTTCTACTGACCCAGCATCTGCTGGGTTTCCTGGAGAGCAGCGAGGTCGACATTCAGTTTGTTTATCTGTTGATCTGTGACTACAGGTTTGCATATAGAGTCAGTGTGTGTAAGGTCATAGGCAGATTCAAGTCTCAGACACATTGTTTGCACATTCCAGCTACCAAGCTGGAGGCAAGTTGATTTATTATTTCATTTTATGGAGGGTATGTCATTTACATTTACTTTTCAACTTTTGGTCTATCCCCATGCACCCAAAGAAGAAGGCAGATGTGATGGGTCAGCACCTTATTGACAAGGAGATGCTCAGCTTGAGGCGGGTGGCTGCTGACCAGTGCAGGATGATGACTTCTCCCACTGATGAAAGTGACCCATGGCATCCTTCTCTTCTCCAGTTGAGAAGGGCTTATAACCCATAACTGCCACTTTCCATGTTGTTCCCATGCTATCGGCAAGGATGGAGTGTCCTCTCCATTTGGCACCCTCTTACACACTGCATTGCCTGGGCTAGTGTTTGGAGAAAGCGTGTTGCCCAAGCGGCACTATCCCTTTCTCGGGCACCCTAGTTGAATCCAAAGGAAAGACAGAAGTCAGTAGATTTGGAACTGAGGTGACTGCGAGGACATGCCAGAAAGCAGGCCTGATGAATATTCCCTGCTAACTGCCTTAGGGTCTCCACTCCAGTTTTTCTGTCTGCGTTTACTCCCATAGCCATTGGATCTCCCAAACCTAACCACAAGGCACTGAGCAATTTTCTCACTGGGTTGTCTTCCCTGGGGTGATGTAAGGATTCATACTTCCTTGGATGCAGCTGACCAAATTATGGTTCATATGCCATTTGGATTACCCAAAGTAATCTGTAGAGGACACTTGTTCTTTCTCTGTGAAGTGGTCTAGGTACCACTACATGGGACAGTTAACCACTCATAGGTGTGTGGGTTAGAATAGCAAGGTGCCTCAGAACCCTAGTTACCCATGGAAAGCATCACAGGAGGCTTCTGGTTTTAAATCACCTCGTTTCATCCATTAATCTAGAACTGTTTGCTCAACAACTATTTGCTCAGTTATATTCTTTCTGGATATATCTGCAGACCAAGGCTATGTCTACACGTGCACACTACATCGAAATAGGCTATTTCGATGAATAACGTCTACACGTCCTCCAGGGCTGGCAACATCGACGTTCAACTTCGACGTTGGACAGCACCACATCGAAATAGGCGCTGCGAGGGAATGTCTACACACCAAAGTAGCACACATCGAAATAATGGTGCCAGGAACAGCTGCAGACAGGGTCACAGGGCGGACTCAACAGCAAGCCGCTCCCTTAAAGGGCCTTTCCCAGACATGGTTGCACTAAACAACACAAGATCCACAGAGCCGACAACTGGTTGCAGACCCTGTGCCTGCAGCATGGATCCCCAGCTGCCGCAGCAGCAGCCAGAAGCCCTGGGCTAAGGGCTGCTGCACACGGTGACCATAGAGCCCTGCAGGGCTGGAGACAGAGCGTCTCTCAACCCCTCAGCTGATGGCCACCATGGCAGACCCCGCTATTTCGATGTTGCGGGACGCGGATCGGCTACACGTGCCCTACTTCGATGTTGAACTTCGAAGTAGGGCGCTATTCTCATCCCCTCATGGGGTTAACGACTTCAACGTCTCGCCGCCTAACGTCGATTTCAACTTCGAAATAGCGCCCAACACGTGTAGCTGTGATGGGCACTATTTCGAAGTTGGCGCCACTACTTTGAAGTAGCGTGCACGTGTAGACACGGTCCTGGAAATGGAACTCCATTGTCAGATTGTCATGGGTGACATGCATTGATTTCAAGTAACTTTGGAAGGGAAAGGGAGTAAATGAAAAAAACCTGCACAACAGGCAGGCTCTGAAATGACTTTTCAATCAATTAACTTATCCTTCACACTTCTCCACTAAACCAAGTGAAGGTATTTATTTCTAATGGTTTTTGTTTTGATTTTGCAGAGTTTCAAACCTCGGCATTGACTGAACCTCAGGGGTCACCTAGGAACCACAGAAACAAAAGAAGAATGGAGACACTGATCTCAGCTGTCAGTGCCCTGCACTGGCAGCTCCTCCTAGTCATGAGGCTGTACCATGCCCAGAGGGGTTACAAGACCCCAGACAGGAGACATACTACACAGAAGTGCTGGAGGCAATACAGCCCAGAGTTTCACAGGCCTGGGTCCCTGGTTTATGTGAGCAGTGACTCCATATTCTCCTTTCACCTCTGTGGTTCCCAGGAGTGCCCTGCAGTTCCATGGACAGGAATTTCTACCTGTGGATATCTGCACCTGTAGATAGAAATATGTGTCCATACAAAGATTTACTCATAGCTCAAGGATAAATGGACATCATTCAAATTTAAAATTGTGAAACAATAGAAAATCCCCTGGCAGCAAGAGAAAAAATATAAATCCTATGTATAAAGAAATTTATGACATAATTTGAGTTTATTGGGAAATGTTTTTTTTCCATTAAAAATGACAAATAATTTGGATTCAATTTTTTTTCTTGAAAAACTGATTCTTCTCCCAGTCTACTCTCAGGTTGTATCTACACTACAAAAATAACTTTGAAATTGCTTACTTTGAAGTACAACTACACACCTCCTACTTCAAAGTTAAACTTTGAAGTAGGGCACTACTTCATTCCCGGGAATGGGGTAGTGACTTTGAAGTTAGCCTCCGTTACTTCAAAGTTAACTTCGAAGTAAGGAAAAGTGTGTATAGACACTCTGCCGGTTACTTTGAAGTAGCATCTTACTTCAACGTTAACTTCGAAGTTATTTTGTAGTGTAGACATAGCCTCAGTGAAGCTAGTGCAACTCCCTTGTCATTCTTATATTGCTTAACACTATCAAATAATTTGCAAGCTTCTCTTGATTAGATTTTTCAGTGACTGGCTTACAGATACTGGCTTTAGGGTTTCCTTAAAAATTGGGCACCTGTATATCTTAAGGGATTTACCAATCTCCTCTCAATCTCACAAGTGCAATCCCATTTTGAGATTAATGATAGTAACAAGAAGTAGAATATTTAACCCTAAAAGCTATATCAATATAACTCATATGTACATACTAGTGATAGCGCAGAACAAGTACTTGTTGAAGCTCTGTTGTCCAGCACTCTTTGGTGTGGCAATGTCCGTGGTCCAGCAGGAATACTAATGTTGCTGGACCAGAGACCTCCAACTGCAGTCCATCTGGCAGCCTGGAAGCGGAGCCCTGCAGATGGGCTGGTGGCAGGGAGCTGCACTTGCAGCCCTACAGTGGGGAGCCTGGCCAAGGCAGGGGAAGGGAGCTCTTCCAGCAATGCTGCATCAGGGAACCTGGCTGGCTGGCTGGCTGGGAGGGGAGCACCTGCCCCACCCAGCAGCCCTGCAGTGGGGAGTCCCAACAGGAGTGGAGCCCCTGGGGAGCCTCTGGCAGGGAGTTGGAGGGCAGTGGCCAGAAAAGGAGCCTGGACAGCATGCTCACTGCTCCCCCTCCCCGCCCCAGGTGAGCCTGGATGCCTGACCTCTGATCTGGTAAATCTCCTCATTTGGGAGCACTCAGGTCCCAAGGGTGCTGGTCCAGAGAGCTCCAACCTGTATCTTTCTTTGGGTATCACATCAACTTGAGCTCACAGGGCTCAGGCTGTGAGGTTGTTTCACAGCTTTGTAGGCTTCTAGGTGATGTGTGTGGTTTCTAGGGTTCTACTGTCACGCACATAGATTCCCAGGTTTGTCTAGTGCTCTCTAACTGGGTTTGGTTGGAATAAGGGGTTAATTGAGAAGGGGTTGACTGAAAAGGGGTTAACTAAAAGGGGGTTAACTGTGAAGGGGTTAACTTAAAAAGGAGGTTAACTAAAAAAGGGGCCCACAGTCCACCTGTCAGTACTGACAAACAAACACACAACACTCTGTCCTGTAGAACATGGAGGTTCAGCGGAACACACTTCCCGGCTGAGGCAGCTTGTTTTCAGAACTTCCTAGTCATTGGGCCGGAGCCCTTTCAGGGGTCCCAGGGCATCTTTTGCCTCAGCCTTACATGTGGCCCTTACAGGCTCATGAACTAAGACATAAACACACCACGATACACAGTTAAGGGTACTTTTCCCTCTGACCACTGGTCAGGGTACTGGGTAAAAGAATGAATATGGGTGACAAACAAATAAGATGTAGACAAATGTAACACAAGCAATAGTTTTTACTTATGCAATTGAGCAGGTACAAAGATAAAACAGTAAACTGTTGCATTATGTTGCTAGAGCTATACTTATACAGGTTTCTTCACAGTACAGGTAAGTATTCGCACCCTACTCTATCTATCTCATGAGCAGGCAGTGGGGGAGGCAGCGTAGGGTGATCAGTCCTCAGCACAAACAACACTTGGCTTCTCCAGGGCATCAGGAGTCCCCCTCCTTGGGGATTGCTGTTATGATATCTGATGTCACTACTGCCTGGGGTGATATATGCCTATATACCGATCATTTTACAACACATTTCACTTGGTCCCTTATTTGAGATATGGAATGGGGAGTGGTATTTCAACACATTTCACTTGGTCCCTTATTTGGGATGTGGAATGGGGAGGGCCCACCAGCCTTAGCTTGATTAGCATATTCATTAAGTCATGTGTTAATAACTGCTCCTGCTCCTCCAGGCTTCATGCTTATTGCATGCGCTCAAAGAGGCCCCCTACTTCCCTTCTTTCTTGTCTCTTCTGAAACACTTCCCCATTTCCTTTAGCCAAGGTTACAAGTTGAGTGCCTGAGCTATGCACCAGAGGTCGGTCATGCTGATATGGTCTAACACTAGGCTCAGGACGGAACCAGGACTCTAGGACCTTGTGAGATGGAACTCTACACAGCAATGAAACAGCCCAGTAGCCTGAGCCCTGAGAACCTGTGTGGTCTGGCCCAGGTTGGGTGCACCTGGATTGTTGCTGTTGAGGAATTTAGAGTTTGAAGACTAAATAATTTAACTAATGTCCCCATAAAAATAATAATCTAAAAAAATCTTTTTCATCATAACTGGTTTTCCATGATTTTTTCGGTTACTTAAAATCTAATGGTCTTTACACCTTTGTTGGCATAACCCAACATAGAGGAAAAAATAGCAACATCTGTTTTTACGGATCCTATTCTTAGCAACAACTTTATTATCTTTTAAAGAAAATAACTAATATTTTGCAAATTAGGAATTTAAGATGATTATTGGCACAAACTATTGTAGTGCATATGGTACAAAGAGATTATATCATTCCTAATCATTTCTGTAACATATTTTCCCATACTACACTGCTGTTAATCTGAATACCTAAACAGACTGTGTTCAAATTAATAAAATGAAACAAAAATTGCTAGCCCAGGAAAGTTGTTTTCTTCTTTTCTTTATATGATCCTTTGGCCTTAATATCAACACAAGAATTAAATTTAGCTTCCTGCCACTTAAATATGTGTAACCAGCTGTGAATTTATTTTTGACTACAGAACATGAAAAAGTTTTTCTCTTCTTGAGACATAGGTGTTAATTGGTATCTTTGTATCCTGCTAATTAAGTTCTAGTGACACCTTTTTTCTCTTCCTTTCTCTGAATTTAATGAGCTCTCTTGTTGTACTAATTTATTAGATAATTAGATAAAACAAAAACTTTTTTCAAAGATCAGTTTTGAACAAGTAAACTTAATAGATTTTGCATCCCTGATGTAGAGTAGACATAAAAATAAATAAAGACTATCATTTACTAAGGGATTTTGTATATCAATGGACAAATTCATTTCAATGTGAAATATACACATAACCAAGGGGTATCTAAGCTTGCTATGTCAAACTCTTTCCATTGTTTCGTAAGTATAGCAGTAGAACTTATGATATATAATATCCCACACATATTTGAACTCCCACATCATATCAGTGAAACAGAATTTTTGTTGGTTATCATAGAATCATAGAATTCTAGTGCTGGAAGGAACCTCAGGATATCATCTAGTCCAGAGCCCAACCTAAAGGAGGATCAACGCCAACTAAATCATCCCAGCCAGGACTATGTTAATCCAGGATTTAATAACATCTCTTGGTAACACATTCCAGTGCTTCACCACCCTCCTGGTGAAATAGTTTTTCCTAATATCCAAACTACACCTCTCCCACTGTAACTTCAGAACATTGTTCCTTGTTCTGCCATCTGTCACCATTGAGAACAGTTTCTTTCCATCCCTTTTAGAGAACCCTTTCAGAAAGTTGAAGGCTGCTATCAAATCACCCCTCAGTCTTCTCTTCTGCAAACTAAATAAGCCCCAATCTCTGAGCCTCTCCTCATAGGTCATGTGCTCCAGTCCCCTAATCATTTTTGTTGCCTTCCGCTGAACCCTCTCCAATGCGTCCAAGTCCTTTTTATACTGGGGGGGTCCAGAACTGGATGCAATACTCCAGACGTGGCCACACCAGTGCCTAGTAGTAGGCATTCTTCGATCCCGAGGGATCATGGGTTTGCGCCCCAGTTGGACTGACTTGAGCAACATCTTCTGTGGCTGTGCAAGCCAATCTGGGAGTGGCAGTCCCTTCCGCACTGTGAGGAGCAGTAGGCAGATGTCGCTCTGGTATCACAGGCACGGATCTTCCTGAGGGCTCTCCTGTCTTCCGCTTCCTTCACCAAATTAGTTTCATACATAACAAAAGCTTCCTTCACTCCCTGTTTCCAGGCATGCCTGTCTGAGGCGAGCAAATGCCAGGTGTTCACACTGATAGAGAGAGTGCTGAGGTCACGCTTGCACGTGTCCTTGTAACGCAATTTAGGTCGCCCTTTCGGCCTCTTTCCAGATGCCAGTTCGCCGAAGAGGAGGTCCTTCGGTATTCAGCCATCCGTCATGAGTGAGACAAGGCCCAGCCAGCGCATACGCCTCTGTTTGAGAAGGGTGAACATGGAGGCAGTGCCTGCCCTCTCAAGCACTCTGCTATTGGGGACCTTGTCCTGCCATGAGATACTGAGTATGCGCATAAAGCAGCGCATGTGGAATGTGTTGAGCCACTGCTCTTGTTTTGAGCACAAAGTCCATGTTTCACTGGCATACAGCAGTGTGCTCAAAACACAGGCTGTGCAGACCTGCACCTTGGTGTGTACAGTGAGCTTATTGTTAGCCTGTACTCTCTTCGTCAGCCTGGAGAACATTGTGGTGGTTTTTCCAGTGCGCTTGTTGATCTCGCTATCAAGTGACAAGTTGTCCGAGATCGTCAAGCCTAGGTACATGAACTCATGGACGACTTCCAGTTCATAGTCTAGCATGTTGATAGATGGCTCGTTACCCACGTTTTGGCCCATCACCTGGGTCTTGTTTAAGCTGATTGTGAGGCCAAATTCCATACTTACATCCGCAAAGCGAGTAATGAGTGACTGCAGTTCTTGCTGAGTGTGAGCAGCAATAGCTGCATTGTCAGCAAAAAGGAACTTCCTTAGATACTTTGTAAGCACCCTGGTCTTTGCTCTGAGCCTCAACAGTTTGAAAAGGTTGCCATCCATTCTTGTGCGGAGAGAGTTGCCCTCTGTAGCAGTTCTGAAGGCATATTTGAGCAAAACTGCAAAGAAGATGCCAAATAGTGTTGGAGCCAGCACACACCCCTGCTTCACTCCGCTGAGAATCTCAAAGAGTTCGGATGTGGATCCGTCGTATACAATGGTCCCCTTCATGCCTTCATGGAAGGCCCTAATAATGCCGAGCAGAGCTGGGAGACAGCCAATCTTAGCCAGAATCACGAAGAGACCTTTTCTGCTGATAAGGTCAAATGCCTTGGCCAGGTCGATGAAGGCAATATACAGAGGTTTGTTCTGCTCCCTGTACTTTTCTTGTAATTGCCTAACAGAGAAAACCAAGGCTATGGTGGACCGTTCAGCTCTGAACCCACACTGAGACTCAGGGTAGACTCTCTCCGCAAGAACATTGAGACTCTTCAGAACAACACGTGCAAATAGCTTCCCCACGGTACTGAGAAGGGAGATGCCGCAATAGTTGTTACAATCGCTTTTGTCACCCTTGTTCTTGTAGACAGTAACGATGTTAGCATCCCTCATATCTTGTGGTACTCGGCCTTCTCTCCAGCATTGTCAAAGTATTCCATGCAGCTCTGAAACTAGGGTACCATTGGCTCATTTGAAGATTTCTGAGGGAATACCGTCTTTCCCTGGGGCTTTTCCAGAAGAGAGTGCTTTTAATGCATTACTGAGTTCCTCCAAGGTAGGCTCAGCATTGAGTTCAGTCATGGTGGACAGAGGCTCGATGGCATTCAGGGCTCTCTCTGTAACTATGGTCTCTCTGGTGTACAATTGTGAGTAGTGTTCCTCCCAGCATTCCATCTGCTTGGTTCTGTCCTTCAAGACCTCACCTGTGGCTGACTTAAGTGGGGCAGTCTTTATTTATGATGGACCGATGGCCTGCTTGATCCCATCGTACATTCCTCGCATGTTACCAGTGTCCGTGGTCTGCTGAATCTTGGAGCAGAGTTGGAGCCAGTAATCATTGGCACAGCGCCAAGCAACCTGCTGCGCTTGACTCCAAGCAGACCGGAGCGCCTGCAGGTTCACCTCACTGGGAGAGGACCTGTATGCAGCCAGTGCCTGTTTCTTCTTCTCAATCAGTGGTGTCAGCACTTCAGTGTAGGCTTCAAACCAATCAGCAGACTTGACTGTCTTCTTCCCAAAGGTAGATATTGCAGTATTACAGATAGCGTCCTGTAGTTGTTCCCATCTCTTGCTGATATCAGTGTTGTCCAGGAGGGGCAAGGCCTCTTCAAGTGCTTGGACAAGTGCCTAGTAGAGGGGAATAGTAACTTCTCTAGCTCTGCTGAAAATGCTTCTCCTAATGCACCCCAATATGCTGTTAGCCATCTTGGCTACAAGGGCACACTGTTGATTCATATCCAGCCTCTCATCCACTGTAATCCCCAGGTCCTCTTCTGCTTCACTGCTACTTAGGTAGTCAGAGCCCAGCCTGTAACAGTGCTTGGAATTCTTCTGTCTCAGGTGCAGGACCCTGCAATTCTCCTTGTTGAACCTCATCAAATTTCTTTTGTCCTAATCATCCAGTTTGTCCAGGTCATTCTGGACCCTATCCCTACGCATCTGACCCTCTAGCTCAGTGTCATCTGCAAATTTGCTCTTGGTGCAGTCCATCCCCTCATCCAGGTCATTACTAAAGGTGTTGAACAGTACTGGCACTAGTACTGATCCTTGGGGCATTCCACTTTAAACTGATTGACAGCCAGACATTGAGCCATTGATCACTACCCATTGGCCCCATCCATCAAGCCAGCTGTCTATCCCTCTTACAGTCCATATATTCAATCCATACTTCCTTAATTTATGGGCAAGCATGTTGTGGGAGATTGTATCAAAACCTTTGCTAAAGTCAAGGTATATCACATCACTTGCCTTCCGCATGTCCAAAGAGCCAGTTACCTCATCACAGTAGCTAATCAGTTTGGTCAGGCATGATTTGCCCTTGGTGAATCCATGTTGACTACTCTTTGTCAGTTTCCCCTCTTCCAAGTGCTCCAAAATGGAGTCCTTGAGGATTCCCTCCATGATTTTTCAAGGGACTGAGGTAAAGCTGACTGGTCTATAATTCCTGTATTGTCTTTCTTTCCTTTTTTAAGATGGGTACTACATTTGCCCTTTTTCCAATCATCCGGGACCTCTCCTGATCTCCTTGAGTTTTCAAAGATAATAGCCAAAGGTTCTGGAATTATTTATATTGCAGACTTATACTGCAGACTATCAGAAAGAGATAGTCTGCAATATAAGGCTCTGATATGTGTTCACTTTCTTTAAATTTTTGATTACCACTTAAAATTACGACAATCATTATTATGTTGATATTATATGTAATGAGATTATGTTAACCTCAGCCGACTTAATAGTTTTTACAACATTTTCAACTTCTAACCTAATTTTCAATTTAGTTTAACATTAAGGCAGCATATAGAATACACGTAGCAACGTAATGAAATACAGGCAGTGGCCAGATTGCAATGAATATATACAACAATGAAAGCCTCTGGCAATGTAGCTGTGGAAGGCATTACTTGGGTGTACAGAGAGCCAAGTGTGGCATATACCCTCGGGTTCTGGTGTATTTCTACTCACCTAAGCAGTACCTAACAGTCCACATACTATTTGTACCCATGCTAGCTGGCTGTGCAGTATCTGTATTCTAAATACCACTGTAAACATAGATCTGATGAAAGTTAACCGGGAAAAATATAACCTTTGAGTTCAGTGAGCAGTAAGTGAGTGAACAACTTACCCCATAGTTATGAACGATTAAATGTGCTGTGTAACGACCTGATGGAACATATTTGTTAGCTTTTACACTGTAGTCCTCATTCAGAAATGTATTTATTTAATGGACTTGTAAGCATATGCTCAAAATTAGAATATGTGTGTGTTGGGAAAGAGGGAGTTTATGGAAGAGTGCTATCAATAATAAGGGGATTTGGACACAATAATTGAGATTAAATAAGAAGCAAACCAAATAACCTGAAACTCCAAAATAAATAAATTTGATCCCAAGCTAAACTGGCTTTGAAATCTGAATGTTCTATAATGATCTGGCTCTCTTCAATATTTCATGGTGTTGAGTTGAAAGTGGAGGAGCATAATCTGTGAAGAGTCATGATTCTTGCAGTTTTTCAATGATCTGCAACTAGCAAACGTTGGAAATTTCATTAGTCTGACTTTTCAGTGGACAGTTGTATTGCTTGGCTTTGGATTGGCATCTGAAATTTTAGACATTTATTCAAGCTGAGCCTCTGACTCACTTGAAGTGGATTGATCACTAGTCAGGACATTTGTTAATCCGCTCCAGAGAATTAGATTTATGATACAGGGAGAGCCCAGTGTATTCCATGGACACAGACGTCTTGCTGTATAATAATGCTTTGGAGTCTCCACTTCCATTTGCTAATTAAGTTATTTTACCCTCATAGTTTATGATAATAACCTTGAGTTTCCTTCAGAGTTTTATGTCCAGGCCCACTTCCTCAATTGTAGCTAATGGCCAAATTCAGGGATTAGAATGAGGCCCAAATAAAAGGGTATTTCTTTATGCCAGAATATTATGAACAAAGGATTTCATATATTTCGGCCTTAAATAACCTGAGGTCTTTGCAGTTTTTACTATGAACTCTCATGCAGGCCAGTTCTGGTCTTTCCAACGTGTAGTTTTGCTATGTGGATACCAGAAATTGTCCATGGTCTGCCTCAGTCCTGGATCATGAAGCTTCCAAAACTGATGTGGTCCCAAGAGTACTGGAGAGATCTTTTAAACAATGTATGGTTCTTTTTTCCCTGCAGTTTGTTGACTTAAAACTTTTTAAAGTCACTCTGGGACCTTTTTGGTACAAAAGTGTTACTCAAAATTGTGATGTTGCACCTCCGTATTCTTTATGGAAATATGATGTTGAATATTAATATGCCTACCTTGAATATGTTTTTTGCAAATTATTGCATCTAACATCATTTTAAAAGTTAAACCTGCTGAATATGTATATTCTATTTGTGTATATATACTATTCCTGTATTTGAAATCAGAAATATGAAGCATAAACCTGCCTACTTATCTAGACCTGCTAAGTGAAGATGAGTAAACTAGTTTCCCTGTGTTTGGAACAATGAACTGTAAATAGTTCTGCTTATCCTCTGAGTCTGGACTTTGGGTAAACCTACACAGATATTACCAAGAGACCTGATGTTGGAAACCATTTTGGAGAAAAGTTTGAATTGAACACACACAATATAAAGACATGAACCCACCACCAGATGACAGAAGACCCTGGTTACCACCTAAAATGACTGCTGGCAACATCTGAGACAGAACAGGGGAAGGATAAAGTCTAATCTAGAAGCTTGCCCTCCTTGTGAGAAATTAGATTAGGACTCCTGTGAAAGTAAGAAATTGAATGTAAGGCTCTTAGTATATTAGTCCTACGTAGCGTGTTGGCTACATCTACACTATCCCAAAACTTCAAAATGGCCATGCAAATGGCCACTTTATGAAGTGCTGAAATACATATTCAGTGCTTCATTAGAATGCTGGTGGCTGCAGCACTTTGAAATTGCTGTGGCTTGCCGCTGCATGGCTCATCCAGATGGGGGTCCTTTTCGAAAGGACCCCAGCAACTTCAAAATCCCCTTATTCCTATCTGCTGATAGGAATACGGGGATTTCGAAGTTGGTAGGGTCCTTTTGAAAAGGCCCCCGGTCTGGATGAGCTGCGCGGTGGCGAGCTGTGGCAATTTCGAAGTGCCACGGCCACCAGCATTCTAATGAGGCACTGAATATGTATTTCAGTGCTTCATTAGTAAACTTCGAAATGGCCATTTGCATGGCCATTTCAAAGTTTTGGGATAGCGTAGACACAGCTGTTGTGTTTTATTTTTCTTAGTAATTTACTTTGATCTGTCTGCTATCAGTTTCAACCACTTAAATCCTACTTTTTATATTTAACAAATCACTTTTATTTATTATTAAACCCATTAAATAATTGTTATTTGAGGCAGAGAAGCGGAAACACCTCTGCTTATCAGTCTTTCATTGATTAAAGGGGACAACAATGTACAATCTCCAACTGAATACACTTTATGGATACTGAGACAGATTTATCTGGTGTTTTCATTCCACTGGGACTATGCACATGGTGCTTCATCAAGACCCATTGACTGAGCCTTTCCAGTGTTGTTCTGCTGTGGGCTGTGACTCCAAACCTGTGCCATTGCTGGAGGAGATTGGAGCATCTGACTGAGCAGGACAGGGTGGTGGGGAGCCCCAGAAGGCTGATGGGCAGGCTTAGTGGTATTATGAGCAGACTATCAAGAGACAGTTTCAAGGGGATCTCTGTGATCAAACCTGTTACTTAAATATTTTATGTTTTCATGAGACTCCCATTGGCCAGTGAACTGTGACCACTAGGAACTGTGCAGCTCCAAGCCTGTGGACACTCAGGTAAACAAACCTTCTGGTGGCCTACCAGATGTTAAACTTCATGAACAGTATGTGGTCCGTGGGGCACAGGTTCCCCACCTCTGCTGTGGACGATGTAAAATTACTCATAATGGTTAAATCCAAAGCACTACAAAGGGACCTCGCAAAACTTGATGACTAGGCAACAAAATGTCAAAATGAATTTCAATGTTGGTAACTACAAAGCAATTACATTAGCTGTTATCATTCAAGGAAGAGCTCTCGAAGTCATTGTGTATAATGCTTTGAAAACATCTGCTCAATGTGCAGTTGCAGCCAAAAAAGCTAAAAGGCTTTTAGTGACCATTATGAAAGGGATAGATCATAAAACAGTAAATATCATAATATCACTATAATAATCCATAGTATGACTGCACCTTGGATAGTGCCCTGTCAAAAAAACAAAAAGATATACTGGAAATGGAAAAGGTGCACAGAAGGACAACAAAAATGGTTAGAGATATGGTACAGCTTTCATTGAATCATTGAACTGAAAGGGAACTTCAGAGGTCATCAGGACCAGTCCCCTGCACTCATCCAGACCATCCCTAACAGGTGTTTGTCAAAATGAAGAGATATTTCATATGATGAGAAATAAAAAGCAGAGATACTATTTATTTTAGAAAATAGGGACTGAAAGAGCATAAGATAGAGATCTATACAATTTGAACAGAGAGGAGAAAGTGAATAAAGAAGTGTTATTTACTCAAAGGAGGTTTAACCCAGGCAAGCAGGATAAAACAGCACTTTTTCGTACATCATACAGTCAACCCATAGAATTTTTTTTAGAACATGAGAACAGCCATAGCAGGTCAGACCATAGGTCCGTCAAGTCCAGTATCCTGTCTTCTGACAGTGACCAACACCAGGTGCCCCAGAGGGAATGAACAGAACAGGTAATCAAGTGATCAGTTCCATGTCGACCATTTCCTGCTTCTTACAAACAGAGGCTAGGGACACCATCCATGCCCATCCTGGCTAATAGCCATTGATGGTCCTATCCCTCACGAATTTATCTAGTTCTTTTTTAAACTCTGTTATAGTCTTGGTTTTCACAATATTCTCTGGCAAGGGGTTCCACCAGTTAACTATGTGTTGTGTGAAAATTTCCAGGGGATGCTGTGAAAGAAATACTGTAACTGGATTCCAAAAAAGAATGAGATAGGTCCATCAAAAGCTATCAACTGAGATGGTCAAGTAAGAATGATTTAGGTGTCCCTAAGCCTCAGATTGCCAGATGCTGGAACTGAACAACAGGGGATGGATCACTTGATGATTGCTCTATTCTCTTCATTCTCTCAGAAGCACCTGGCATTGGCCAGTGTGGGAGGAGAGAATTGTGGGCTTGATGGACCACAGGTCTGATACAGTATGATCTTTCTTATGTTTGTAATTAACCTACAGCTTCCTAGTGAGTTTATTTTCTTATTATGATCCCTTATATGTGCCCTATATCATGATTTCTAAAGTACTATAAGGTCTCCTAAAGGTAAGGAAACTAAAGGTGCATATGCTGAACTATTTGGTGAAACTGATTGGTAATCGGTGAAGGAGGCACAAAAGTTAGCTGGTTTCTTATAAATCCCTGGCCAGAAGAACTGGTCCACTAACAGGAACCTTTCTCTTTTGCTCCTCTCTTCTGTAAGATTTGCTCAAATTTTGATTCCTCCCTCCTCCTATTGCACCTTTCATATTATCATTCCTAACCTCATGTCCATGTCTTATCCCATCTCCCTTTAGCTGCGTCTACACATGCAAAAATCTTAAAAAAAGGAGGCCCTTTTTCGAAAGAGCAGGCGGAGCGTCTACACGTACAAACCTGTCTTTCGAAAGAAAATTGAAAGAACGGAGCTCTGAAATCGAAATCCGAATCCCGATCCCATATCAGGAAGATCTCTCCCTTTCAAAATAATAAATCAAAAGAGTACACGTGTAGACACTCCACAGACCACTCTTTCGAAAGACAGGTCCGCCATGGCGCCGATCAGCTGGAGGGCAGGGCCGCTTCAGCCGGCAGCAGCAGGACTCTATGGTCCCTGCTTTCAGCTGCCTTAAAGCCCTACACACACAGGAAAACCGTGGCAGGAAGCTGAGAGCGTGCTCAGAGCAGGCTGTACACATGCTCCACCCACACACTCGAGCACCATCATGGCCAGCAGCCAGCCCTGCCACAAGCCCCATGGCCCCCCCACCGAGCCCTCCACAGCCTCCCAGGGCTCCCAGGGGGAGAGAAAAAAACGAGCCCCCTCCTGGATGGAGCGGGAGCTGCGGGACCTCCTCGGCCTCTGGCAGGACAAGGAGGTCCTCCGGCACAAAAGGGGGAAGCGGTGGAATGCCGTGGCCTTTGCCCACCTGGCCACAGGCCTCCAGGCCCAGGGCCACCCAGAGCGTACCTCAGAGCAGGTATGGTCTAAAGTTAAGGAGCTCTATCAGAGGTATGCCCGGGCCACAGACCAGGCTGGATGCGCTGGGGCAGGTCCAGCGACCTGCCCCTTCTACGGGGAGCTCCATTGTATCCTGGGGCCCCAGGAGAGTTACCCCCCACACTGCCTTACTGGACACCTCTGGGGAGGAGCTGCAGCCACCCAAGGTGGAGGAACAGCCCAGATCAGGGACCATGGACTGGTCGAGTGAGGAAGGTGAGCTGACGATTCTGATCCCCTCCCGCTCCTCCAGCCGGGCAACTGAGGCCCGGGCATCTCTGGATGTTGCCAGGAAACCCTCTGGTATATACAGGGAGGGGCACGCACCTACTCCAAGGGCGGGGGCGACACAACAGCTAGGTGCCCACACATGGGACTGCTGGTCCTGGGCCATACACAGGCCAGTCCCCACATGGGATGCGGCACCCTGCAGTGGCACATCAGCCACGCCCAGCACCCACCCTCAGTGGACAGCGCCGTAAGCCACGCAAGGGTGGCGGCTGGTCGGTGCCCGACGGTGCCCAGGGCCCACATACTGCAGCCTGGGAAGGGCCTCCTGTGGGACGGACCCCTGGAATCACAATCAGGCTGAGAGGCCCAGCCTCAGGGGGGGGTGGGGGATGGGTCGGTGCTCCCTGGGGGTCAGTGTTCCTTGTGGGGGCGGGTGCCCCATGGGGTCAGCTCGGGCAGGTACACCACAGCTGAGTCCCATCTGTTTGGGGCACACTACTGACATGCTCCCCTCCTCTCCATGCAGCCACACCATCCGGGGGCCGGGACAGCCCTGCACCATCCATCGTGCCAGACAGCCCACCAGCAGCTCCTGTCTGGACGCCACACCAGGCAGGGTGCCACTGGGGCCATGGCTGGAGGGCCCCCTGGAGACCCGAGGAGGACCCAGCCACCCAGCAGCAGGCCGAGGTGGCTGAGGAGCATCTGCATCTAGCCCGGGCCAACATGGAGTGGTGGAAGACAGCCTGGGATAGGATGCTGGACATGCTACAGGGCATCGGCCAGGCCATCTTGGACCACACTGCCACTGTGGCCTGGCTCCTGGCCCCCCAGATGACTCCCATCCCTGATTCCGCCCCCGCTGCCCCCCCAATCCTGCCCCCGCTGCCGCCACCAGGCTCACCCACTGCCGGTACCTGCTGGTGGTACCCGAACCTTCCCCCCTGCCCCCGCACCAGGGACCCCGTATTCGGGGTAGCAGGGGCTCCAGGGGCCGACGGGGCTTGTGGCTCAGCACACCTGCCCCAGAATGAGTGCCCCTCCTCCCCCCTCCAAGTTACATGCCCCCTCCTCCCTCCAGGTTACATGCCACCCTCTCCCCTCCAAGTTAGGTCCCCCCATTTGTAAATAGCCAAAAAACTTTTTTTGAAAAAGTTTGTTTTTTGTTCACCACCCCATGCTGTGCTCCTTGGTGGATGGTGGGTGGTGGATGTGCGGGTGCAGTGCTGGTGGGGGTGGGGGTGGTAGGGAGGGTGGGTGACGGATGTGTGTGGGATGTAGGCGTGCATGCAGGTCAGAGAAGGCCTTCGGCAAAAGCCTGCCTGAGGGCCTCCCGGATGCAGTGGCCGTCCTGGTGGGCATGGTGAATGGGGGCGGTGCACGGCTGCTCATAGAGGGCGCCGTCCAGAGGGCCCCCCCCCAGGGACATAGGAGTCCCCTTTCCCTCCACAATGTTGTGGAGGATGCAACAGGCGCCCACCACCTGGGGCACTCTGGGAACCCCGACCTCGAGGCGTGTGAGGAAACACCTCCATCGCCCCTTTAGGCACCCGAAGGCCCACTCCACCACGTTGCGGGCATGGTTGAGGCGTTCATTCAGTGCCTCCTGCGTGGGGTCGAGGTGTCCCGTGTAGGGCCTTGTGAGCCAAAGCTGCAGGGGGTATGCCACATCTGCCACCATGCAAAGTGGCATGGTGAAGTCCCCTGCCACTGGGATCTCCATCTGGGGGACAAATGTGCCAGCCCCCATGCGGCGGCAGAGGCATGAGTTCTGGAACACCCAGGCATCGTGGGTGCGGCTGGCCCAGCCCACGTAGAGGTCCATGAACTGTCCTCTTGCATCCACCAGGGCCTGCAGCACCACCAAATGGTAGCCCTTCCTGTTCACGTACTGGCCGGCGCTGTGTGGTGGGGCGTGGTTGGGGATGTGCGTGCCATACAAAACACCGATGCAGTTTGGGAACCCCAGGTCCAGGAAGCCGGCGACAGTGTTGTCCACATCCCCCAGGCAGACAACCCTATGCTGCAGCATGGCGTTGATGGCCCGGACAACCTGCACCCCCCACCTTGGGCCCATCCTGTCCCCCTCCCATTCAGCCCCTGGCCCGTGCAGCCCCTGCCCCCTCCCGTCCGGCCCCTTGCAGGGGAGGGTTCCCCTTGCCCCGGCCCCCCCATCTCCCCCAACCCAACCTTACCTCCATAAGGAAAGCCCCAACAGTCGCCTTGCCCACCCCGAACTGCTGTCCCACAGAGCAGTAGGAGTCTGGGGTGGTCAGCTTCCAGATGGCAATAGCGACCCGTTTCTGCAGGGTGAGGGCTGGCCGCATGGAGGTGTCCTGGTGCCGGAGTGCAGGGATGAGCCAGTGGCAGATCTCGTCAAAGGTCTTCCTCGACATGCGGAAGTTACGCAGCCACCTTTCCTCGCCCCACTCCCATAGCACCACGCGTTGCTGGGGTGGATCCAGAGGCATCGGGGCACCCACTGGAGCGCCCAGCAGTGGCCTGGGGGGAAGCCCCATGTCCTTGGAGGGACCTTGCGGGCACCCGATGAGCTTGGGTGCAGCTGTGGCGAGGGTGCACAGCACTGCCAGCAGGGCATCCATAATGATGCCATCTGCCAGCAGGAGATGTCACTGGGCTTCCACGAGCAAGAGTGAGTGGGCTCTGCTGGGCAAGAACAGGCTGGGCAGCACTCAGCTCATGCAGCGGGGAGGGCAGAAGGAGGGGCCCTTTAAAGGAGGCGGCTGGCTGCTGCCCCGGAAGGGCTTGTCTGCCATGGGACCCCATCCACGGCGTTTCCTGCTTCCCTTCTTTCGAAAGAGAGCTTGGAGCCGTGTAGATGCTCTTTCGAAAGACCAGGCCGACACTTCAAAAGAGCGGATCGGAACGCCGATCTGACAAATGACAGCGGGTGCTCTCTTTCGATTGTCTCTTTTTCAAAAAATGAACTTTGATTTTTGCCCATTCAAAAGGGTGCTTACGTGTAGACTCAGCTTTTATGTTTCTGGAATGCCCACTCCATTTGTAAAAAGATCACAACCATCCATTACCTGCTTATATGCCACAGAAAGCTGGATATCTTTACCTGAAACAGTCTGCTGCTGCTGTCTCTTCTGTCTTCTTTTTACATTTCCTGCCCTAGATTAAACTATTTTTTGTCAGGTTTGGGCTTTTCCTTTCCTAATCTTGTTACTTCCAACTCTTCCATCTCTCCCCTCCATGCCATTGTCATCTATTGTCCACCTACCTCCTTGCTATTGGCCTTCCTCTCACTAGGAAGTCTCCACTAAGTCTCCCCTAGGACTTCGGCTTCCATGTTGAAAGCCCATTTGACCCCCTACCTGCAGCATTTCTTACTCTCTTTTCTTCATTTGACCCTAGTTCAACTCTCCCGTGGAGCATTTACTTGCCTTAGTCTTCACCTGTTTCTGAGTTTCCCATCTCTGACAGTTATCTGGTCTCTTACAGGCTCACATGGCAGCTCCTCCTCCCTCATGCCCTCTCCCTGGATAACACCGTCAGCCTGACTGTCACTCAGGCTTATAGCATGGGCACCGTTTTTGATTACCACAATCAGGCATCAAAATCTTGAATATTCTTTCTATATGATCTCTTTCTGACACAGGTTTTCTATATACACACACAGACAAAACCCTCATCTAAGCTCTCATGATCTTGTGTCCCATTTACTGCAGAATCCTTTTCTGATGCTCCTAAGATTATATTCTTAACCCAACATTTTCACCTTTATCATCCCTGTTTTCAAATTCATCTCAGGACACCATCTTCTCTATTCAGAGCCACTAATGGGGAGGTGGAAGGGATGCGCAAGTGTGGCGGTTTCCCTGAGACCCAAAACTTTAGAAGGGCACACAGCTCTGGGCTGCCATGGATTCTACCTCAGCCACAGCAGTGACCAGAGCCCCAGGCCCTAGAAACTGGCCTACAGCACCACGTGGGTGGCACTGAACGATGAATAAGGTAAGCTACCTTCAGTCACACCCCATCTGTTCAAGGATCATCTCCTGCTGGAAGGCCTATAGCCAAGTCCTCCCTTCCTTGACCAGGGCCAAGTGAAGTCTATTGCCAGCTCTGTCTCTTTTCCATGACATAAGCTGCTTGTCTTAAGTTCTAAGGCCCTTCACAATCTATGCACACTCAATCTGTCACCTCATGTTTATTATTGAGAAGTCGACTCTTGACCCCATTTTGCCCATGATGCCACCATCCACTGCCCACTCATTAAATTTGCAAAGCAAGCACCATCAGACTTTCTTCATGCTGTATGTCACATACCGGAGAAAGATTCCACACACCCCTGTACATCTAACTATTGATCCTTCATCAACCGCCACCAAAGCATTCTTTTTTGTGATATTCACAGTGATTTAAAAAAAATAAAAATAAAACAAGCTGTGGAAAAGAGCTCCAGCTCCAGCTCCAGCTCCCTGCCCAGTTCATGCTGGGGCAGGGGAAGGGGCTCCCCCATAAAGGATCCCATCCCCTGCATACCCCAGAGTATGGGAAGGCATCTCCTAGCCCCAGTGCTACAGTTTGTTCTACAGAAACTGGCCTTGCTCAGCCCAGCCTTCACCTCTAGAGAAGCTAGTACCAGGAACTGTGACCTGGACTCTTGAAAGGAGATGCCAGGGCTTAGCAGCACAGCCCTTATTCCCTCAGACCAGCTCTACCATCTCTGCTGTGGCTGCCTCCTTTAAGTCCCCTGAGACCTCCCAAAACCCTGCTGCAAGCCTCCTGCTCTGCGATCCTCCACACCCTACCCTGACACTCTCACACACCAAATTTCTGCCATCAGCCCCCTGCCTCACTCTGGTACTTTACATCCCTTGTCCTGAACCCCTACTTCGCATCTGCACCCTCCCCCTGTTCCCTGAACCTCCCTCACAAACCCTCTGCCCTCATCCCCACCTCCTAACCTTGCCACACCAACCCCACCCACTCCAGTTAGCCCTCCCTCTCTCCTTCATACCTAGCCCCTGGCCACAGCCCACCCCTACACCCCAACACCAATCCCTCAACCCCTTGCAACCTCTGCCATTACTCTATCACACTTCCCCCCAGACCTGAACGGCCCACACACCAAACCCCCTGCTGTGAGGTCTACGTCTTCACCCCCTGCCTACTCTCTCCTCGATCACACCAAATGCTGTGCTCTAAATCCTCACCACCTTGCCCTCACTCCAGCACTCTTACGCCCTGTCTTGACACCCCCATGTTCAAACCCCTGCCCCCACTTCTCCTCTCATGCATATCCTCAGCCTTCCCATGCAGCAAGCCCTCTGCCTTTACCCCTCACTGCACCCCTGCCACGACCCCCTACTCTTCCAGCCCCCTTCCACTCCCAACACACACCTACCCCCTCTATTCTAGCAAAAACGAGAAAGACTGCAAATGTCATTTACCAGCACGCTATGTGTAAGCTTTAAACCACGCTCAGACTTTTATTAACACAAACTTAATTTTCCTTCATTTTCCAATCATTTGCTTGAACACTAGATATTTTCCTTTCATTTTCCAAACATTAGAAAAAAGACTTCACTAAAATACCTGAGCAGCACCAGGTCAATTTGCTGGTTACAAATAATGCACATACTCATTTTATCAAAACTGAAAATGGCTTCAATGTTTGTCTACTGAATTTTTAACATTTTCAGGAATAACAAATACTACCATCTAGAATGCCCCAGATTTGGTTTTTAACCTGTATTTGAGCATGTTTACTAAGCCCTTTTTGTGGTAGGTTGGCACTGCTGTACTGAATTACAATGGTGTAAGCCCTTCTCCTCTATACTGGAACAAATCAGAAAATCCTTTCCATCACTGCAGTTTGTGCCAGGGACCCACATGGCCAATGGCTGCCTCAAAATTCAGGGAGATGACATAAAGCTACGTTGCCGCTAGATGTGAAGAGCACAGCTCTAGTTCATACGAGGGTGGAACCCAATGTAAAGCATCAGTACAGAAAGAAAAATAGGGATTTTATAAGTTAAAGGTGAAGAACAATGTCCTTGAAACACCTGATGGCTGCTGCTCCTTTTTTTTTTCATTTGAGCTGCTCATATATAAACATCTTTTTGTTGTAGTCTTTCAAAACAGCTCTCCCAAACAGAAACTTTGCATGAAATGTAATGCTGTAGGAAATGTTTGGATGCGTAATAAATCAGTGGATCATTGGTTTTTGCTGGAAATGCTGGCAGATCCCTAAATACTGCAGGTAGGGGCCAGGGGGAACCCACTGTAATTTGCAGTACTGAAGTGACTGTTTTTTTTTTTTTAATGGCAACATAACTTCAAGAATCTTCTTCTGTTATTAGGACATCTGGTGAAGGCTATACCAATAGAATCTTAAGTCTCCAGAGAATTGTTTCCTTTTATAGTACTTCTTATTCACATTATTATCTTTATCACAGACTGGATGAATTTTGTGCCATGTTCAGTTCTCATTACAGTCCTAACGTTGTCATGAGAATGGATTAATTTCGCCCAATTTTTCTCATTTGCAATCTTTTTTTTTCATGAAAATGGATTTACTCTTATCCCCTTTCTGTTCTCATGCTATTTGGCAGAGAATTAGAACATGATAGATCAGGCTTCAGAAATATATCTCATTCTCATGACAAAGACTATAACAAGAACAGATACTGGCATCTGAATGAATTCACTTACAGAACAATTCTAAGGGTGTAGTGAGACTAGAAAAGAGCATCATATTTATACAGAATGTTCCAGTTATGCTGGGAAATGATCTAAAAGGAGCCTGTCACGGTGGACCTGGAGGTTGGGGGGTGGGGGGTGGGGGGCTCCAAAGGGCTGCTTGTATCCAGGGCCAGCCACGGACATCCAGCGCTGAGGGACCGTATCCTCCCTGGACTCAATGAGGATGTGGGGGGCACAGCAGTCCCCAACAGCCTGGAGCACATTCTCCACCCATGTCGAGGTGCTTTAAGAGGCACCAAAATCTCATCTTCAAGTGGCCAAAGGCACACTGGACGGGTAGCATGCCCATATGAGATGGCTATTGAAGAGCTCCTGACTGGCGGTGAGGTAGCCTGTGTATGGCTGCATCAGCCAAGGCTGCAGAGGGTAGGCTGGGTTCCCCACCCTGCAGAGCGGCATGGTGACATTCTCAATAGCGCACTTCCACTGGGGGATGTAGGCCCCAGCCTCCATTTTGTGGTACAGTTTGAGTTCTGAACTTGCATGCATCATGCGTCCGACCCAGCCAGCTGACATAAATGTTCATAAATTGTCCCCAACAGTCCCCCAGTGCCTGGAGCACGACAGAATGGTAGCCCTTCCGATTAGTGAAGCGGCTAGCACTGTGGTCTGGAGCTTACACCAAAACAATGGGGGAAGCCGAGGGCAGTGATCCCCGCAATGGCCACGCACAAGTCCTTGACTTGTGCAAGAGCCTTTGGAGAAGCACCTGGTTGAGTGCTCTCATGACCTTCAGGGAACAGAGAGCAAGCACACTCATGGGTGTGAAAAGGGGTGCCCCTTCCCCCTGCCGAGACCCCTGCCTCAGTCTTCTCCCAGGCCCCTGCCCCTTGCAGGACCCTCTGGGCACCTCTCCACACAGGGTTGCCCATCCAGATACAGACCTGTGTACAGGTGGGGTGATTCGGGCCCCTAGGTCTGGGCTTCCCTGCCTGCCTTGCCCTCCCCCCTCACACACACCCCAGCTCCAGCCTGCAAGGGCCTGCCTTTCTTGGCAGCCTCTTCCCCTTTCCCTATGCCAGGTCAGCAAACATAGCATGCTTTACCTCAAGGATGATACCCCGATGGTGGATTTGCCCACCCCAAACTGCTGCCTGATAGAGTGGTAGCTATCTGGAGTGGCAAACTTCCAGACAGCAAAGGCTAAATGCTTCTCCACTGAGACAGCTGGCTGCATCCAGGGGTCCTGGCATCGGAGGACAAGGGTGAGCCAGCTGCAGAGCTCCATGAAAGTGTCCTTCTTCAAGTGAAAGTTCTGCAGCCATCATGTACCATCCCACTCAACCAGGACCACCCTGTCCCACCAATTGGAGCTGGTGAGATGGGTTCACACATGCAGGATGGCCTGGAGGAGACACAGGAGGGTCTGGGTTGCATTGGAGCCCTCGGTCCTGGGTCTCCAGCACCATAGGAGGTGAAGGACAGCTGCCAGCAAGAAGGCCAGCAGGCAAGCCAGGGATATCCTGTGGATCCACAGCTGCTGTGGGTCCATGGCTCTCAGAGGTGAGGGTCAGAATTGGGCACAGGCTCAGCTTCACTGTAAACAGCTTGGCAAGCCTCAGCAGCATGTGCAGGGAAGGGCTGTTTGGGAAAGGCATTTTAAAGGAGCTCATGACTGGCACTGCCGGAAGGGTTTGCCGGCCACGCACCCCATTTCCTGGCCTGTTCATTTGGAAGTGCTCCCAGGGATGGGTGGGTGCACTATGTCAATCTGCTTTTTATGTGTGGACTCAATCCTTCCAAAGACAGTCTTCCAGACAATCTCTTTCAGAAGATCTTTTGAAAGACCACTGCAGTGTAGACACGACCTAAAAGGCTAAAAAAATTACAGAGAGAAATTTGACTTTTGTGGTTCACTCATTTGGGACTGAGATTGCCTCCATTGGAGTCAATGGGGAAAAAAATTACTTCATCTTATTTGGCTCTGATTTGGGCTTTTAAATGGCAGACTACATCAAACAGGGATCTCAGCTATAACTTGTTCGTAAAAAATGTGGTGTGTGCTTACGATCAGAGATGAACGGAAATAATAACACATCCAGCCCATCTCTTGTCAAATTGGAGTCTCTAAAACCGGGTTCATGCCAAGGTATGGTTCTTTATGAATAGTAGCAAAATGCAAGGGGGCATAGAAACAATAAAAATGAAATATGGGAATGGATCTTAATAGATCATCTAGTTCAGTCACCTAGACTCTGAAGATGAACAAACTTCTGTAATACTTTGTTTTCTTATTATTTTTCTTTTCCCATGTTATTTATCATAGAAGAAAAATAATAATTTGTTGGCATGTAAAACTGTGTAATTCTCTGAAGGTGAAATTTGGAGTTTCATGTTTGGATTTACTCTAAAGTTTTATAATTTATTTATTTCTAATATAGCAGACAGTGATGTTTGATGCAATTTTACCACTCTAAGACTTCCTCAAGTTGGACTGGCCTATCTATAATTAAACAACAACAACAACAACAAAACAACTTTTCCACTTTACTCTTTCTCCTAGGCAAATATGACTATCTGCCTCTCACCCTACCACCAGTAAATAAGTAATGAGGGCCTCCTTGGTGAGAGAAGAACATTAAAAGATTTTTTCAGGGGTTTTAATCATGATTTTTGAAGGGAATGGCAGTGTTTTCTTCCATAGTTTTATTGATTGTAAGAGATTAGATTTGGGCAGAAGGAGAAGATTCGCAGCTTGGGTTACCTCTTGTCTTCCATCTCAATTTGCTCCTCCATAGTCTTGTTTCCCTAGCATTCTTTTTCATCTCTAGTTTCCCCTCATCATCCTGAGTCATGATCACTTTCTGTTTTTGCATCTTTATTCTGTTTCCTCCTGGATAGGGGTATTGTGGGCTCTCGCTCCCTGAAAGTGCTATACCTTGCAGCTGGGTGGGAAAAAAAAGTTTTCTTTCCCTTTTGGTATCTCTTCTTCTCCATTTGAATGCTGCTTCCTGCCTCTTACCCAGGCGCAAGCAGCAACATCAGGAAGAGCCAAGCACAATAGTGGTGCTGACAAGCAGCAGAAACTGGACATAGTCTTGTCAGCAAATACATGCAACTAGAGAGATGAAAAGAAGGAAAAGGGAGCAAGCAACCAAAGGCCTGGGCTACACTAGGAGGTGAAGTTGAATTTAAGGCTCTATGGTTGATTTTAAGAACTCTCCAACTGCACCCCACTGCTCAATAAGTTGACTCTAAGCAGTAATGCCGACTGCTGTAATGTTGATTCCTAACAAAGTTTCTGGAAAACTCGAATTTGCAATGTTGAACTAAAACAGTGTAGATTAAGTAGGGTTAAAATTGATTTTATTAGCCCTGAAAACTGTCCCACAATGCCACTCCAGGGCCAGGTCTACACTACATCATAATTTCGAAGGAGCTTATTTCAAAGTTCAACTTTGAAGTAACTGAGAAACTGTGTGTCCACACACACAAAGTGGATCAAATTTACCATCTGCTATTTCAAAGTAGCAGCCCAGCACTTCAAAAGGAAGAGTCTACACAACCACAGCCCCTATTTCGAAATAAGAGGACAGAAAAAGCCGCGGTCAGAGGTCGCATGGCTGCCAAGGCCTCCAGCGGCCCACAGACAGCCACTCGTTTAAAGTGTTCCTCCCAACACACACACCCTTCACATGCTCAGGGCTGCCGGTCTGTAGACAGCACAGCACACCCTTTGCACATAGCTGAGCCACTGAGGAGACACTTATAGATCCTCAGCAGTTCCCTCAAGGGGATTTTCTCCAGACGGTGCCAAGCCTGCTGGAACTGCTGCTGGTGACCATTCTCCAGCAGCACCGCAGGGCCAGCCGCATAGGCCCCCTCCTGCAGGGTCTCTGCTGGGGACCCCGGTGATCTGGAGATGCTGGGGTTTTCACACCAGCTCCAGCTGGTGGGCCTCCTGCTGGGGGACTGGGAAAATAATCGGTGGCTGCACAACTTCAGGATGACCAGACAGATGTTTGAGAAGCTCTGCCACCGGCTCACCCAGCCCTCCAGCACTGGGGCACCAGAATGCAGCTTACATTCCCCCTGCACAAGAGGTAGCCATTGCCCTCTGGAAGCTTGCTACCCTGGACAGCCACTGCTTCAGCAGATATTAGTTCAGGATGGGCAAAGACACTGTCAGGTCTCATCGAGGTCAGCCAGACTGGGGCCATGCACCCACCTCAGGGTGTGGGGCACCCAGCAAGGGTTGGCCCTTCATGGGGATGGGGAGACGGGCCCTACACAGGGAGAGGGAGGGGGGCCCTGCACGGGGACGGTTACCACCTGGCCACACACTCATGGACACATCTGTCTTGCATGCCATGCAGATTGTCTGGGCAATCAACACCCTTCTCCACTGGGTGGTCACCATCAGGGACCTGGACATTGCCCTTTCCAGCTTCACAGACCTGGGAATCCCCAACTGTTTTGGTGCACTGGACAGAACACACATCAGCATCCAGCCCAGGAACACAGCACTGTCACCTTTATAAACAGAAAGGGGTTCCACTCCATGGTCCTCCAGGCCCTTGTTGATGCCCAGGGCCAGTTCATGGACATGTGTGTGGGATGGTCAGGCAGGGTTCATGATGCCTAGGTGTTTTGGAACTCATGGCTCCTGATAGGAGACATTAACATGCCCTCCGGCACTGTGGTCGATGCTGCACACCCCCTACACCTGCTGCTCATGAGGCCCTACACAGGATGCACCAATCCATCCCAGGACATTTTTAACACACACCTGAATCACACCAGGAACACAGTTGAGCGGGCATTCATGTAGCTGAAGGAGCAATTTAAATGCCTTCTCAGGTCAGCCCCCAGAATGTGCCTGTGGTAGTCATGGCCTGCAGTGCTCTCCACAATAATGTGGAGAGAAAAGGGGAGCCCTTCACTCAGGGCTGGGCTGCTGAGCCTGATGCCAGGTACGAGCAGCCACCCTCAGCCCTGTGCCACCAGGTGCACAGAAGTGGTCTGTGTGTCAGGGAGTCCCTGTGTGAAACCTTCACCCAGGCCCTGCAGTGACCCTCCCCTCAGCCAACTCCTGACCAAATCCTCCCTACACCTCCCACCTCTCACCACCCGCCACCACACAATAAGGATGCAGGAGCAGGGGTAGAACTCAAACATGAACTTCACTGTTGTAAATAAAACTTTCATGTTTGTAACCCTCTAAACAAAACAAGTGCCTATAACTATGTACAAGGTGGGAACTATATGCAAGAGGGATAGGGTGGTGGCACTGAGGAGATAACTGACTTGGAGGAAGGAGCTGGGATGGGTGAGGACTGATTTGTCCACTGGGGTGGAGGGCCAGGAGCTGCAGTGGATGCAGGACCCCCAACCACTCCATGTGCGGGGACCCTGTCAGGACTCAGACAATGGGAAGGGAGGGATATTGGGGAGGGGCAGGAGCCATGGGGGAGGTTGGGGAGCTGATGCGGGGGAAGGACCTGCTTGTCCCAGATGGAACTGGTCACCTGCTACAGCCTGAGTGCCAGGGAGGAGCAGGAGCAGGGCCCTAAGTTGGGTGGCCACACCAGGAGCAGCCGGGTTGGGGGAACTGAAGGAGGTGCTATGGGAGGTGCTATGGGGAGTGCTGCAGGACAGGCTGGAAAGGGAGCAGGAGGTTGAGCAAGGCAGGTGGCCACAGCCTGGGTCAGAGTTTCCTGGCTGTCTACCACCCGCTCCCACACTTCCTGCTCCATCACCAGAAAGTCCCGGAGCATTGCTGTCATCTCCTGCAGGATGGCTTTGTCAGCAGCCACCTCCTTGTTCCCCCACAAGTGGCAGTGCGTGGCCCATTGGTGATCCTGTGTTGATGCAGAATCATGTGGGGCTGAAGACTCACAGCCCTCTCAGGTTGCAGTCTGGTCCCAGACAAGGCTGGCGTGGCTCCTGGATGGTGGACCTATTGAGAAAGAAGGGACAGGGGCCTGGGCTGTGAATCTTGTGTCCTGACCCTGGGTCCTGGGGTCCCTACAATGCTGGCCCTCACTCCGCTCCACCCCCTTGCTGTCAGATGTCCCTGGGGGTCTCCTGGAATCCTGGGTGCAGATGGGTTCCCACATGGCGAGGGTCAGGCCAGGTTCAGTGCCCCCCCTCCATGGGCATGTGGTCTGTTGGTCTGTGCAAGGGCTGATGCTGAGTGTCATGGGGAAGTGTGGCCCCCTGCTGCCTGTGGTGGGGGTGGGTTCCCCCTCCCCAGGCCCCTCTCCCCAGGCCCCTAGTCATCCCAAATGCCCCATACCTAATGGCTGGTACCTCCATGAACTTGGGTGATGCCCACCTGGAGGTGTCCCAGCTTGATGGTGATAGAAAATGATGACAAGGGTCCCATTGCTGGAACGCTCCTTCTCACTCCTGGCCTCAGTCCTCTGTTTCCCCGGTGGGGTGCTGGTAACACCTGCGGTTCCTGGCTCCTTGTCTGTGGCTTCCTCCAGCTCCTCCTTGTCTCCGTGGGTGTGGGGGCAGTGGTGTCTAGGATGTGCTCCAGGGGTTGCACCTCCTTTGGCCTGAGGAGGTGGTGGAGCTTCTCATAATGGGAGCACTGGGTGAGCCATGGCCCGCACTGGCTGGCAGCCACTTGGGCTCAGCAGTAGGCCTGCTGGAGTTCCTTCACTTTTTTTTTCATGTGCTCGTCACTCCAGCTTGGGTATTCCCAGCTGGTGAGGCCCTTAGCCACCCAATCGTAACCATCCATGTTCAATCACTGCACCCCAGTTTGGAGCAGGACCTCCTCCTCCCCCCGCAGTACAAGGAGGTCCCTGACTTCCTCCTCCATCCAGGAGGGGTTCCTTTTATGCCAGCAATGGCTGGTCTGCTGGGGACTCCTGGCTGGACTCACCAGTGGGCTCTTGGCGGGGGTGCACTGGGCTCCTGACGTAGCAGGCTGGGGGCCACTGTCACCCCAGTGTCATCAGGGAGTGGGCATGCTGCAGGGATCTCATGTTCCTCCTGCTTGAAGCATGCTCTCAGCTCTCTGCCTGGGGTTGTTGGCTAGCTACATCTTAACGTGTAGCCAGCAGTGACCATAAAGCCCCGTCTAGGCTGGCCAGAGTGTCTCCAGGCTCCTGCAGGCCACCACCATGACAGACCAGCTACTTTGAAGTTACAGAATGCAGAGCATCTACACACTATTTCAAAGTTCCACTTCTACATTTCTCAAGGTGTTCTTTCCCCAAGGGACCATAATGATTCCTGTTAGCATGGCACAGAAGCCTGAAGAAACGACAGTCTAATAGGTTGGACTGACACCTCCCTGACCTACTGCTCTGACCAGTGAAAGATGGTCTTCCTCCAGGGAACCATTGATTTTCAATGTGGAAAGAGAGACTAACCACAGAAAATGAGGCACTCTGTCTTTCCTTCTCTTTTTCTGGGTGATGCTAACCACTGGACACCTCTGCCCTCTGGGATTCCCCACTCTTCCTAATATCTTTCTGAAAATTGGCTATTTGAATGAGGGAAATGCAGTCTGGGAAAATGAAAATGGCTGCTATCATTGCACATTTGATTGAAAGGTCCATGATTCAGACGACTCAATATCTCACTGGGGAAAGAGACTTCTGAAAAATGGCCATTTGTTTTGAGGGCAATGCAGTGTGGGAGGATGTCATCACACTCCCACTGCCAATTGCAGGGAATATTTTTCCCATAATGTAGCAGAAAAAAACAATGGAAATTAATGGGGCTCAGGGAAGTGTGGAATACGTTCTCAAAATGCATTGCTGCAACAGTCAAAGTGGCAATTAGTGGGGACACACTAAGTCGACTTTGTGGAGACTCAACTTTCACCTTATAAAATCCACTGTTACAAATTCGACTTTCATAAGTTCAACATTATTTCATAGTGTAGACTTATACCCTAAGAGAAGGAACAGAGCTGCAAGCTGCCACTCTAGGGCTACATCTACACATGAAGCCTACATCGAAATAGCTTATTTCTATGTAGCAACATCGAAATAGTCTATTTCAATGAATAACGTCTACACGTCCTCCAGGGCTGGCAATGTCGATGTTGAACTTTGACGTTGCACGGCACAACATCGAAATAGGCGCTGCGAGGGAACGTCTACATGCCAAAGTAGCACACATCGAAATAAGGGTGCCAGGCACAGCTGCAGACAGGGTCACAGGGTGGACTAGCGCTTCCGGGGCAACAGCTAGCTGCTCCCTTAAAGGGCCCCTCCCAGATACACTCAGCCTACACAGCACGCGGTCTGAGGAGCCATAGGCACACAGACCCCGGGCGATGCAGGCATGGACCCCCAGCAGCAGCAGCAGCAGCAGCAGCAGCAGCCAGAAGTCCACCCAGCCCTCCTGGCAGGAGCAGGGCTTGCCCTGCTCCATGCCATGCGGGAGGCAGCTGAGCACCTCCTTGCTACACCGGAGGAGGAGCTGCCCCCAGGGCAGCAGGGCTCATCCCACAACCCTGCAGCACCCCGCCCCCACCCCCGCCTCACACTCCGGCGGCTGTGGAGCTACCCCACCAGCACTGACTGGTGGGAGCGGCTGGTGCTTGATGAGTGGGACGACGACCGCTGGCTCAGGAACTTCAGGATGAGCCGGCAGACATTTCTGGAGCTGTGCCAGTGGCTCACCCCCGCACTCAGGCACCAGGACACCGCCATGCGGCGTGCCCTCCCTGTGGAGAAACGGGTTGGCGTCGCTGTCTGGAAGCTGGCCACTCCAGACAGCTACCGATCCGTGGGACAGCAGTTTGGTGTCGGCAAGGCCACCGTCGGGGCTGTCCTCATGGAGGTAAGAGAACCCACGGGGGGAGGGCAGGGCAGGGGAGGGGAGGGCAGAGGAGGGCAGGGCAGGACAGAGGAGGGGAGGGGAGGGGAGGGCAGGGCCATGCACACCCTGCTCACCCCTCATTGGTGCTGTCCCATGTGCTTTCCCTGCAGGTTGTGCGTGCCATCAACTCCATGCTCCTGCACAGGCTCGTGAGGCTGGGGGACCCAGATGCCACCATCACGGTCTTTGCCACCCTGGGCTTCCCCAATTGCTTCGGGGCTCTGGATGGGACTCACATCCCCATCCGCGCCCCGCATCACAGTGGAGGACGCTACATCAATCGCAAGGGCTACCATTCTGTGGTCCTCCAGGCCTTGGTGGACAGCCGGGGACGTTTCCAGGACATTTATGTGGGCTGGCCTGGCAGCACCCATGACGCCTGGGTTTTCCGGAACTCGGGCCTGTGCCGCCGGCTGGAGGCGGGGACCTACATCCCCCAGCGGGAGATCCCTGTGGGGGACACCACCATGCCCCTCTGCATCATCGCAGATGCGGCATATCCCCTCCGGCCTTGGCTCATGCACCCGTACACAGGCCATCTCTCCGCTAGCCAGAAGCGCTTCAACCAGCGCCTGAACCATGCGCGCCAGGTGGTGGAGCGCTCATTTGGCCGCCTGAAGGGACGCTGGAGATGTCTCCTGACCCACCTGGATGCGGGCCCCAACAACATCCCCCTGATTGTGGGTGCCTGCTGCGCGCTGCACAATTTGGTGGAGAGCAAGGGGGAGGCCTTTTTCCAGGGCTGGGCTGTGGAGGCCGGCAGGGCCGACATGCAGCCACCCGCTGCCCCCAGTTGGCAGGTGGACCCCGAAGGGACCCGGGTCCGGGAGGCCCTGTGGGCCCACTTCGATGATGAGGCCACGGGGTGAACTCTTCCAGGCCCCCCACTGCCCACCCTTTCCTCCACAACACTCCCTGCCCCACCGCCCACACCATGGAGCACCCAACCGCACCCCCCTTGCACTTTTCCTGGACAAATGACAGCATGCACTTGTGGCTGAACTTAAACTGCTTTTTCTTTTAGAACTTTTTTTTTAACTATAAATAAAACAAGAACAAACTATATACAACATGTGTGGAACCAAAGTAATATGTACAAATAAAACAATAGTAATAAAAAAGTGTGTTCAGTAATAAAAAGAAAACCAGGGGATGATAAAGGGGAGAACTATTTACATGGGGGGGACAGGGCAAACGGGGGGCACAAAATAATAAGTCCCAACTATATACAAGGGGGGGGCCACGTCCCGGGCCCCTCGCCCCTAAAGTCCGGCACTGGGCGTGGGCGACCAGGAGCCCCACCGTGGCCGCAGCCCTGTCCGGGGCTAGCTGGGGGTGGGCCGGACCGGAAGATATGCCTGGCGAGTCTCAGCTGGCTCCAGTGGTCCCTCGGCGCTTCATCCCTCGGCGGTGGGTGGCGGGGCGATGGCGGACGGGACGGCAACGTGCGGAGCAGTGGGTGGAGCAGGCAGGGCGGATGCTGCGGCGGCCAGCACGGCATGGGGGGCCAGCTAGTCCACCAGGCGGTTGAAAGTCTCCATGTAGGCCCCCAGTGCCTCTTGGCGCCAGGCCAGCACCCGCTCCTGCCGGTGCAGGTGCTGCTCCGCGACCTCCAGCTGCCGATGGTGGATGGCCAGCAGCTGGGGGTCCGTCGCCGTCGGCTGGTGGTGGCGCGGGGTCCGCCGTCCAGCCCGCTGTGGGGCCGGTCAGTCCTCGGCCGAGGGGCTTGCCCGGAGCGATGGCCCCAGAGGGCTCTCCAGGACCACTGATGCCTCGCCGGCGCTCTCTTCCGGTCCTTCCGATGGTGCAGCTGCAGGACACAGGAGAGGAAGGGGGGAAGAAGAATGGAGACAGGCGTTAGTGTGGGCCCTGAGCCGTGGCCTTTGTCCCCCCAGCCCTGTGCTGCAGGTTCCCCATCCCTGTCCCCGGGAGATGCTGCTGTGATGGATGGGGTTCAGGGGTCCCCCTGCGCTGCACCCCGTCCCCTGGTGGGAGCGACTCTCACTTCACTCCGCAGGGTCTGACAGGAGAGGTTTCTTAGGCCACAGATGCCCAGTTTCTCCCAGGAGTGACAGCACCAGCTGTCAGAAGAGACAGTCCTTCCAACCCGTCCTGGGGAGAAGACCCCAAGGGGTGCCCCTCTGGGGTGTAGCTTTCCCCCTCCTCAGGCTGGCTGCCTTCCAGCTCTCCCTTCCCCTAGCCTCTACCTGTGGCCCCCGCCCTCCCCCCCAATTCAAAGCCAGCTCGGCTCCTCCCTCCTCTTTGTTCAGGGCAGAGGTGTCACATGCCAGCTGTAGCCCCACGATCATCCTTTGCCCCTGGGAGCTATTCGGCTCTTGTTGCTCATATGTAGCCTGAGTCTCCCTTTTGCACTCCCCCCACTCCATCACATGCTGCTGCTGCTGCTGTTGCTGCTGCTGCTGCTGCTGCTGCTGCGGGGTGTCCCACCCCCTCCTCCCGGGGAGCCCTTGAGGTTCCGCTCCCCCCTGCCCCGGGGATGGGGCATGGCACAGTCGTGCGGGGTGGGGGGCAGGGGCTGATGCACTGCTGTGAGGGACATGGCCCTGCTGTCCTTGGGGCCATGGCCATGTGAGCATGTGGGGGGCCCTGGACACATATCTATTACCCCCCGCCCCTCAAGCCCAGGGGTGTACACCAAAGGGGGGTACATACCTGTTGGTCCACTCCCACGGTCCGGAGATCCCCGGGGGGTGGAGGCCCGGCTGCTGCTCCGGGATAGCAGGAGGAGGATCTGCAGCCCGGATTCTGTGGGGGAGGAGCCCCCCTCCTCCTCCTCCTCCTCCTCCTGCCGCCGTGATGTCCCGGGAGTGGGCTCCGGGGGGTGCCCCCGGGGTGCGGGGCTTACCTCCAGGGCAGACTCTGGCTGAAGGGCCTGCTGGGGCTCGTCGGCCGAAGTCTCAAGGGTGGCCGGAGGGGAGGAGGTGTGCCGGGGGCCCAGGATGTCCGTGAGCTCCCTGTAAAAGGGGCAAGTGACGGGGGCGGCCCCAGATCGGCTGGCCGCATCCCGGGCCCGGGAGTAACCCTGCCGCAGCTCCTTCACCTTACTCCTGACGTGATCAGGAGTGCGGGCAGGGTGACCCCAGGCAGCCAGGCCGTCGGCCAGCCAAGCGAACGCATCTGTGTTCCGCCTCTTGCTCCCCATTACCTGGAGCACCTCCTCCTCACTCCAGAGCCCCAGCAGGTCCCGCAGCTCGCCCTCCGTCCAGGAGGGGCCCCGCTTCCGCTTGCCAGCCTGGCTACCCGCCTTGCTGGGCTGGCTGCCCTGGCTGGGGTGGCTGTCTGTGATGGCTAAGGAACGTGCAGGCTGGCCGCATGTCTTGGCTGCCGCCTGCACGTTCTCTCAGCTTGATGCACAGGAAGGGAGGGGGAGGGGACCTTTAAGGGGCCACTCCACGCGGCCACTATTGAGCTGAGGGGCTGCAGACAGCGTCTCTCAACCCCTCAGCTGATGGCCTCCATGGAGGACCCCACAATTTCGAAGTTGCGGGACCCGCAACGACTACACGGTCCCTACTTCGACGTTGAACGTCGAAGTAGGGCGCTATTCCTATCCCCTCATGGGGTTAGCGACTTTGACGTCTCACCGCCTAATGTCGAAGTTAACTTCGAAATAGCGCCCGACGCGTGTAGCCGTGACGGGCGCTATTTCAAAGTTAGTGCCGCTACTTCGAAGTTGCGTGCACATGTAGACACGGCTAAAGTAAGTTTTCTTCTGTCCACCTAGAGCAGCAGCTGAGCTGTTCAAATAAACTCTTAGCTCTATCAAATGTAGGTGCAACTGATTCAGCATGGAATTGGCTTGACATACTGCTGAACAAGATTTTCTCCACCTGTCGCATGGAAAAATTGCAGGTGTGGTTTTAAAAATGCGTGAACCTCATGATCACATACTTAACACAAAGCCCTGTTATTTAATATTTAAAAGCTAATGTTTTCATCTCTAATTCATGCACTGACATAGGAAAAGGTAGGCTGATTATATCACAGAAGCTTACATCAAAGGTTTTCCTTTTTAAATTGAGGACTATTTTTATGTGGAATAACCCTCCCCCACATTCTTCTCCTCCCCTGTAAGCATTTTAATGGTCCCATAAGAATAATAGGATTATATAAATTATTCTGACTACTATATAGTCAATTATGTATGTCATTAAGCAATATGTTAATTCTTTTAGGTTAGTTGTTTTTGGTTATTTTAAGGGAAAGCTCCAGGTATGAAACACAGACAGAGGACATGATCATTGAGCAGAAGAAAATGAATACCAGAATGAGGAGGGGTTTTCTTTTCTCATGTAACTGGGTCACTCTCACCTCTTGAGAGTGCCCTTTGGCTGAGTGTGTGTGCCTGCACTTTCTTTCTGTTTGTGATGGCTCTTCCATGATTCAGCTCCCCAGGCTCACCCTCTAGACAGACCAGAGATCCTGGAGACAGTAGCTGTCTGCAACACCTCTTGCATCTCCGTCTGCAACATTAGGAGTGGTGGGGGGAGGACTGTCTGGCTGTCTGGCTGGCTGGGCCATTTTCCCATGGCTATAGCACCATCACTCTTACCTCAAGGGCTTGTCCTGGCGAAGTCCCAGCAGACAGCTCAAAGCACCGTCAGCTTTCTTCCAGCTGTAGTGAAGAGTAGAACTTGCTGTGGTTCAGCAGCAATCCTTACCTTAAATTTAAATTTCTGGGCACTGATTGGCTACTTCCTAACCAGTCATTCTAGGAAGTTTAGATGACTAGGTGAGAAAGACCATGGTAAATATTGCAAGAAGTTGTTAGAGGGATGGGGATTGGTTACTGGCAATGGAGATAATAGAATTGCCCAGGTAACTTCCTTATGGCTCATCGAGGTCATTTAAATTGTATTTGGATTTATAGGAAGATGGTTCTTAGTGAAAAATGAATATATCACCATGAGAAAGTGGTTGTACTAAAGTCTGACAACCACAGAGCAGTGCAAAACATTAGAACCTGTACTCAAAAAAAGCCTTGGATGAAATGTAAGTGTGTTTACATTCGTTTAACGATATTGACAAAGAAGTGAAGCAGCAATTTAGCATATTTTGGGGAACTGGTAGAATTATTAATTTGGAGTTCTGAGTGGTGTGACTAACTCTGAGCGTCTCTAGAAGGTAATTTAGCGTGAATGAATTCTTTGCCACAATATTCATGACAGCAGCTGTAGAACATAACCCAAAATCTTGAATATATTTGCTGGGAAAGAGAAATACAACAGGAGTTTTATGAGCAACAGATCATACAAAATGCTTACAAAATTAAAATAATTAAAGGATGACAAAGCACTGAACTGAGATAAATTGCAGTGTGGAATGTTCAGGGAAATAGAAAAGCCCTGGCAGAGATTTTGATAAGTCACTAAGGGTAAGGAAATAACTGAAGTGGCTTAATGTATTTTTCTTAAAGTATTTAAGGAACGATCAAGGGAGGATTCAAATCTACTGACTTAAAAGCCTGACTAGAGTTGGGAGAATTGTTTTGGATGGAAGCACAAGAGATAGGATTATGAGTCATTTAAAAATATAGTGTATAGCTCATAAGGGATGTGATTAATTTGCTGAGCTCTGTCAGTAGTGTAGATTACTGAAGTGGTGAACAAATAACTGGTGATGGAAATAATTAATGTGGATTTTGGAAACAACTTTTTATAAAACACCACACAAAAAATGCATGTACAACATTCGTCCTGTCATTGATTTGGCAGAATTACTCAACAGGACTTGAAACCAATGCAAAAACTTGCTCCAGGGAAACTAATCAGTGAGCTTTCGTAAATGGAAAAATGGGAACTGTGCACTTGAAGTGGCTTTGTCAGAATCATTTTTTATATTTACATGTTCTTCAGAAAATATCATTTCAAAACTTTTTACATTTGCACTACTGTATGCAAGCAAGTCCAGCAAAGCTTTCAATGCTGGGGATGAGATGCGGAAGCAGCATTTACACTGCAAAGTTTTGTTAACAGAAGAGGCCTTCTGTCGACAAAACTAGGGAGCACCCACACTACAAATGTGTTCTGTCTAGAATCCGTCGAGAGAACACAGCAGTTTTGCCAGCAGCGTTCTGTCTTGAAAGTTTGAGGCACAGCACCACTGTGGACAGATTCTGTTAACAGAATAGTAGTGCAGACACTCTTCTGTAGACAGAGGAGTCCTCCATGGCATTGGCCACCTGGAGCCAGGAGATGGTCTGTCCACCGCAAGCAGAGCTCTATGCTTTGCTCCTCCAGCCAGCCTTAAAGAGACAGCAGCCCTGGAATCCCCATACCAGGAAGTACAAAGCCTGCAAGCAGCCCAGCCAGAAGGTGAGCTTGCAGCCACTCCACAGCAAAGGCAGAATTCCCATATCCCTATCCATGCCCCAGACCACAGTGCAGCACAGTTCATCAATAGGACAGTGTACCAGTCAATCGTCTCACCAGAGAGCAGGGAGAGGAGATTCAGGACTCACCCCTGGCTAAGAGGAGGCATGCCCCATCCTGGACAGACCCAAAGGTCCAAGACTTCATCAGCCTCTGGATGGAGAAGACAATGGTGCTGGGCCCAATAGCTAAGAGGTGAAATTCCCCAGGCTACAGCCAGGTTGCCAGAGCCTTGGAAGACCTGGGACACCCCACCCAGACCATGCAGCAAGTCAGGGCAAAAATTAAAGAACTACAGCCGGGCTATAACTGAGCTTGGGGCAGCACCTGCCTCTGAGGGGCATGATGGCCCAGCTGCCCCTATTACAGGGAGCTTCACAAGCTCCTTTGGGTGGAGGACACTCCCCCTTCAAGAACTTCCTGGACACCTCTAGGGAGCATCCTCCCATGAAGCTGGAGTTCCACGTGGGGGAACAGCAGCCAGAGGGTGAGGGTGACACCCCTTCCCTGGCCTGCAATGGGAGCCTGGCCCTGAGCTTGGAGTTGGGCCCCTCCTCCAGCCAGAATACCTCCAGGGCCTCACTGGAGCTTTTTGAAGTCCCTGCTGGTGAGTATCCCATGGGACACACAGTCGAGTGTCTGGGGGGGGGCAGGAGAATGTGGGGTGTGCCATGATCCCCACCTGGTCAGCTCAGGCAGAATCCCACCCTGAGAACCCAGCAAGTCCACATGAGTTCAAGGCACCATGGTCCACCCAGTCTGACCATGCAGCTGCAGGGCACAGGCACCAGCCTGCTGGCAGCTCCAGGGGAGGCTGACAGGGCCACAAGAATGGAGGGGGGTGGGCTGGCTGCCCTGACATGGCTGCAGGTGGGACAGCCACAAGGGCAAGGGCCCAACCCCAGACACACTACTGGGGACTGCAACTCTCTACTCACAGGCATGCCTGCAGGACACAGGAATCATTCACACCCATGGACAGTGCCCTGAGTTGCATGTCTGCAGGGGCAGTGGGGGTGGAAGGGCCCTGGGGACCATGTGGAGTGAAGGACTTACAATCCCGCCTCCTTGTCCCCACTCCAGCTGGACTGTCAGGCGGCCAGGTCGGCTCTACCTCTTCGCCAGGGCCAGCCAGCCCCCAGGAGGAGCCAGAGCCAGATCTGGAGCTAGGTCTAGAGCCAGAACTGGAGCCAGGCACAGCCGTAGGACCACCAGTGCCAGGGTGCAGGACAGTGCCACAGTGGTGCGGGCAGCCCAATGGACAGAGGCCCCATCACCAGGTTCAGGAGGACCAAGAGGCCCTTGGGCACGTCACTCACGTTGTGGAGCAGTGGCAGTAGGCTGAAGAGGAGCAGTGGGCAAGGGACTGAGACAGGCAGGTGCACACATGAGACATGCTGATATCCCACCTGGACATTGCCACTGCCATCTGGTGTGACCAGTTGACTCAGACAACAGCACCCACCCCCCCGCCCCACCATGTGCTACCCCTCCCCCTTCTGCCCTTGCTCCCTCTGCCTCTTCTGCTCCCCCTGCCTGAGCTGCCCTTTCTGCGCCAAACTTTCCCCCAGCTGTCCTGGCTCTTGCCCCATCGATTCTGTCCTCTGCCACTCCCCTGCCCCCTGCCCCCCACCACTCCCCCAGCTGCTTCTGGCCCTCCTGCCCGCAGACCCCCACAGCAGAGTCTGACCATGCCATGGCCGCTCCGTGCCCACACCTTCCCATGCCACTGGCCCCTACACAGCTCCAATGGGAACCCTGAACCCATGGCAGGAGGGAATCCCATGGCTGGAGCTGCTAGGAGTCCGGCTCGCCCATGGGGTCATGGACCACCGCCTCCTGCCTAGAATGAGGCCTGTCTCCGTTTCAAGGCCTAACTGCAGTGTGCATAGTTCATCCCCCTGCACTGTGGAAATAGTCCTTTTGGGTTTTTTTTGTACACACATTCATCTCTTAAAAGTCAACGTTTGTTTGTTCACAACCTCTGTGTCTCTTGTTATTGGGGAGGGGCTGCGGAGGGCTGCGTGAGCAGAGGGAGAGGCCAGGGTGGTAACTGTGTGAGCCAATGGGACGTTTCCCTGGAGGGATGATTACAGGGGTCCCTGGGAGAATTGTTCCTGCAGGGCTTCCTAGAGGTGCAGCCCATTTCAGTGGCCCTGTTGAAATAGGGCTGTGACAGACTCCTTATAGGAGTGGCTAGCAGGTGGACCCCTAGCCAAGATCAAGGCCTCTCCCTTCCGCTCCATAAGATAGTGACCCCCACAATCAGCAGGCCCCCACCTCAGGGTACATTGCCCTCCCCCATGTTCAGGTGCATCAATAAACACTGGAACCAGGCCTTCAAATGGCCAAAGGCACGCTCCACAAGCAAACGGGCCTGGTTCAGGTGCCCCTTAAAGAGTTCCTGAGTGGGGTCAAGGTGTTCAGTATAGGGACATATGAGCCAGGTTATTAGGGGGTAGGCAGTGTCCCCTACCATGCACAGAGGCATGCCCACATTCCTGAAGGCCAGCTCCAGGCAGTGGACTAAGGGGCCCTCTCCTCCTCCATCATCCAGAAGAGGCTGGAGCTCTGGAACACCCTTGCATCGTATGCCTAGCTTGCCCACCCAACATACACATCGGTGAAGTGCCTGTGGTGGTCCTGCAGCACGACTGAGTGCTGCCCCTTCCTACTGATGAACTGTGCCACACTGTGGTCTGGGCATGGATGGGGATATGAATCCCATCCATGGCCTCAAAGCAGTTGGGAACCTCAGGGCCTTAAATCCAGCCTGTGCAATGTCAACACTGTCCAGGCAGATGAACTTCCACAGCAGCAGGGAGTTGATGGCCCTCACAACCTGTGGGGGGAGGAGGTGGGGCACATGGGTGAAGGACTAGGGTGGTCAGCCCCTTGACCCCAGGGTGCTCCCCATCCCCTTTGGCTCACCCCGGCCCTTCAGATCACTTCCTGGGAGGTTGCCCACCATGCAGCAGGACTATGAGTGAGTGGGATGGCACAGTGTCCTTGGGATGGGCCTTCCCCCTTCCCATTTCCCCGTCGCACCTCCGCTTCTGCTCCCCAAAGGTCCTCCTTAGATGGGATCCTTGACCCCACTTGGCAGGCCCTGTAGCCTGGAAGTGCCCTACCTGCAAGAGGACAGTGCTGACAGTGGACCTCCCCACGCTGAACTTGTTCCCAACAGATTAGTGGTTGTCAGCAGTTGCCACCTTCCAGAGGGTGATGGCTACCATCTTTTTTCAGAGGGATAGAGAGCTGGAAGTGGGTGTCCTCCCTGCAGAGGATAGGGGCGAGCCAGGCACATAGCTCCAGAAAGGTGTCCTTGTGCATGTGGAAATTCTGGAGCCAGCGCTGGTCGTCCCACTCACCCATCTCAGACGGTCCCACCAAGCTGAGTTGGTGGTGTAGTGCCAGACATGGCTGCTGACTCAGGGACATGGGCACTGGCACAGCAAAACAGCAGCAATTGTGACTTCCTCCTCAAGGGAGTGGTCAGGCTCATCCCTCCTCCAAAGGAGGAAGAGGAGAAGGATGGCAGGGATGACATGCTACAGAAGCTGCAGCAGCCATGGGTGTGGCCAGCACATGCCCAGGGGCTGCCCTGGTGACATAGCTAAATGGAAAAGCCAAAGCCTCTCTCAGTAAGCCAGAGAGCCCTGCACTAGCTTTGCTATCTCTCTAAGAGGTACGAGTCCTCGGCATGGGCAGGGAATGCGGCCCAGGGGAGGCCCTTTAAGGACGGGCTGGGCTTTGTTCCAAGAAGGGCTCTGCATCCATGCAACCCTGATGTCCAGGTCATTGGAGTCCACTCTGTCGACAGAGCAAATGGTGTGTGGCCACTTTCTGCTGACAGAAGGAGTCGAAAGAGGGAACCTGTATTAGGTGTGGACGTGTGCTTAGTTGGAGGTTGTGTTGGGAAATACCTGTTGACAGTGACTTCTGCTGACAGAAATCTCTAGTGAAGACAGAGCTTAAGTGTGTTACACCTAGCACAGAATGGGCCCCATCCTGACTGGACTCTAGGCACTCACTGCTGCAGTACAAATTAATATTGTTCAGAGATTTTGCGCTGGAGTGAATAAATACAATCCAGAATTTATTCTGGCAAAGTACAAGTGAATGAAGGTACAGGTGACAATCTGATGCAGGGATGATGCAGTAAGTCAGAAATCAGGAGAAATATCTGGAGAGGGGAGGTTTAGCTATTGTAGTGTCCTTTAATTTCCTTCACTTTCAGTAAAGCTTTTCCCTTTTGTTTTCTTTCAGCAATATTAATGCCTTACTCTCTATTGTTCAGTTCTCAAATGGTAGACTTGTCGAAACAGAGGCATCAGAATTTTTTTCGTGATTGTGTGAGCCAGTAAGATTGTGCTTAAGTTTCTAGAAATATCTAGTCCACACAGGGTATGCTTGAGGGCAAGCCAAAGGCATTAAAATAATTGCCTCAGAATTGCTATTATATTATCACATCAGCACAGTCACTTCTATACTGATAATACAATATTGTCTTGTGGTTTTGCCTGTGAATGTATTCTCTTAGTCAGCAATGCACTAGTGATGCAGTTATTGTTACATGCAGCTCTGGTGTCTGTCACCATAAAAATCTTGGAGGAAACGGAAAGCTTCTCAGATAGTCATCTAATGATTTTTAGAGAATGTATTGTCAAATGATCAGAAAGATCAAGTCTAACCCTCTGTAGCTGGGAAAAAGGTGGGAGGGTTGGAATAAGAAATTAAAAGGGAATTCAATGAGGTGTATCAAATCCTATTAGTCCAGGTGATTTTCTCAGGCTGAATTCTGACAAGACAGGACAGTTATTAAAAATGAGCAGATAATTCATATTAAATTATTCATCAGTAATTTCATCTTTTGAGGTAGCAGAATGTCAGCAAACTGTTACGTTCCTGAATGTATTAATTTTATATATTTGTTGTTTTCTTTCGATGGATTAGTCTTTATGTCTACACGTGCCCCAAACTTCGAAATGGCCATGCAAATGGCCATTTTGAAGTTTACTAATGAAGCGCTGAAATGCATATTCAGTGCTTCATTAGCATGCGGGCGGCAGCGGCGCTTCGAAATTGATGAGCCTTGCCGCCGCGCGGCGCGTCCAGACGGGGCTCCTTTTCGAAAGGGCCCCGCCTACTTCGAAGTCCCCTTATTCCCATGAGCTCATGGGAATAAGGGGACTTCGAAGAAGGTGGCGTCCTTTCGAAAAGGAGCCCCGTCTGGACGCGCCGCGGGGCGGCAAGGCTCATCAATTTCGAAGCGCCGCTGCCGCCCGCATGCTAATGAAGCTCTGAATATGCATTTCAGCGCTTCATTAGTAAACTTCAAAATGGCCATTTGCATGGCCATTTCGAAGTTTGGGGCACGTGTAGACACAGCCTTTATTATTTAAGCCTTGTGGCATAGCAGTGGTTGCTCAAATACATGAAGAAGTATTGTTTGTGTTACCACAGTGATTTATGGCATGAATGTTCACGGTCAGCAAATGTCATGTTTTCATTGCATGAATATTAGAAAGTGAAATGTTTAATATGCTTTTTGAAAACCTTTTTGATAATAAAATCCAAATACAAACTTCCTTGAAAACTAAACCTACAAATGTGAGTGCATCTGAATTCATTCCAAACATTTATTCTGTGCATGGGCAATTTTTTATTGGAACTAATTGTATTTCTTGTCATTCAAAAAACATGTGACCATATTTCCTGCCAACTCCAGGATTCTCCTTTGATGAGGTTGATTTTTATGACACTGATTTCTCCAAGCATTAATTCTGGAGTGAGGGGTTTCCTACAGTCGAAGCATAACAACTGACTGTTGCTTCCTTGTCACTTCATATGTGCTGTTCCTACTACAGCACATATGAGATAATAACATCTTTTACCCAGCATACTTTGTGCTCTGCCTATACGCTGAAGATTAGTCCTTGAGAGGGAATAACCTTGTGACACATCACCTCACCGGACCTTGCATTACTCTCAGATTAGACACTATTCTCTAAATCATCACTATTTGTGTTTATATTAGCTCTGAAGATATGTTTGTTTGGTGCTGGCTTTTTGTTACTTATGTTGGTTTAATTTCATTTAGTTTTATTATTTTTAAAGATATCAAAGATATTAGCAACATAGGCACCATAAGGAATGAAATGACTGACTGATTCCTAATAAAGAAGAAACAAACTGATACCATCAAGCTGAAACAGTAGTTATCTGAAATATAAGATGTCAGAGTCTGAAGTTAAAGAGGTCACTAGCCTACAGATAATTCAGATTGTCACTCTTTATATAGCAGGTGGTTCCAGTGTAAAACAAAGCTCCAAGAAACAGCAAAAAGAGCAAGTAAAACAGTAAACTCGAATACACATAGTTAAATGACTCAATGAGAAAGTTACCACCAACAGGAAAGATGTTAGGCATTAAGATGATAGTAAAGTATGTGAATACATAAACTATTCTCAGAGTAATGACTCAGAATAGGGGATGGAGGTGAGGTAGAGCAGGGAGGAGGGGATGACACAGTATTAAGAGTTTGGTCTGTTCACAAGTAGGCTATGTTGATACTAGCATTCCTCTTTCGAAAGAGGCATGCAAATGAGGGAAATCGAAAATGAAAATGAGGCACTTATGTACATATCTGGCACATCATTCGCATATTCTTCATTCAAAAAAGCTTCTTTCAAAAGAAGAACCTCAGTGTAGAAGTGGCTCTTTCAAAAGTAATCCCTGTCTTTGAAAGAATCCTTCTTCCTATATTTTTTGGTGTAGATGTAGCCCTAGTCTTTTCATTGTACCTTAAATGTTCCTCTATTTTTTTTGCTTTTGAAGACAGGAGTGTTTACTATATATTCCCCTCATGCTCTTCTCCTGATTTAGTTACATAATTGTTTCATTATAACATATGTCGAGATTACAGGGATTTGTTGACAGCAGTTTTTTCAGAAGATATCTTCTGACAAAACTTCTGTCAACCAATCATGCCGGCAGTAAACAGGCCGTGTAGATGTGCCTCTGAAGGCACATGGGGCTGGCAACAGAGGGGCTTTTTGGGTGCACAGGCACATCTACACGGCCTGTTTACTCTCACGTGACTATGCTAATTAGTCATGTGATTATGCTAATGAGCAGCCATTGCAATTGTGAGACTGCCCATTAGCATGAAGCCACCAGCAATACCCCTCCCTGTAGATCCAGCCCCAAACTGGCTGGCTGTCAACAGATCCTGTTCACAGAAGTGTTATTCCATGTGGGCAATGGGATACAGCTGTCAACAAAAGCACAGCATTTTCTCAACTTACTGTCAACAGAACACACTTTGGAATCTGGACGCTGGAATCATGAGCTCATGGGAATAAGGGGACTTCGAAGTAGGCAGCATCCTTTCGAAAAGGAGCCCCGTCTGGAAGCGCCGCGCGGCGGCAAGGAGCGTCAATTTCGAAGCGCGGCTGCCGCCCGCATGCTAATGAAGCTCTGAATATGCATTTCAGTGCTTCATTAGTAAACTTCGAAATGGCCATTTGCATGGCCATTTCGAAGTTTGGGGCACGTGTAGACGTAGCCAAGGAGACAAAAATGCTGCCTTCATGGGAAAGCCATTCATGCCAATGCCAATATTGTTGTATATTTCAGTAATGTCTTGATGTCCCACTTATGTAATGGGGCCCCATTATCTTGAACGCTGTAAAGCACGTACAAATTCAGTTCCTGTTGTAAAAGCCATAAATGTTGTTTAATGAAAAGACACAATAGGGTGGATGAAACAAATAAGTGTATATTAGGGCAGGGAAGGAAGTGTTAACAATTAAATAGGTGTGGCTTCATAGAATCTTAGAAACATAGAACACTAGGACTGGAAGGGACCTTGAGAGGTCATCGAGTCCAGCCCCCCTGCCCTCATGGCAGGACCAAGTACCATCTAGACTATCCCTGATAGAAATTTATCTAATCTGTTCTTAAAATCTCCAGAGATGGAGATTCTACAACCTCCCTTGGCAATTTATTGCAGTGTTTGACCACCCTGACAGTTAGGAACTTTTTCCTAAAGTCCAGACTAAACCTCTGTTGCTGCAGTTTAAGCCCATTATTTCTTGTTCTATCCTCAGAGCCCAAGAAGAACAAGTTTTCTCCCTCCTCCTTAAGACATCCTTTTAGATACCTGAAAACTGCTATTATGTCCTCCCTCAATCTTCTTTTTTTCCCAACTGAACAAGCCCAATTCTCTCAGCCTTTCTTCATAGGTCATGTTCTCTAGAACTTTAAATATTCTTGTTGCTCTTCTCTGGACCCTTTCCAATTTCTCCACATCTTTCTTGAAATGTGGTGCTCAGAAATGGACACAGTACTCCAACTGAGGCCTAACCAGTGCAGACCAGAGTGGAAGAATGTCTTCTCGTGTCTTGTTCACAACACACCCACTAATGCATCCCAGAATCATATTTGCTTTTTTTGCAGCAGCAGTAGCATTACACTGTTGACTAATTTTTAGCTTGTGGTCCACTATAACCCCTAGATCCCTTTCTGCCATACTGCACCCTAGACAGTTGCTTTCCATTCTGTATATGTGAAACTAATTATTCCTTCCTAAGTGGAGCACTTTGCATTTGTCGTTATTAAACTTCATCCTGTTTACCTCAGACTATTTCTCCAATTTGTCCAGATCATTTTGAATTTTTGACCCTATCCTCCAAAGCAATTGCAACCCCTCCCAGCTTGGTATCATCTGCAAACTTAATAAGCGTACTTTCTATGCCAGTACCTAAACTGTTGATGAAGATATTGAACAGAACCAGTCCCAAAACAGACCCCTGCAAAACCCCACTTCTTATACCTTTCCAGCAGGATTGAGAACCATGAATAACTACTGTGTGAGTACAGTTATCTAGCCAGTTTTGCACCCACCTTCTAGTAGCCCCATCTAAGTTGTATTTGCTTAATTTATTGATAAGAATATCACGTGACAGCATATCAAATGCCTTACTAATGTTTAGGTACACCACATCCACAGCTTCTCCCTTATCCACAAGGCTTGTTATCCTATCAAAGAAAGCTATCAGATTGGTTTGACATGATTTGTTCTTTGCAAATCCATGCTGGCTGTTCCCTATCACCTTACCACCTTCCAAGTGTTTGCAGATGATTTCCTTAATTACTTGTTCCATTATCTTTCCCCCCCGCACAGAAGTTAAACTGACTGGTCTGTAGTTTCCTGCGTTGTTCTTATTCACCTTTCCAAAGTTGGGCACGAAGTTTGCCATTTTCCAGTCATCTGGAATCTCTCCTGTAAGAACATAAGAACATAAGAATGGCCATACTGGCTCAGACCAAAGGTCCATCCAGCCCAGTATCCCGTCTGCCGACAGTGGCCAATGCCAGGTGCCCCAGAGAAGGAGAACAGAAGACAATGATCAAGTGATTTATCTCCTGCCATCCATCTCCTGCCCCTGTACTGAAGGCTAGGGCACCATACTTTACCCCTGGCTAATAGACATTTATGGACCTAACCTGCAAAAATTTATCGAGCTCTTTTTTAAACCCTAATAGAGTCCTGGCCTTCACAGCCTCCTCCGGCAAGGAGTTCCACAGGTTGACTGTGCTCTGTGTGAATAAAAATTTCCTTTTACTAGTTTTGAACCTACTACCCCATCAATTTCATTTGGTGTCCCCTAGTTCTTGTATTATGGGAAAAGGTAAATAATTTTTCTATATTGACTTTCTCCACACCGTTCATGATTTTATATACCTCTATCATATCGCCCCTCAATCGCCTCTTTTCCGGACTGAAAAGTCCCAGTCTCTCTAGCCTCTCCCCATATGGGACCCGTTCCAAACCCCTAATCATCTTAGTCGCCCTTTTCTGAACCTTTTCTAATGCCAATATATCTTTTTTGAGGTGAGGAGACCACATCTGCACTCAGTACTCAAGATGTGGGCGTACCATAGTTTTATATAGGGGAAGTATGATATCTTTTGTCTTTTTATCGATCCCTTTTTTAATAATTCCTAACATCCTATTTGCCTTACTAACTGCCGCTGCACACTGCGTGGATGTCTTCAGAGAACTATCCACTATAACTCCAAGATCCCTTTCCTGATCTGTTGTAGCTAAATTTGACCCCATCACATTGTACCTGTAATTTGGGTTATTTTTTCCAATGTGCATTACCTTACACTTACCCACATTAAATTTAATTTGCCATTTTGCTGCCCAATCACTCAGTTTGCTGAGATCTTTTTGTAGTTCTTCACAATCCTTTTTGGTTTTGACTGTCCTGAACAACTTGGTGTCATCTGCAAACTTTGCCACCTCACTGCTTACCTCATTTTCTAGATCATTGATGAACAAGTTGAACAGGATCAGTCCCAGGACTGACCCCTGGGAACACCAGTAGTTACCCCCCTCCATTGTGAAAATTTAACATTTATTCCAACCCTTTGTTTTCTGTCTTTTAACCAATTCCCGATCCATGAAAGGATCTTTCCTCCTATCCCATGACCGCCTAATTTCCATAAAAGCCTTTGGTGTGGGACCGTGTCAAAGGCTTTCTGGAAATCTAGGTATATTATGTCCACTGGGTGCCCCTTGTCCGCATGTTTATTAACCCCTTCAAAGAATTCTAATAGATGAGTTAGACACGACTTCCCTCTGCAGAAACCATGCTGACTTTTGCCCAACAATTCGTGCTCTTCTACGTGCCTTGCAATTTTATTCTTAACTATTGTTTCTACTAATTTGCCTGGTACTGATGTTAGACTTATCGGTCTATAATTGCCAGGGTCTCCTCTAGAGCCTTTTTTAAATATTGGCGTTAAATTGGCCGTCTTCCAGTCATTGGGTACCGAATGTCCCCCATGATTTTCCAAAGATGATAGCTAAAGGCTCAGATACCTCCTTTATCAGCTCCATAAGTATTCTAGGATGGATTTCATCAGGCCCTGGTGATTTGCAGACATATAACTTTTCTAAGTGATTTTTAACTTGTTCTTTCATTTTATCTTCTGAACCTACCCCTTTTCCCCCAGCATTCACTGTGTTAGGCAGTCCTTCTTCAGGCTTCTCGGTGAAGATTTACTGTGTATTCCATGTAAGTATGATCAGCAGGTGGTAGATATATCTATTTGGATCATGAAAGCCCCATTTTCATATCACGAGAAATAAGTCCTTGTATCTGCTCAGATTTATGTGGTGGAACTGAGAGAGGAATTTTTGCTTAAGACTGAGTAATGCAGTGACTCATTATAGTTTTCATTGATGGAATCAGGGAGTCTGAGTTGATGTGGGATTGCAGTTTTTCTGTTGTTTTAGTATTCACAATTTTGCATGATAATGTTCATATTCTTAGTATTCATCTGAAGAGTCACATTACAGGTTTCTTCTTAATTTTTTATTAATTCAGTATTCATACTTTCGTTTCACAAGTTTCAGTCATCCACTTCCAGAAAGATACAACTTCATGTAGTTTAGGTGACCAATCACATACCAGGAATGGGTAGCAAGAAAGGTATGTAACCTGGGATCAGGACATAGGGGCCGTGTCTACACTAGCCAAAAACTTTGAAAATGCCATGCACATGGCCATTTCGCAGTTTACTAATGAAGCGCTGAAATACATGTTCAGTGCCTCATTAGCACGCAGGTGGCCACGGCACTTTGAAAATGACGCAGCTCGCCCAGACAGGGTTCCTTTTCAAAAGGACGCTGCCTACTTCAAAGTCCCCTTATTCCCATCTGCTCATAGGAATAAGGGGACTTCAAAGTAGGTGGGGTCCTTTAGAAAAGGAGCCCCGTCTGGATGAGCCACGCGGCAGGAAGCCGTGTCAATTTCGAAGTGCCACGGCCGCCAACATGCTAATGAGGCGCTGAATATGTATTTCAGCGCTTCATTAGTAAACTTCGAAATTGCCATTTGCATGGCAATTTCGAAGTTTTTGCCTAGTGTAGACACAGCCAGGCAGTGATATGTGTGCATGATCTATTCTGGAGATTCTTATGAAGAACAAAAAAAAGACTACATTTACAATGAATATTAGTCATGTCATTTCTACCAACTACACTTAAGAATAAAAAAAAAAACATATTTTCCATTTCTCACTATTTCAGCAGAGTGCAATTGACTATATACATGTAATTGGGGAATGACAGTATTGAGGTAGTTATTACTCAGGCAGAATACATTTACATTATAGTATCAAAACAAAAAGCAGTCAAGTAGCACTTTAAAGACTAGCAAAATGGTTTATTAGGTGAGCTTTCGTGGGACAGACCCACTTCTTCAGACCAGAGCCAGACCAGAGCAGACTCAATATTTAAGACACAGAGAACCAAAAACAGTAAGCAAGGAGGACAAATCAGAAACAGATAATCAAGGTGAGCAAATCAGAGAGTGGAGGGGTAGGGGGGAAGGTCAAGAATTAGACTGAGCCAAGTATGCAGACGAGCCCCTATAGTGATTCAGAAAGTTCCCATCACGATTTAAACCGTGTGTTAATGTGCTGAATTTGAATATAAAAGCCAGCTCGGCCGCTTCTCTTTCCAAAACAGTGCGATAATTCCTCTTCAGTAACACACATACCTTGAGGTCATTGACAGAATGCCCCATTCCATTAAAATGTTGACTAACTGGTTTGTGGATCTGGTGTGTTTTGATGTCTGTTTTGTGCCCATTGACCCTTTGTCTAAGGGAGTTAGAAGTCTGTCCAATATACAAAGCGTCTGGGCATTGTTGGCACATGATGGCATTTATGATGTTAGTAGAGGAGGATGAGAAAGTGCCCGTGATTCTGTGAGTAACCTGGTTAGGTCCAGTGATGGTATTTCCAGAGAAAATATGGGGACAAAGCTGGCAGCGGGCTTTGTTGCAGGGAAAGGTTCCAGGACTGGTGTTCCTGGGGTATAGACTATAGCTGTTAGTGAGGATCCTCATGAAGTTGGGAGGTCGTCTGTAGGAGAGAACAGGCATGTCACCCAGGGCCTTCTGGAGTGTAGCATTCTGATTAAGAATAGGTTGTAGGTCTTTAATAATTAGTTGCAGTGGTCTGAGTTGAGGGCTGTATAAAGACAGGAAGATTGCAAGAGAGTTTCTATGAATGCATCAGCTACTGCAATCTTAGGGTTACAGTAAAATAGACACTCCCACTTTCATTGTTTTTCTCCCATATTGTTTCTTGAATGCATGTTATTTCTGTGATTATTTCAGAAATTTATTTTTCTGCCATGACTTCTCTTCTTTTAAACTATGTGCTCCGCTCTTTCAAAAAGAAAGTTTACCTGTCCCACCACAAAAGGCAGGGTTGAAGAATCTGAAACAAATTAAATATGTGCAGGGTGGGGACTGGCTTCATATTTTTATGGCATAATTCATGGGAAATTATTATCATGTCACAATTAGTCTTCCGTCACACAAAGGTGTAATGGACAACCAATTCATTTCTCACCATTCATTTCTTAACTTATTATGCAGTCTAAATGTGGATCAAGATTTTTGAGACTGGCTTATTCTTATAATTACTGACTGAGAAATTCTTGTTGCCCTTCATTAAGTAGTTATAACATTTAATTGAGACTATAGGGTGTCTACAACTAGTACAATGCATAATTATCAGCACACATAAGGGAACACTGTAGCCACTTTTAACAATGAATCAGATTATAAAAAACTACATTTTCAATGTAAGTTTTGACTTTAATCTTTGCAGTGATTAAAACAAATCTCTGCATGTTTCTGCAAATGAAGACATTAAGCTAAATAAATGAACCATAAAGTGTGGTAGTAAAAACTTTGTTCATTAATGGGAATGGATAAAATAAATCTAATGTACATTTACAAATTATGGCTTTATCATTCCTTTTCTAATGGCTATATTAGAATGAACAGCAGCCATGAACTGTCTGCCCCTCTGATGAACAAGAGCCTCAGAACTCAGACACTTACTGCCTGGAAGGCTTACCCTTCATCATGGCACAGAATGTGTCCTGAAGTCCCAGGATGAAAGCTGAGATGCCTCTGCCCTTAACCCATGGCCCTGGACCCTACATTTCCAAACACATTGAATATCCTACAGCTGAGTTGGTGGGAAACATAAGCTTTCCATGTGAGTGAGCTGACAGTGCTGCTGAACCGAACGTAACGTTCAGCATGAGATCAATAACTCATGGCTTTCTGAATGAAACTGCCTTTCTTTTGTACATGTAAGGCGAGCCTTGGGCTGAATGAGTTTCTGAATAAGAATGTAGAGGAATGAATTGAGCAATAAAGCAGCATTTTTTTTGTTGTTGTTTTTTTCCCCCCCTTTTTACCTCCCTCTTGTCTTCTCTCTTTCACCAACCTAAATATACAGGGGGGAAACATCACTTTGGTATACTGCAGTTTGGACATGTGACCCTATTAATATTAATGAAAGTTGTATAAGTTCACATGTACCATGCATGCCATTCCATGTATTTCCCATAACATAAATTGGATTCTGGTATCTAATGTCCTCCACAGCATGCTGAAAGCTTTGATATATACAGAGAGGTGTCAAAGGAAGTCTAACTTGATATAAATTATCATTTTTATGGTGCCCCTGAGGCCGTCATATCAACTTAGAATTAATTACTTATGTAGGCCCCTTTAGAAAGGCAACTTGAGAGGAAATATTATAGATACATAGATGTAGATATAGGCTGTGTCTACACTACAAAAATAATTTCAAAGTTGCTTACTTTGATGTACAACTTCAAAGTACGCAACTTTGAAGTTGAGCACCTACACACACCCTGCTTTGAAGTTCAACTTTGAAGTAGGGCAGTACTCCATTCCCAGGAGTGGAGTAAGGACTTCAAAGTGGGGCTACCTCCTTCTATGTTAACTTTGAAGTAAGGGAAAATGTGTATAGACTCTCTGCTGGCTACTTCAAAGTAACTTCAAAGTTAGTTCCTAGTGTAGACGAACCCATAGATATAGATACACACAAACACACACACCCCCACACCAGTTTTAACTAATACTTATTTTGCCTTCCAGATCCTTTTTGCACAATTTAAAATCTGCATATATTCCATTTGACATTGGTAGACTAGGAGTACGTAGCTGGGTGAAGATTTATTAGCTCTGAGATTGAAGCAGGGCCCAGACCAAATATCAGTGGGCCCAAGTCAATAACCCAGATATTTTCAAATTATTTTAATATGGATCAAAATTTTGAAACTTAATAATATATTTTCTGTATCCAAATGGATTTTGAAAAAGGTAATAAACTGGAAAAAGAGGAAGAAAATCCAACTCTTAGCCGATTACTTAAATTACTTTGAAATCAATGGGACCATTGACATGCTTAAGTTGTGAAAATGCTTAAGTGCTTTACTTGATCAGGGCCTAAGGACTTTGAAAAGTCTTCTGTAACTTGTTGGGTTCAATGATTTTGCATACCTCATTTTCAAGTTGGTCAGGAATATTTCTGTTGAACTGATTTTCTGTCAGAAAATGCAGTTTCTGTAAAATCAAAATTTTCCACAAAAAAATGCCAGTTTTATCCCCAAAATATTTACTATCGGGAAAATCAACATTAAATATTTAAAGTCAGGTAAGTTTGACTTAAACTGGATTTTTTTTATTCAACTGAGTCTGAATATTTAATATTTTGTTGAAATGTTTGAAAACTAAACTGCATTCTTTTATCAGTGCTTTGCCTTTTGGGAGTTTTAGTTCAGGATAGCATTTTTTTTCCTTGGGGGCCAAGATTCCTGTAAGACTACATGTTCCACAATAAAATATAGATTTTCTTCTCACAGCTGCTACCTGGGGAGGGACGCGGGCACTAGGTTTGCTTTCTAGAATGGGTTCCATGGAAAATATAGTCTGACCCTGGATTCTGGCTCACAGAGCACAGAGAGGCAGAAAGCTTTTGATCTATAACTCTGGTAAGGAAATCCATCACTCTCACAAAATTCAGTTTAGTACTGAACTGACTCAGAATGAAGCATCCAAGAGGTAGCTGAATTTGTCTGTATCTTCAAAAACAATAAGAAGTTGTGTTAGTTTATAAGGTGCCACAAGACTTCTTGCTGTTTCAGAATGAAGTGTTTCTGGTCAATTCAATAAACCAAAATTTAAACATGTGCAGAACAAGTCTAGATGTTGAGCTTCCCAGCTTAATTTTTTAACTATTTTTCTGTTATATGTGCTGGCTTCCTGACTTCTCCCAGGGGGCTTTTATGCATTCCTACCTACCCCCCAATATGCAGTAAGTTACACTGACTTAAAGTGGTGTAGATAGTGTTTTTTTTTCCTAGGAAAAGAAGTGGCAGAACTCAAGCCTCAAATACCTGCCCCAGTGCCTTAACACCCCTGTGTGTCCCCAACCTCCCTAGTGGCATAATGCCCCAATGTAGCCTCAAACTGCCCCCAATCTTCACTTCCTGTATGGCCCCAAACTGCCTTCCTACCTCCCCCAGGCTTAAACCCCCACTACCTCTGTATGGCTCCTCCCATCCCTGGGCTTAACCCCTCCACACCCTGGGCCCAGGCTTAACCCCTTACTTCATGGCCCCAAACCATCCATAGGCGTAACCCACCAACCCCCTGTGTAGCCCCAAAATCCCCAAACTTAGGATTCACTTACTGGCTTGCACAGAAACTCTATGTGCTTCTGCTGCTCCTTCCTGGCCAAGCCCTTCGGCAGCATGAGTGGGGCAGCAACCAGCACCCTGCTGCGCTGAAAGACTACCATTCAGTTTAATTGGTTGAATAGCAAGATACCTCCTGCCAGCCATTAAACCAATTAAATTGAGTGGTAGTCTTTCCGTGCAGCAGGTAGGACAGGGATCCTGAAGAGTGAGTGGCTGGAGCTGCAAATGTCTCCCTTAAGAGCCACATGTGTCTCAGAGCTGCCCCACACAAACAGCTTCCAATATGGCAGAGCTGGGAGAAAAGGTGGCAAAACACAGTTCCGCTGCATTCCCTAGGAAAAAAATTCCTGGGTGCTGACACAATGCTATGTGGACAGGAGGCATTTTCCCACCAGCATATCTTCTGCCTCTCATTGAGGTGGCATCATTAAACTGGCAAAAGTTCATTAATACATTGGTACCAACATAGTGCAGTACTGAAGACAAGTACTTCTTCTTCTTTGCTAAAAGCAAAATTTAGGGCACAGATATATAGATGGAAGGTAAGTTTTCACACAGTGTATAAAGTATGTATGAATATTCTTGGAAACAATATAAACAAATCCTTTAGTCTTTAATATGTTTTCCATGCATAAGAACATAAGAACGGCCATTACTGGGTCAGACCAAAGGTCCATCTAGCCCAGCATCCTGTCTGCCAACAGTGGCCAGTGACAGGTGCCCCAGAGGGGCCGTTCCTACACAAAAAAATTTTGGGAAGAAGGTGCCTCTGGAAGAAGGACTTCCTTCCAGAAGCCCCCCAGGGGCCACACTTCTACACGGCATTTTGGAGTCCGGAAGAATGGTCTTCCAGACTCCAAATCATGTGATGTTATGCTAATGAAGCGTGAAGAATTTGCATCCTTGCCTCATTAGCATCTTTCGCTCCATGTATTAGCATCCCACTTCTGAAGGAAGTGGCCTGTGTAGGAACGGCCCCTCTGGGGCACCTGTCACTGGCCACTGTTGGCAGACAGGATGCTGGGCTAGATGGACCTTTGGTCTGACCCAGTAATGGCCGTTCTTATGTTCTTATGCATGGAAAACATATTAAAGACGAAAGGATTTGTTTGTATTGATTCCAAGAATATTCATACATACTTTATACACTGTGTGAAAACTTACCTTCCATGAAATGTAGAAATGGCCAGGGGGTAGACTGAAGGCAATGATCAAGTGACTTGTCTCCTGCCATCCATCTCCAGCCTCTGACAAACAGAGGTCAGGGACATCATTCCTACCCCCTGGTTAATAGCCTTTTATGTACCTAACCTCCATGAATTTATCTAGCTCTTCTTTGAACTCTCTTATAGACCTGCTGTCGGCATCAATTTTTCTGCTTTATAACCATTGCATAAAAGACTTTTCTGGAGATATTGGAGTTGTTATTCTCTTATACTTTATTTATGAAATGGCTTCATAAAATGACTTATTACTTGCCATCTGGAGCCTATCCTATGAAGTTGGGCTGCTAACAGTCATTCAAACAATTTTGTTTTGCTGTTGATTTGACTTTTCCCAGTTTTGCCTTGTAAAATGGTGAAGTTACAGAGATCTTTTTAATGTCAAACCTGTTTTCCCAGTTGGTTTTCTTAAACTTGCCCAACTCCCTAATTAGAAGCATTTGACATTTGTCACAAAAGCATGTCCCTTGCCACCTGTCCCAAATTTGGTGGTTTATACTCAAGAGCTTAAGGTGTTGGTGTTTAAAGGATGGAAAATAGCAAGTTGAAATCAAAATCCAAATCGTACGCAGAGGAAGTAAGCTAGTTAAAGTGTTTTTGTGAGATTACTTTTCATTAATAAATGAGGATTTGATATTTGGTTTGTGGAACAATCATTTTAAAAGGTTTCATTTTTAAAGAAATTTTGAAACAAAAACTTGATAAACGTTGACATTTGTCATACATTTCATGTAAATTTGGTGGGAGAAAATCCCACTTTCTCTTACTTTTTTTTCCACTGGAAACAAGTAGACCAAAGAGTGAAAAAAAGATGTCTTTGTGTGTGTGTGTGTGTGAGAGAGAGAGAGAGAGATTGAGAGAGAGAGAGAGAGAGAGGGTGGGGATCGAGAAGAACAATTTAAAAGTTTTGTTCACTTTTTTTAGAGTGAAAAGAAGAAAGGGTAAAATTAAAAAAAAACCAAGAGTGGTGGTATAATATTCATATTGTGGAACTCTAAATAGGGGTCTGTAGCCACCTCAAAATGTCTGATGCTTAGATTTGGATGAGTAATTGATTTTTTGTTTGTTTGTTTGTTTGCTGGAAATTTAAAAAATGTGAAAAAAGTCCTTTTAGAACGAAATGAATCCAGATATTGTAAGGAAAAAAGTGAACTTTCACTTTTGGGTTGATGAAAATGTCATTTGATTGCAAATGTTTTGTTTCAGACATTTAAAAAAATCTAGATTCACAAGACAGTCAGCCCGTGTCTACACTAGCAGTGAACTTCAAAATTAATTTTGAAGTTAGGGCTTACTTGGAAATTAAGTGTGGAGTGTCTACACATGTCATACGTTACTTCAAAATAGTGGTTGAAGTAAGGTGGCCCAGCTTCAAAGTCCTTATTCCATTCCAGAGATGGGAATAGCACCCTATTTTGAAGTGTAAATTCGAAATAGGACGTGTAGACTGTATGTCTGTATCCTGTTACTTCAAAGTAGCAGGTCTACAATGGCGGTGGCCTACAGGAGCCTGGAGACACTCCAGCTAGCCAGCCAGAGCTCTATGGTCACTGCCAGCCAGGCATAAATGCGTAGCTACCCAGCAACCCCACGCAGGAAGCTGAGAGCATGCTACAAGCAGGCGAGCACAAGGTCCCTGCAGCATTCCCATTCACCGACGACACTTTGGCTACAGCCACCCCCAGCCTTCCATGTCAGCCAGCCAGGAGCCCCGTGCTCCCACAGAGCCCACGAGTGAGCCCAGCCAGGGGTTCCAGCAGCTCAGCCAGTGCCAGCACAAAAGGGACCCCTCCAGGACAGAGGAGGAAGTCAAGAACTGCCTCACACTGTGGGGGGAGGAAGAGGCCCTGCTCCAAACTGGGGTGCAGTGATGGAACACAGATGCATACAACTGGCTGGCCAGGGGCCTCACTGGCCAGGGCACCCCAGCCTGAGCAGCGAGCATGTGAGAAAAAAAATTGAAGACTCTGGGACTCTGCCAACCGGTCAGGGGCTTGGCTTACTCAGTGCCCCCATTATGAGGAGCTCCACCACCTCCTAGGCTCGAAGTAGGTGCAACCCCCTGACCACCTCCTGAACACTGTTGCCCCGCCCATGGAGACCAAGGAGGAGCAGTAGGCAGCTACAGATGAGAAGCCAGGACCTGCAGACACCACCAGCACTCACGAAGGGGCCAGGAGACTGAAGCCAGGACTGAGGATGAGGGTACCATCAATGGGACACCCATCAGCTCCATCCCCTCCAGGACATTGTGCTGGGACACTTCCAGCTGGGCATCACCTGAGTTCATGGAGGTACCAGCTAGTAGATACAGGATGTTCAGGATGACTTGGGACATGGGAAGGGGGACCCCACTCCCTGCCACATGCAGCAGGGGCCACACACTCCTGTGACACTTGGCAACTGCACCTGAACAACCCCACAGCACACATGCCCGAGGAAGGGGGGGCCACTGAGACCAGCCCAACCCTCACCATGAGGGGAACCTTCTACACACAGGATCCCAAGATGCCCCCAAGGACTTCCAACAGCAGGGGGTTGGGGCTGTGCGGAGGCCAGCAGATTGGGGGCCCTGGCCTCTGGGGTGAGGACACAGGACTCACAGACCATGTACCTGTTCCTTTCTCTCTCCATGGGTCCACAATCCAGGTACCACCTTAGTCTTGTCTCGGACCAGCCTGCAGCCGTGGAGGGCCAGGAGTCTGCAACCTCACCTGAACCCCATTCCCATAGAGTCACCAATGGGCCAGGCACTGCCACTGCTGGGGAGCTAGGAAGCAGCTGCCAACAGGGCCATCCTTCAGGAAATGACTGAAGTGCTCTGGGATTGGCTGGCAATGGAGCAGGATGTGTGGCATAGGGGGCAGACAGCCTGGAAACCCTGACCAAGGCCACTGTCTCACCCAACCTCCCACTCCCTTTCCAGCCTGCCCTAACGTGCCCTCTGAGGCAATTTTCGTAGCATCTCCCATGGGCCCCCTGCTGTTCCTGGTGAGGCTGCTGACCTTGGGGTCCTGCTCTTGCCTGCCCTCCTATCTGCTGCCTGCCTGGATCTTGGGCAGTGTCTGGTGGCCAGTGCACTGGGGATGAGCAGGCCCCTTCCTTTCCACTGGCTCCCCAGCTCCTTCCATGCCTCCTGCTGACCCCAAGGCTGCCATATGTCCTCAACGCCCCTACCTTCCCATACTTCCAGCTCCAACGCAGCCCCAACAGGGTCCCCGGACACAGGGCGGTTGGGGCTTCCACATCCACCACAGCTCCTGTCCCTCCATCATTGTGGATCAATGAGTCCTCACCCACCCCAGTCTGCTTCTCCAAGTTGGTTCCCTCCCCCAATGCCACTGCTCACTCCCTCTTGTGTATAGTTCCCCCCTTGTACATAGTTGTAGGCACTCATTTGGTTTAGAAGCTTATAAACATGCAAAACAAAAAGCAGTCAAGCAGCACTTTAAAGACTATCAAAATAGTGTATTAGGTGAGCTTTCGTGGGACAGACCCACTTCTTCAGACCATAGCCAGACCAGAACAGACTCAATATTTAAGTTCTGAAGAAGTGAGTCTGTCCCAAGAAAGCTCACCTAATACGTTATTTTGCTAGTCTCTAAAGTACTACTTGACTGTTTTTTGTTTTGATAGTGTATAGACTAGCACGGCTTCCTCTGTTACTATAAACATTCAAATTTTATTTACAACAGTAAAGGTAATGTTCTAGTTCTACCCCTACTTCCACTTTCATATTGTGTGGTTGGGGTGTGATGGAGGTAGGGGTGTGGGGGTGTGGTCAGGAGTTAGCTGGGGGAAGGTCACTGAGGGCCCCAGGCAAAGGTTTCCTGCACGGCCTCCCTGACATGTGACCTGTCTTTATGCACCTGGCCACACAGGGCTGCAGGTGGAGAGAACTTCAGGCCATGACCAGCCCAGGCATGCTCAGAAGGCTAACCTCCAGCCTCGGGAGAAGGCATCGAAATTGCTCCTTCAGCTGCCTGAAAGCCCATTCAACTGTGTTCCTGGCATGTCAGGTGTTTGTTAAAAACATTCTGAGATGAGTCGGGGCACCCTCTGCAGGGCCTTGTGACCCATGGGTGCAAGGCGTATGCAGAGTTGGCCACAATGCAGGGTGGCATGGTGAAGTCTCCTACTGGGAGCTACCACAGGGTGAGGTAGGTCCCCTCCTGCATCGTGTAGACGAGCCCTGACTTCTGAAACACGCAGGTATCATGGACCCTGCCTGACCATCCTAAACATGTCAATGAACCGGTCCTGGATGTTGACAAGGGCCTGGAGGACCATGGAGTGGTACGCCTTTCTGCTTATGAATGCATCAGTGCTATGTTCCAGGGCCCAGATGGCAATATGCGTGTTGTCCAGTGTGCTGAAAAAGTTGGGGAATCCCAGGTCTGCGAAACCAGTGAGGGTGATGTCCAGGTCCCTGACGGTGACCACCTGGCAGAGGAGCAGGGTGTTGATTGCCCAGATGACCTTCATGGCATGCAAGACAGATGTGTTCGTGAATGCATGGCTGTGTGGTACTTGTCCCTATGAGGGTGTGCTGTGCTGTGTACAGCCTAGCAACCCTGAGCACATGCAGAGTGTGCGTGTTGGGAGGGGTGCTTTAAAGGAGTGGCTGGCTGCAGGCTCCAGAAGGGCATGTCAGCCATGCAACCTTCATCCACAGCATTTCCTGCCATGCTATTTCAAAATAGGGGCTATGGGGCCATTTCAAAGTACTGGACCACTATTTTGAAATAGTGAATGGTGAATTTGATCCACTTTGTGTGTGTGGATGCACATTTTCAAAGCTCGTTACTTCGAAGTTGGACTTCAAATAAGCTCCTTTGAAATTTTGTTATAGTGTAGACATGGCCCCATGGTATTCACTTCTGATGGTGGTGACCTGAGCTTAATTCCCCCCCTGCTGGTTATGTGGAAAAAGTTTAAATTTAAGTCATATTTCAGGAAAGTGGCTTTCCCACAGTAATCTATAATCTGAGCCAGGTATCTCTCAGTCTCTCCTTCTGAAGCTGTTCCGCTTTTCAGAACTTAGACAGCGGGATGTAAACTTGAATGTAGGTCTCCCAAATCCTAGCTGAATGCCCTAACTACCAAATTGTAGAGTCAGTCTCACTTTTTTCCCATGGCCCAATGACTGACTATTCACTGTCATACACAGTAGCAATTTGTTGTCATTCATTATGACAATGAATCATTACTGGGCTCGGAAAAGAAAATGAAAATTTAGAAGTCTGGCAGGCAGATAATCTACATAATTAGTCATTCATTTCCAAATCCATGTTAAAGAATCTTTACTGACTTTCTCTTTTCTATATTAAAAGCTCTTTTTCCCCTATTTTTTTCTTTTGTGGATACTTTATGTGCATGCAGAAAAGAAGAGATGCATCTCAGAGAATGATTTTAATAAGAAGCACCAACTCTAAATATTGACTAGTAATGAATTTCTCAAATACCAGCAGGGACAGTCCAATGAATACTTAGGAAGTGGAAGATGTAAGTCTATGTCCCTGTGCCAATTCTTATTTCATCATTTATTAAAAAAAAAGTAGAAAAGTAGATCAGCTGCAGAAGGAGAAACTGAGAGACATAATGTTGTCATTCCTTTTTTTCAATGCTCTCAGATTAGTTGGAAGAGAAATTGGGTAAATGGTGTGAGAAGTAGGATTAAAGTTCTCTTACCACATACAAGGTTTCCTCAGGTACGGTGGAAAAATGAGTGAATAGGAAAACTTTCATTTTCAGAAGATGAGTAAAAGGTATACATTTGATTAATGGCATATATACTAACACTTGAAGTTTATTACGATTATTAACATTTTTGTTGTCCTTTTATTCTTCCCTTGATTCACTGCAAAATTTTGTTGACAGAAGAAAAACAAAAGAAAAAAACACCTCAACCAATGGCAACATCTGGACATCAATGCTTTTTGTACAGGTTGAACCTCTTTAATCTGGAACTCTCTCATCTGGCAACATCTGTAATCCAGCATGATTTTAGTTAGCTGGCTGACCATTTATCATGGATGTGTTCAAGTTTCCTGTGGTCCCATACAGTTTGTTTCCTGCCACTGTTCCTGGCTCTGAGTGTTGAATGCTACTATTTAGCTGTAATTCACCCTTAAATGTCTTCTAAGAGCCCAGAAGGCTGTGGAAGGGTTGATAATGCTGTTAGACAATATTCACCTCTAGTGGTCTGGCAAATTCTCTCTTCTGGCATTGATCAGGTCCCAAGGGTGCCAAATTAGAAAGCTTCAGCCTGTAATATCCATACCAAATCATATAATGTGTGTTACACCCCACTTGGGCTTTTGGGCAAAGAAGGCACCCAATCACATCCAGTATTTTAAGTGCACATTAACTTCAGTGAGAATTCTATATTTGTGCAACTGATGGTGTAATCAGTCCCAGGTAGTCTTTGGATAAGGGTAATAGTAGTGACTGAGGCCGCAGCTTTCTTCTTTCTCTGGGAGTGCTCAACCACTGCTTAGCCACAGGCCTGGCCCACCTTCCATCCCCTCCGTCAAAGCCCTGTCCTGCACTTCCTTTTCCTATACCAAGGCAGTTTCTCCTCTTTTCTTCTGGCCCAGTTCTGACTCCTCCCCCAACCACACCCCATATCCACTCTTCTTCCTCCACAGTGCCTCCTGCACTCCATGGAATGGCTGATCACAAGGGATGTGAGGCTCTGGGAGGGATGGGAAGGAGCTGATCAGGGAGGCTGCTAGCAAGTGGGAGATACTGAGGAGATGGTGAAAGAGCTGGCTGCTGGTGTGGCCTAACCACACAATAACTCTTATCCCACAGAATTAGTTCCTATAAGAGCGAAATGGTAGAGCTGTGATATTCCAGGCCTGCCAATGGAGGGAAAAATGGGGCAGTCGCACAGATTCCTGGTGTTTTAAAGGGATGTGGAGCTCTAGCCTCAGCTGCTTTGGCGGTAACTGTGGCTGGAGCTCCCTGGCCCCTTTGATATGCTTCAGCGGTGCTGCTCTGCTGCTCCACATGGTTATGAGGGGGCAGTTCTGACAGCACTGAGGATTCACTGCTCTTGGCCCTGCCCCTTGATCCTTGGCCCATCCCCTTCCCAGGGTGCAGAGCTGGCTCACGCTCCCACCTTGCCAGGGACCCCGGTGGCTGTCAGCCCCTCAGGCTCTTTCTATAAGTTTGATTTAACAAGGATCCAAGGCCTCCTCCACACCTGCTATAAATCAGCTTTATGAATGGGGCTGACGATCTAACTTCAGAGTTTTCTTCTCACTGTTTCTGAGTGTTTCTGGTTTTTTGTCTTTTTTTTTTTCCTGTTCTCATTTCATTAACCATGGGAACCTGTTTAAAGAGGGAAGAGACACAAACAGGCCCATTCAATCATTGTTAAAAGTACCTAGATAAATTAGGTTTCCATTGCACTTTACATTTAATTAATTAGCCTCTTTCAAGAAACCTGGATTGAGCAATCTTGCAGTCCAGAGTTAACTAAATCTGTATAAAACAAACAACGTGTTTTGTGAAGCATAATTGCTCCTGGGAAACTCAAAAAGTTTGATTTGTTCCACCTAGCTTCATGCAATTTTTATTTTTGGCTTTTTATCCTAAGGATAAGTCTGGGAAATAAAAGGTTGATAAAAGAAAATCATTTTTAAAATCCACCTAAGTCAGTCAAAATCAATGGCTCCTTTACAGAATAAACCCCCGGGGAAAGAATTAAGAGGAATTACTGTATAGGTAAGTCTGCTACTCCTTTTTTTTAAGCTTGACTGCTTGTTGGTTGGCAGAAATCAATGGTTCCCTTTACACCACTGAGAAAAGACGGAAATGGGGGTCAAAATTGCAATGTAACAGTCGTCTGCATATAAATTAAGCATTTTACTGCTCTATCTTCAATATATGACCTAAAATATAACTTGCTATATCATTTTGGAAAAGTAAAAAAAAAACGTTTTAGCACTTTCACGTGGATCCACCTACCACAGCATTTACAGTTGTTCATTTACATACTAATTTCTGTTGTGGCTTCAGATAAATAAATATCTTTTTGAACCAAAATTAAATCAATAAAGGTGCACTTTATATTGAGCTATTTTTACTGGGATTAAATTGACTTAATGTAGGCTAAAGAAACCTTACTAGATTACTTTAGTTTTGGCCTTAACAATGAAACAGTCAATTTTGCAGACATAAGATATTAAATATATCCAACAGGTTCAAGGAAAAACTGCGAAAGGTCGGTCCATGCAATACACCACTCTTCAGGAAGTGTAATATATTCACTAAAAACATGGTTGTATCATATATGATGGTTTTAAAAGTAGTCTGTATTTCAGATTAAGGACTGGTGTTCCCGAAAGGAGAAACAGATCCAGTGACCTTTAATGCCTAGCAGTAATGTGAAAGTAAGCTAAGACCCAAAATTAAATTGATTCTGCAGTTAAGTCAATTTTTTAACTGGGTTCTGTTTCATAATCCTATTTTCCTTTTGGTCATCACAGAAATGATGAGGTGGCAGCAATGTATGTAATTGAATTTTGGTTTCTTCTGGTCCCTTGATTATTAACAGTCTGGTTTTAAATGGGTCCTGAACACAGGTTTCCCTACTGGCAAGTACAATTTTGTGTCCACACTTCTTAACGTGCCCAGTTAATATCTTTGGGATATCTGTGCTCACAAGTCAAATATATAGATGTTTAAAATACATCATCATTATCAATTTCAAAGAAAATTTTGATCTGCTTTTAAGAATTTATTTTAAAAGTATTACTTTATGTTGCAGACTATCAAAAAAAACAGATACTGCTTAAAAATCATTCAGCAAGCTAACAAGAATGTCTGCATTAGATCCATTCTGGCCTTGTACATCAAAATCAGAGCATGCAGGGCTGGCTTTATGATTTTCAGGACCCCATACAAGAACAGTACAAAACTTGCTGGAAGATGGTCAGAACAGACTAGCAATCTTCTCCTTGGGTGTGTCTACATGTGCACAGTATATTGAAAAGACCAGCCCTCTTTCGAAAGAGTGAAGGGAGCATCTACACATACCATGCACTCTTTCGATGTGAAATCGAAGGAACGCAGCCCAGACATCGAAAGCTGTACCCTGATCCCGCATGGGAAAAGCGCCACCCATTGAAAAACATCGAAAGAAGGCATGTGTAGATGCACCACAGCTCGCTCTTTCGAAAGAGGAGTCCTCCACGATGGCACCCAGTCCGAGTGTGGAGACACCCTGAGCCACCAATCGGTGCTCTATGACCTGCGTGTCCGGCCGCTCTTAAAGCTGCACGGACCCAGAAACCCTGTGACAGGAATCTGAGAGCAGGCAAGCTGCGAAAGCACGAGCTTGAGGCAGCATGGTCTCTCAGCTGCACCCAACAACACTGACAGGCACATGGCCAGTGCCCAGCACTCCCCCAAGACCCCAGGGTCCCTCCTCAGAGCCCCCACAGGGCTCCCAGGGCTCTATCGCTGAAAAAAAGAAAAGGGACCCCTTCTGGACGGACCGTGAACTGAGAGACCTCCTGGGCCTCTGGAGAGAAGAGGAGGTCCTCTGGGAGATGGGGGAAAAGTGGAGGAACGCCGCTGCCTTTGTCCATCTTGCCCGGGGACTAACCAGCCAAGGCAACCTGTAGTGGACCCCGGAGCAAGTCCAGAGCAAAGTTAAAGAGCTCCAGCAGGGCTATGTCCGGGTCCGGGGCGAGGCTGGGAGCTCAGGGGCAGGACCCTCCACCTGCCCCTACTATAGAGAGTTCCGTAGCATTCTGGGGCCCCGGGACAGCTCCCCACCAAAAGTGGTCCTTGACAGCTCGGCAGACCAGCCCAAGCCGCAGGAGCTGCAGGAGCCAGGACCAGCCTGCCCGAGCCAGGGGGCAGATGCCACCCAGGACTGGTCCAGCAAGGAGGGTGACCTCCTCATCAATGTCCCCTCACAGTCATCCAACCGGGCCACAGGGAGCCGGGTGTCCCTGGAGATCCTCGAGGTATCCCCCCAGTAAGTGCACTGCGGGGCCAACACACCTACGGGCAGGGGTTGCACCCCTGACAGTGGCCTGGGCACAGGCCCGGAGGCCCAGGGCCACACACCCCAGCCAGCCACACGCCCCAGCCAGAACATGCCCTCTGCACCTGTCAGCGCCACCCAGCCAGCACCTGGACCCGTGCACACTTCCAGGCACCCAGTTACCCAGTGGGACTCCTGCGGGCCAGCCCACACCCGGGGATGGTTCCACCCAGGGTGGAAGCCTGTTTGCACTTCACATCACAGGGGTACCATGTCCACCATGGCCAGGCCCTGGGAGGGGGACAGGCGGGGCCCCGGGGGGCATAGGGTCCCATGGGGATTGGGAACAAGGTCCTGCTTGGAGACTGACATGCTATCCATCACCCCTTGCAGGTGCAGCAAGTGAGGGCCCACACAGTGCATAGACGTTGGTGGTCCCTGAGAACACCCCGGAGGCATGGGACTGGGGCTGGGCACCCTCAGCAGCAGCATTACGCTGGGTGCGCAGCTGGAGGTCACAGCTGCACCCAGTGGATGACCCCACCAGCCTCCGCCAGGTGGAGCTTATGGAGCACCAGCTCTGGCTGGAGCAGTCCGACCTGGCGTGGCGGAGGGAGGCCTGGGACAGGCTCATGTCCCACCTGGACACCATCCATGGGACTTTGCAGGAGCATGTGGGCAATGTGGCCTGGCTCCTGCCCCTCCACGCACCCCCCACTGCCCAATCCTGAGCCCCCCTCAGGGCCTCCCCAGAAAGGTCCCACCCAGGGTCCCCTGCCCACCCCACACCCCCCACAGAGTCCTCCACCCCACCTCACACAGATGCCCCCCCTGCCATCCCATCACATCCATACCTTCCGGTGCTCCCCACCCCGTCCCAGCCCCACTGTGGCACCCACTCCCAGGGGGAAGGGGATCTCGGGGCCAGCGTGGCTCTCAGTCCACAACCCCTTTGCCCGAGTCACCATCCCACATCTGGCCCCCACCCCACCCTCTTCAGAGTTCAGGCCCCCCTCCCAGTTCTACCTCCCTGCCCACCTCCCTCCAAATTCAGGCCCCCTGCCCCCTCTCCCAGTTCTAGCCCCTGCCCCATACCCCCCCACACACATTGTACATAGTTGTTTAACTTTTACACCACAGTTTTTTACAGTTTATTATTGATAAAGGTTTATATTGGGCACAACTACCTGTGTCCCATGTTCCCATGGGGGGGGAAGCATGGCACGGTGGTGGTGGTGGTGCATGTGGTGGGGGGTGTATGTACGGGGGGAGAGGGAGGTGTGGGCATTGAGGTGCTCAGTGCGGCGCCAGGGCGAGACTTGCACAAAGGGCCTCCCAGATCCGGACACCATCGTGGTTTGCCTGGTGGCTGGGGACAGCAGCTGGCTGCTTGAACCCCATGGTGGCCTCAGCTGCCCACCCCTGGACGTAGGCATCTTCCTTGGCCTCCACAATGTTGTGGAGGACGTGGCAGGCGCCCACCACTTGTGGGACATTGCACAATATAATGCTCAAGGTGGGCAAGAAGGTACCACCACTGCCCCTTGAGGCGCCCAAAGGCCCGCCCGACCACAAGCCGGATTTGGTTGAGGTGGGCATCTAAGGCCTCCCTGCTGGGGTCGAGGTGGCCTGTATAGGGCCACATCAGCCATGTCAGTAGGGGGTATGCCACATCTGCAACAATGCACAGTGGCATGATGGTGTCCCCAACTGGCATTTTCTGCTGGGGGATGAAGGTGCCAGCCTCCATACGCCGGTACAGGCCAGAATTGCAGAAGACCCTGATGTCATGGGTTCACCCCAAGCAGCCCATGTAGATGTCCATGAACCGGCCTTTGTGGGCCACCAGAGTGGTAGCTCTTGTGATTGATATAGCAGCTGGCACTGTGTGGGGGGTTGCGAATGGTGATGTGCGTCCTGTCCAGGGCACCATAGCAGTTCAGAAACCTCAATGAAGAGAAACCCTCAACGATGGAGTCCAAATCCCCAACGCAGATGACCCGGTGCAGAAGCATGGCATTCAGGGCATGGACAACCTGCAGGGAGGGAGGCCATGCACTTTCGTGAGGATGTGGCAGGGTGTTCCCAGCTGGTGACCCTCTCCTGCCCCCCAGGCCAGCAACCCCTTCCCCAGCCCCCGCCCCAGCCAGCAACCCCTGATGGGTTCCTGTGTCCATAGGCCTCCTTCCCCCTTCCCATGGTGGGAGTGTGCCCCAGGCCCACCTTACCTCCATGAGCACTGCTCTGACAGTGGCCTTGCCCACCCCAAACTGGTGAACAACTGAGAGGTAGGAGTCTGGGGTGGCCAGTTTCCACACCACAGTGGCAACTCGCTTCTTGAGGGGAAGCGCAGACTGCATGGTGGTATCCTGATGCCTCAGTGCAGGTGCCAGCCAGTGACACAGCTCCTGGAAGTTGTCCCGGCTCATGCAAAAGTTCTGGAGCCAGGTGACATCATTCCATTGCCCCAGAACCAGTTGCTCCCACCAGTCCGTGCTGCTGGGATGACTTCACAGACGCTGGGGTGTAAGGGGGCAGGGGGCAGGCTGAGCATGCTCTGTGTCCTCAGGGGGTCTGTTCTGTCTCCCAAGGAGGAGCAGGGCAGCTGCGGCGACACTGCAGATAATGTGGGCAACAGAGCCCACAATGTCTGCATCCAGTGCAAGGAACAGGGTGGTGTTGTCCATGGTGCTGCTGCGCTGGGGTCCCGCCTTGCTCCTGGCAGCTCAGCAGGCCTCAGCTAGTGCAGGGCTGGGGAGGTGAAGGGGGACCCTTTAAGGCGGCAGCTGGCTGCAGGTGCTTGGCGGCCATGTAACCCCATCCATGGTATCTCCACCTCCCTCCTTTCGAAAGAGCGCTCGTACATGTGTGGACGCTCTCTTTCGAAATAATGGGACGGGGTCCTCAAAAGAGCAGGTCGGAACTGCGATCCGCCTTTGCCGTGTGGTCACGTTCTTTCGAAAGACAGTATATAGATTTCTGAATTTTGATGTTGCTCTTTCGATGGTGGGCTCCCGTGTAGACACAGCCCTTGTGTTGGGGATATTGAGAAACGGGGTCTGGTATCAGGCATTTCCTTCCACTTTGGTTCTAGTGACAGAGCAGGAGTCTGGGCTAGCCAATCACCTCTAGGCCAACATCTCCACTTTTTGCTCTGACTGTGCTTACAGACAGTATGTTTTGGCTGGGTGGCATTAGTAAATGGAGACCTGCGCAGATACAGAAATGGGGATCTGCATCCAATCTGCATTCACCAGGCTCAACTCCTCATCCACCCTGTGATCTGCATTATACTTGCATCTGTACAGCACATCTGCAGGTGAAGGGGAAGGAGGAGGTAGCACAGAGGAGCAAGGAGGGGGCAGTGTCATGCCAGGAAGAGGCAGTCAGCATGAAAACCGGGATGGGGTAAGGAGCAGCAGGGATCTAGGACCAAGGGTCCACAGGTCAGTTCTCAGGAGGCAGGGGGAGAAGGGAGCTGGCGGGGCTGGCACTTGGCCCCTCTGTAAGGAGATTTAGAACACAGCTTTTTGCATCCTTAAATGCTGGCAGGGCAGGGGCCTGCCCTGGTGCCCCTTCCCCCCACCCAACCTCCTACCCACGGAGAGCACTGCATGGTTATCCACTCCACTACCTGCAGATATCCACAGATATGCAGGGCTCTATTAATAAACTCCACTAAGAAGCAGGTGCTCATCCCATGTAGTTGTTTTACTTCTGAAACTCTACTTACTTCAGTGCATAGGAGACAAGTCGAAAGAGTCCAAAAAGTATGGATGATGATATTTTCAACACCAACACACTCTAGTGTGACTGTGTACCATGTGGGTGGAGCTTATTTTGCAAGTGTGGTAAGGTAAATACTAATTGGGATAAGACTCTGGAAAGTAATGTCAAATGTACCCTAGGAACGCACTAGCAAGGGTTTCAAAATGAAAAAAAAAGCAAAAACAAAACAACCCAACCAAACAAAATAGAACAATACCACCTTGAAATCAAAAAGTTTCACTCTCAGGTACAAACCAAATTAAAGATATGTGGCCATGTTTACAAAGCATGAACTACTAAATCACTTCTTAATCAACAAATTTATCCCATTTGCACTAAAGTTTTTTAAGTGAATCCTCATTTTGATTATATTGTATATTATTACTTGTCCACTCTTCCTTTTTTTTTTTAATCCACTTTTTTAGTTTTGTAAAGAAGGGAAGAAAAACAAACAGAACAGGAACAAGAAAAAGACACAGCCCCATCATCAGAAATTTATAACAGTGGAACTGTTTTATGCTTCTGTTTCTAAGACATTGCTCAGACCTTTTCTTACTGGATGGAATTCATTTCTACACTAGCAGCGTTTATGTTTGAATCCCTACAATTTTTTAATGCACTAGCTCATTAATACAGCCATGCGTCAAACTAGATTTCTGTTTATAACAATGAAGGAAAGAGCTACCTCAGAGTTGCATTTGGCACACATTTGATTCTAAATAAATTGAAAATCCTGTACCCAAACTTCTGTTGCCATCAGTGGTGCGCAGTGTCACACTTGGTCAAAACAGGCATGTCTCTGGCTTTGTTGACTGGCTGCATTACCTTTGAACAGGTTACAAAAACAATGACTTCAGCATTCCTTTATTTATTTATTTATTTATTTATTTTCCCTCCCTGGTGATATGGACCAGCCCAGACTATCATGTCTATCCAGTTTTCAAGTTTGGAGTAACTCCAGACTTCCTGAACTGTGAAATGATTTACTGACCAAGGATGGCTTTCTCCAAAATTTAGTCAAGTAAATCATTCCCTCAACCCTTTGATTTTTTTTTCTTTTAAGTTGATCCTGTTTAGAAAGAGTTGAAGTTGTAGGCTGATTTATGTAACTTTATTGGTGTTGCATACTAGTTCCTCTGCACATTTCCCAGTCCTATCTTTTGCTAACATTGAGTGTTTATAAAAATTTATTTGACAAAAATCAGTTATGGTAAACCTCATGAACTGACAGAGAGCTATCCTTCTTTGAAAGGTTTAGAGACTCCATATAGATACAAATAACATAAGAAACAGCAGACATGTTAAATTATCTAACAGCAAAGGGGATACTTTATGGAAATGAACTCACAAGATAATAATTTGAATTTGACAAGGTGATAATTAAAGTCCCCAGATAGACTCCTTCCACATCTGTATGCCTTTCAGTAAAGTTGGTTAGCATATTAACTACTGCTGGAGAATGCTAAAAATATTCATGGGATGTTAAACTGCATATTATTATTCATTTCAATTTGTATAATAAATGTAACAAAATGCAATGCATACAATATTACACAAGAGGTACTAATCTCTATTATAGACTTACTTTAAAGCACATTGATAGCATACCAAGCACTTGGATGTCAGTTTTATTGAGAGAAATTCAAGAGATTTGAGTAATAATTGATCTTTCTGGCACGAAAAAAGAGGTGATAAATTTCTTCTGCATGTGGAATACTCAAGCAGAGACATTTTCAGAGCAGTAGCCAGAACTGTTCTATATTACAGTTCCCAAAGAATAACCGTCGGTACATTCATTTTACGGGAAATATTTTATAATTAATAGTAGCTGAGTTTGTATAAAAAGCACGGAGATTGTGGTTGTTTAATATAATGTTTGTAATTTATTAAGCAGTAGCTCTTCAGAATAAGCTGAAATGAATGCACTTCAAAAAAACTATCATCAGATTCCGGAATAAGCTGCAATCTCTCTTATGAGAGCAATTTTCCAACGAGAGATTATTCAAAAAAGATCTTTAAATTATGTGAATGGGATTGCAAATTTTGAATGTTTATGTCTGGAAAAGGCTACACTCTTGACCTGTGTCTACACTAAGTTTTGTCTACAGCAGTACAAAGTACGAAGTTTTGTCTACAGCAGAGGCCTTCTGTTGGCAAAACTAGGGAGCGTCCGCACTGTCTGGAATCTGTACACAGAACATAACTTTTTACCCAGCAGACTTACATCTTGAAAATTAGAGGCATCATGCCTCTGTAAACAGATTCTGTTGACAGAAAAATAGTGTAGATGCTCCTGGGGCCCTCTGTCAACTGAGAAGGGTTCTAGTTCACTGGGCTGCCCTATTTGCAGAGCTTCCAGTTGGCTGTTCTGTAGACAGAAGGCTGGGCTGTCTGGCCACTCTGTCGACAGAGGGTGTGGACAGGGAGAGCCCCTATTATGTGTGGACGTGTTCTGTAGACAAAGGTTCTGTTGGCAAAACTCTGTCAACAGTGACTTCTGTAGACAGAGCTTAGTATTGTAGACCCAGCTTTGGATTAAAGAATGGGTTTTCCTAAGAAGCCAAAGGAGCTGGGCAACCTACCCAAGCTTAACACCTAACTCTTAATGTTGCTTGAAAAATCACATGTACAAATTTTTAAAATGATCAAGTTATTTTGGGAAAACAATATCTACGTATTCAGGAGCTGTATACAGTGTCTATGAATGGCTTTAAAAACAAGGTCAGCATTATCATTTATAACCTTTGTCATCCTCCTTTCGCATTCAGAAGACAGATGTAAAAACTTGGGTCTATGTCCAAGACCTTAGCTCATTTTTAAAGAAATTAGGTAGTTTATTACAGGTTACTGGTAAATGAGCAGCAGTGACTTCCTACTGAGAGGAAGCCAGGCAAGAGACCTGGTAAAGAACAGGAGGATTTTGGGTAATTGGTTAGAGAGAAAGTGTGAGTAAAATAAGCCCAGGCAGGGTTTGAGAGAGACTGAGTGAAGCGGGGCAATGAGAAGGCCTGACAGAGTCAGGGAACAGACATAAGCAGGAAGTAAAGAAGTTTGAATTTATCAGGCTCAGGATTGGATCTGAGCATATAGAAACCACCTTGGAGGTGGAGGTAAAAACCCTGTCCCTTAGAGATAAACACATCATCTGGAAAAGGCAGAAAGAACTTCGTAGCTTTGGGAAGGCAAAAGATAAATGGGTCCTAACAAAGGGCAGCATCTCTAGCAAAGGACTTTGGGAAACTCTACTGATATAGGGATAAAGGCACTGTACATATCCCCAAATAAAGGGGGAAAGATATTAGACTGGCACAGGCAAGAGGAAGTGTTGTTTGCATTCCCTTTGGAGTGTACATACACACAAACAAAAATAATTTTTGATTAGGCCACAAGGTCAAAGCACTGAATTTTCCAGCAGCCTAGACAAGATATCCCTACTGGGGAATACAGGCTTGGTTACCTGCAGAACTTATAACATGGCTGCAAAGGGATTTAACTCCCAACAGCCTGGTGTATTATGCGTGTATTACTTCACTGTACCCAATGCTGCAATTTAATCCTTGGTATTTACATCTCTGAACTACACATGAACCATTATCCTGCCTCCATAATTATTATTTACCAAACTAATGCATCTTTACCATTTGTAATATTTTCTCAGAAATGGGAGCTTCTTGCCCATTCATCTTAGTTTTTGTTCTCTGAATTTCCCTAACTCTTCATTATTTTATTTACCTACTTTCAGAGTATGTTTCTTTGGAACTTGGCAGCAAATAAGTCGGCAGGACCAGCAACTAGCTAGAATTTAGGCCAGTCCTATATCAGGAAATCTGGAAGGATTAATTTATCCACACATCACATTCTATATTTGCTCACAACATAAATAGCAACAAAGGGCCCAATTCTGCCATATGTCAGCAACATTTACATGTTGAACATGCTCTAGCTTCATGGGTTTCTTCTGCTTCCCTGTCTGATACCTGTGAAAACTTTTTTCTGTCTAAACACTGGGTATAAACACCAGGTATAAAAGGCTACAAGAGGATGGCTTCAGACGGGCCTGTCAACCATACATGGGGATCGTTCCTTCTGAGAAAAGGTACTATATGAAGGTATATTCAGAAAGGCCAAATTTTCATACCCACCCAAATCTGAAGTAAATGTCTCTTACACAAGAATTCCCTGAGGAGGACAGACATGTGACACATGTTGTTTTCTCTTCATCCAGGCCTTTAAGGCTGCAGTATTATCCACCGCCTTTCTCCTTCTCTACAATGAGTTTCAACCATTGAGTCTGCTAAAATGCTGATGCCTAACCCTTCTCCACCTGCTGCCTCACAGCAGCCAACCCCACAGTCTGACAGCAGCCAACCTCACTTTGTCTCCAAAACCCGAAATTGTCTTTTCCATAGCACATCTAAGTGCTTTGTGCCTGGTGTGAAAGGCTGAACTGAAATGTTAACTCAGATTTGCCACATATTAGCTGCGTCCACACGTGCACGCTACTTCGAAGTAGCGGCACCAACTTCGATGTTAGGCGGCGAGACGTCGAAGTCGCTAACCTCATGAGGAGATAGGAATAGCGCCCTACTTCGACGTTCAACATCGAAGTAGGGACCGTGTAGACGATCCGCGTCCCGCAACGTCGAAATTGCTGGGTCCTCCATGGTGGCCATCAGCTGGGGGGTTGAGAGATGCTCTCTCTCCAGCCCCTGCGGGGCTCTATGGTCACCGTGGGCAGCAGCCCTTAGCCCAGGGCTTCTGGCTGCTTCTGCGGCAGCTGGGGATCTATGCTGCAGGCACAGGGTCTGCAACCAGTTGTCAGCTCTGTGTATCTTGTGTTGTTTAGTGCAACTGTGTCTGGGAGGGGCCCTTTAAGGGAGCAGCTGGCTGTTGAGTCCGCCCTGTGACCCTGTCTGCAGCTGTGCCTGGAATCCCTATTTCGATGTGTGCTACTTTGACGTGTAGACGTTCCCTCGCTGCGCCTATTTCGATGTTGCGCTGAGCAACGTCAAAGTTGAACATCGATGTTGCCGGCCCTGGAGGACGTGTAGACGTTATTCATCAAAATAGACTATTTCGATGTCGCAACATCGAAATAAGCTATTTCGATGTTGGCTGCACGTGTAGACGTAGCCATTAATAAAAAGTGCTATGGGGGAACAGCCCAGAGAGTTTCTACGATGCAAAATATTTGTTAAAAATGTTGGGTTTTGAGAACTACATTCACTGCTGTTAAATCAGTATGCCAAATACAAAAGCACAGTTTCCTAAAAATATTTTACTTTGAACCAACAGCTGGTTGAGAAATATACAGTTATTAAAAGACATTAACTCTTTGAATATGTCACTTAGAAAATGTTATTTATGGCTCAAACAGAAAAAAAAATGTACCTTTGTGCCGACGAGTTCAAAATCAATTAGCGCATAGTATGTTAGGTCCAAGAATGTAAAGAATACTCCAGGTATTGTACACCATGATAGAGGTGTTATAATGACCTGCAGGTAAGCGTTCAGCAATAGTGTGGCAGAGTGAAAACACGTGTCCTTTCCAATGTTGTGGCTTGTTTAGTACAGTAGCTCACATAGGCTATGTCTACAGTTGCCCCTTCTTCAAAGGGGGCATGGTAATCAGGGTGGTGGGAGATTACTAATGAAGTGCTGGGAAATTTTGGGGAGTAAAAGCACTTCAAAGTAACATGGGCACTTCAAAGTGCCCACAGCTACACAGCATACCAGCACTACAAAGTTTGACACTTTGAAGTTGCTGGGGGAGGAGAGGGAAATTTGCCTAATGAAGAGCTGCATATGCACCGCAGTGCTTCATTAGTAATCTCCCATCACCCTAATTACCATGCCCCCTTCGAAGAAGGGGCAAGTGTAGACATAGCCATACTAAAACACGAGGATATGAAAGCTTGTTTTGCATTGTTTCAAACTCCCTCCAACATTGTGGTTGTGTCGACATGGGCACAAATATTCAAAACAGCCATATTTTGAAGATTACTAATGAGGCACTGAACTGAATATTTGGCACCTCAGTAGCATTAGGACGCTTCCAGCCATGGTGCTTCGAAAGTGCTGCTTTCGAAAGCACGCAGCTCAGCACAGCTACACGGGGGTCCTTTTTGAAAGGACCCACACATTTCAAAGTCCCCTTATTCTGATCAGTGAGTGGGATAAGGAGATTTTGAAAGGTTCAGGGTCCTTTCAAAAAGGACCCCTGTCTAGCCACGCCAGGCCGTGCAATTTCAAAAGCAGCACTTTCGAAGTGCCGCGACGGGAAGTGTCCTAATGCTAATGAGGCGCTGAATATTCAATTCAGAGCCTCCTTAGTAATCTTCAAAATGTCCATTAGTATGGCCATTTCTAAGATTTGTGCCCATGTAGACACACCCTGTGTGTTCTGAAATTCCACTCAGATTCTAATATTCTAATTAGGAACAGTTGTCTAAAGGCAGGATGGGAGACTGATGTCCAGCAGAAGCAAAAGAAGCAGTTTCAGTAAAAAATAAATCCAGACAGAGTACAAGAGAAAAGAGAAAGTCAGAGATTCTACTGAAACAGTGTTGTATATCAATGACTCACTTGTACTGCCCTCGCTTTTGGGAATTCAAAGGTAATCATGTCTATTACACTCCACTAACCTCTCTTGGGCTATGTCTACACGTGAACGCTACATCGAAATAGTCTATTTCGATGTAGCAACATCGAAATAGCCTATTTCGATGAATAACGTCTACACGCCCTCCAGGGCTGGCAATGTGGACGTTCAACGTTGACGTTGGGCAGCACCACATCGAAATAGGCGCGGCGAGGGAACGTCTACACGCCAAAGTAGCACACATCGAAATAAGGGTGCCAGGAACAGCTGCAGACAGGGTCACAGGGAGGACTAGCGCTTCCGGGGCAACAACTAGCCATGCCCTTAAAGGGCCCCTCCCAGATACACACAGCCTGCACAGCACGCGGTCTGCAGAGCCATAGGCACGCACACCTCGAGCGACACAGTCATGGACCCCCAGCAGCAGCAGCAGCAGCAGCCAGAGGTCCACCCAGAGGCCCCTGCAGGAGGCAGCTGAGCACCTCCTTGCCACAGAGAAGGAGCTGCCCGCAGGGGAGGAGGACGCAACCCCCAACCCTGCAGCACTCCGCCCCGCCACACACGCCACCGGCTGTGGAGCTACCCCACAAGCACCGACTGGTGGGAGCGGCTGGTGCTCGGAGAGTGGGACGACAACCGCTGGCTCCAGAACTTTCACATGAGCCGTCAGACATTTCTGGAGCTATGCCAGTGGCTCACCCCCGCACTGAGGCACCAGGACACCGCCATGTGGCGTGCCCTCAGAGTCGAGAAATGTGTCGGCATCGCTGTCTGGAAGCTGGCCACTCCAGACAGCTACCGATCCATGGGCCAGCAGTTTGGCGTCGGCAAGGCCACTGTCGGGGCTGTCCTCATGGAGGTAAGAGGACCCATGGGGGGAGTAGGGGGAGGCAGCCCTGGCAGGGGAGGGGAGGGGAGGTGGGCCCTGGCAGGGGAGGGCCACACACACCCTGCACACCCCTCATTGGTGCTCTCCCATGTGCTTCCCCTGCAGGTCATCCACGCCATCAACGCCCTGCTCCTCCACAGGCTCGTGAGGCTTGGGGACCCGGATGCCGCCATCGCGGGCTTTGCCACCGTGGGCTTCCCCAACTGCTTCGGGTCTCTGGATGGGACTCACATCCTTATCCGAGCCCCAGAACACAGTGGAGGACGCTACTTAAACAGGAAGGGCTGCCACTCAGTGGTCCTCCAGGCCTTGGTGGACAGCCGGGGCTGTTTCCTGGACATATATGTGGGCTGGCCTGGCAGCACCCATGACGCCCGGGTATTCTGGAACTCAGGCCTGTGCCGCCGGCTGGAGGCGGGGACCTACATCCCCCAGTGGGAGATCCCTGTGGGGGACACCACCATGCCCCTCTGCATCATCGCAGATGCGGCATACCCCCTCCGGCCCTGGCTCATGCACCCTTACATGGGCCATCTGTCAGCCAGCCAGGAGCGCTTCAACCAGCGCCTGAACCATGCGTGCCAGGTGGTGGGGCATACATTTGGCTGCCTCAAAGAGCTCTGGAGGTGTCTCCTCACCCGCCTTGATGCGGGCCCCACCAACATCCCCCAGATTGTGGGCATGTGCAGCGCCCTGCACAACCTTGTGGAGAGCAAAGGGGAGGCCTTCTTTCAGGGCTGGGCTGTGGAGGCCGGCAGGGCCGATGTGCAGCCACCCGCTGCCCCCAGTCTCCAGGTGGACCCCGAAGGGACCCGGGTCCGGGAGGCCCTGCGGGCCCATTTCGATGAGGCCCTGGGGTGAACGGTAGCAGGCCCCCCACTGCCCCCCCCCATCCTCCACAACACTCCCTGCCCCTACACCCACACCACAGGGCACCCAAGAGTACACCCCCCCACTTTTCTTGTAAATAAAAGCAGACAGTTGTTCGTCAAATCAAATATCTGTAGAACTCTTATTATTATTATCAGCAAGACTAACTATTTACAGGCAAAATCTAACTTATATATATATGTATTATATATAAGGATAAGATGAAAGGGGAAGACAAGGAAGGGGAAAACTATGTACATAGGGGGGCAAGGATCAGCATAGCAACAGGGGTCAAATATACAAACTATTTACAAAAGAACATAACACTGGGGGGAATATATACAAAGAGGGGGAACGTCCTGGGCCCCACACCCCCGAATGTCCAGCGCTGGGGGTGGGCGGCCGGGATCCCCGCCTCGGCCTCAGCCCTGGCCGGGGCTGGCTGGGGGCCGGGCGGACCGGGAGATACGGCCGGCGGGTGTCAGCTGGCCCCAGGTCCCCCTCAGCGGAGGGGCCCTCGGTGGCGGGTAGTGGTGCAATGGTGGACGGTGCAGCGGGTGGAGCAGCGGGTGGAGCAGGCAGGGCAGGCGCAGCGGCGGCCGGCGCGGCATGGGGGGCCAGGTAGTCGGTGATACGATTGAAGGTCCGTATGAAGGCCCCCCATGCCTCCTGGCGCCAGGCCAGCACCCGCTCCTGCAGCTGGAGAAGGCGCTCCTCCACCTGCAGCCACTGCTCAGCGACCTCCAGCTGCGTACGGTGGAGGGCCAGCAGCTGGGGGTACGTGGCCATTGGGTGATGGTGCTGGGTCTGCCGTCTTCCCCGCCATGGGGCTGGTCGGTCCTCCGCCGAGGGGATGGCCTGGAGCGATGGACCCGGGGGGCTGTCCGGGACCACTGATGCCTCGCCGGAGCTCTCCGGTCCTTCCGATGGTGCGGCTGCGGAACACAGGAGGGGGAGAAGAAGAGTGGAGACAGCCGTTAGTGTGGGCCCCGAGCCGTGGCCCTTGTCCCCCCACCCCTCTGCTGCAGGTTCCCCATTCCTGTCCCTGGGAGATTCTGCTGTGATGGGGTTCAGGGGTCCCCCTGCACTGCACCCCATCCACTGGCAGGAGTGACTCTCACTCAGCAGGTACAACAGGAGGTTTATTAGGCAACAGATGCCTAGTTTCTCACAGAAGTGACAGTACAGCAGTCAGAGACGGTCCTTCCAACCCGTCCTGGGGAGAAGACCCTGAGGGGTGCCCCTCTGGGGTGTAACTTTCCCCCTCCTCAGTCTGGCTGCCTTCTAACTCTCCCTTCCCCTAGCCTCTAACTGCCACCCCCCCGATTCAAACCCAGCTCTGCTCCTCCCTCCTCTTTGTTCTGGGCAGAGGTGTAACCTGCCAGTTGCAGCCCCAGGGTCATCCTTAGCCACTGGGAGCTATTCTGCTTGTTTCTTATATGTAGCCTGAGTCTCGCGTTTGCACTCCCCCCATTCCATCACATGCTGCTGCTGCTGTTGCTGCTGGGTGTCCCACCCCCTCCCCCCGGGGGACCCTAGAGGTTCCGTTCCCCCCAGCCCTGGGGATGGGGCATGGCACTATCATGCTGGGGGTGGGGGCAGGGGCTGATGCACTCTTCTGAGGGACATGCCACTGCTGTCCTTGGGGCCATGGTCATCTGGGCATGTGGAGGGCCCTGGTCATATCTATTACCCCCGCCCCTCAACCCCAGGGTTGTGCATCGGGGGGTACATACCTGATGGTCCACTCCCACGGTCAGGGGACACCCGGGGGGCGGACGCCCGGCTGGAGCTCCTGGATGGCAGGATGATCCTCAGGCCGGTGTCGCTGCAGGAGGACTCCCCTCCTCCTCCTCCTCCTCCAGTGCCCCGGGGGTGGGCTCCTGGGGGGGCCCCCGGGGTGCAGGGCTTGCCTCCAGGGCGGACTCCACCTCCGGGGCCTGCTGGGGCTCCTCGGCCGAGGTATCCAGAGTGGCCGGAGGGGAGGAGGTGTGTCGGGGGCCCAGGATGTCCGTGAGCTCCCTGTGAAAGGGGCAAGTGATGGGGGTGGCCCCAGATCGGCCGGCCGCATCCCGGGCCCGGGTGTCACCCTGCCGCAGCTCCTTCACTTTACTCCGGACATGATCCGGAGTGCGGGCAGGGTGACCCTGGGCGGCCAGGCCCTCGGCTAGCCGAGTGAACGCATCCGCGTTCCGCCTCTTGCTCCCCATTACCTGAAGCATCTCCTCCTCGCTCCAGAGCCCCAGCAGGTCCCGAAGCTCGGCCTCCACCCAGAAGGGGCCCTGCTGCCGCTTTCCTGCCTGGCTACTGGGCTGGGAGCCCTGGCTCCCCTTGGGGGGGGTCCCCTGGGGGCGCTTGGGGGGCTGGCGGATGGCCATTGCAGCAGTGGGGTGTGTGTGTGGCTGCTCAGAGATGTGCAGGCTGGCTGCGTGTCTGGGCTGCTTCCTGAACGTTCTCTCAGCTTCCTGCACAGGAAGGCAGGGGGCTGGGAGCTTTAAGGGGCTGCTGCACGTGGCCACCATCGAGCTCAGGGGCTGGAGAGAGCGTCTCTCAACCCCTCAGCTGATGACTGCCATGGAGGACCCCGCTATTTCGATGTTGCGGGACGCGCAACGACTACAAGTTCCCTACTTCGACATTGAACGTCAAAGTAGGGCGTTATTCCCATCCCCTCATGGGGTTAGCGACTTCGCCGCCTAACGTCGATGTTAACTTCGAAATAGCGCCCAACACGTGTAGCCGTGACGGGCGCTATTTCAAAGTTGGCGCCGCTACTTCAAAGTAGGCGGCACGTGTAGACATGGCTTTGATGACAAAGCATGTACTTGCATGACTTCTCTTTTTTCCCTTTTTTTTTTTAAGCTATATTTGGGAGGAGGTGGTAAGATTGGCTTTAAAATTTCAAGAGGGAAATTGTTCATAAACTCTAACTTTGTGAATCTTGCACACTTAAACACGTGTTTAATGGGGTTGGAAAACTTTAGATACCTTGATGTTGACCTATTTGTAGGGGTTGATGATAACAAGCCTAGCCAAGCCTGCTTTGTTTTAGAGTCCGTTAACTACTGTATACTTCAGTTGGATTTCTCAAATAAGCAAAAGTGACTAATATTTCCCTTAATGGGAGTCTCACATGGGAATGTCTGCAAAGCTGTTTGACAGACATATTCAGATTAATGGGATCACTAGCAAAGGTCAATAATTAAACCCTGGGGCATATGGAAAAAACCTGACAGTAACATTTGCCAGGTGTAGTTTTTGGAGATGGTTTGCTATCACTTACTGACCAGTAGCCTTTAGATAGCAGTAACAGTGAGCCTGTCACCACAAAACACAGCTTATGTGATAAGCAAGTCAACATTCCACCTCCTTGGGACACCGGTGCGTGCTCATTTCTTGCTAGATATTGGCATACCCTACAAAATTATGGAGCTTTCTTATTTATGTACATGTGAGTTAACCCCTCTCTCTTCCACGTTCTCTTTTCGTGAAGTCCCATTCAAAGCAATGAGGCTACTTTGAATACTTGTTTTATTCTATAGGAATGAAGTAAACAGAATCCGGACCTAAGGAGGCTAACATTTTTTTCAATTCTTGTCTTTCATTTCCAGTCAGGCTGTTCAGGGAAGGGAGCAAACATGCTGTTTATAAAGTTGCTTTGATATAAATACTGTACTGGTTCAGTGAAGAAAAATAAAGACTGTGGAAACTGAATGGAGTTGATCACACTTTAAATTGGATATCTACATTAAAAGAAATGGTCAGTTTTATCACTGTTGTTTTGTTTTAAGAAGTAAGCTCTGATTTTCTCATTTTTTCTCTTTTTCTGTCAGTTTATTTTGCATCTTCTACTTGAAGTAGTTTAGACAAAAATTCAGTACCACCCCTTGAAGCTCAGGGGAAAACCAGCTATGTAGAGCAATTCTGTAGTGCTGTAAAGGTCCTTGTAACCTCATATGTGAAGAGCCATATGGCATCTGTCCATATGGACGTTTGTGCTCTGGAGGGATATCTGGAAAAAAGATACTCCAATTGGATGTGGTCACTTTAAGTTTAAAATATAAACCAGTTCAGATCACAAGAACTGGAGCAGAGGTATATTACATGCCCCAAGAATAAGCCCTCTCCATTCAGACTTGCCATATATACAGTAATGCATGGGTGCATTGTCTTTTTTGTAGCTATATGCAGTGGCTAGATTCTAAAACTGAAGTGTGATGCTTTAGTGAATGGAACTGTCTGGCATCATGTTGATGACGGATTGCTTTTAATTGCAGTGTCCAGGAATTCTGTTTATTCTTAGTGATAAAAGATTATTTTCTTGTAACAAGCACCCAGAAATACTCAAATATATATCTCCATGTTCACTTGAGTATTAATCTGCTCTGATACATCTGTGTGGGGTCAGTTCTGCGATATTGTACAAAGTGTGTCCTAATGCCATGGTGTATCTAAAAGATCAAAGGAAGGCATCAGGAATCTCTATATTATAATAAAATGATTTGCTAAGACTGTGTCTACATTTATGACTGTGTGGTTACCAGCTCACATAGGTGTACCCACATCAGCTCAGCTCAAGTTAGCCCAAAAGATATGTGTAGGGTGGGCAGCAGCTTTAGCTACCTGCCCCAAATATGCATCAATAGAGACCAAGTGAGAACATACCTGAGCAGCTAGCCTGACCTGCCATGTGTGCTAGCCTGGTCACATGGTTATCTGTAGGTGCTAGATCCAGCACAGATTGTTCAGATACCTCTGCTTAAACTGGGAATCACACCTCTCCACTCAAATTCCATGGTAAGATGGGAATGGACTTAACTACTTGGTAAATGCCCCTCATCATAGTTTTAATTCAGGGGAAAAATAACACTGTATTGTCAGAGATTTGCTTGTTATGTAAATCCAGATTTAGCACAATGCTTAGGAGGATAAGATACAGTATATAACTGTAGCATTATAAATGGCCAAGTCCAAAATAATCCTATATTTGTTTCCTGGAAGTATAATTCTCTTTCCAGTGTAACTAGTAATGTAACAAACGTAGCAAGGTAACAAATGTCTACCACAAATTCACTCCTGCCAATAATTTAATCCAAAAACATAGCTCTGATCCCTGCTCCGGGCTCCATTCCTCTCTGACACTATATCCTTTTTTTTTTTTTCATACTTTGGCTCTCTAAAATGCCCTGAAGTGGAAGTTACACAATGACTTTAATCCTCCTTTATACTGTCAAAGTTGTATAAAGGGGCCTTCATGTAACAGTCAATCAGTCCAGTGGAAAACAGGTTTAAAGTGTTTGCAGAACAACTGGGTATTGCCATATTTGCAGATATTAATATGTAAACTAATGAGACTATCATAACTTTAAGCTCTTTTCATATGTGCATGTTAAAATGTTGTATGCATGACTTCAAAAGAATAGGTAAATAGCCAGGGTTGTAACCCATATTGTAATAACTGAGACACTCTGGCCCCAGTTCTGCATTTCTTACTAAGTTTAAATCTTGCACTAAGGTCAAGGTGAGCATTGCTTTAGAATTCAACACAGGCATCAGGTCCCTTGTGAGTGAAATTATATAGCCACTCAAATATTTCTGAGAACTTATTTACTCCAGTAGCTCCACTGGTATCCTCTCTGTAAGTGCCCAGCAAAGATGGGAAAGGTTGCAAAATCTACTTTTCCAGCATTTATATATTATAAAATGAGACAAATAGAAATGAAAATATCATTGATATTCATAATTAGAATTTTAATTTTTTTAAATATTTTTTCTTAAAATGATCTGGTTTGACTCCTGACATTCAGATTCCCCTTTCTTATCGAAGAAAGATACTTTATCTGAGTAATTACCAAATTGGTGTCTCAGGATTGGCTCTGTCTTTGTTACTACCAGCTGGTACATTATACCCAGGGTCTGGAGAATTTTATGCATTTATCAATGTTGAAGAAAGTATTAAGATTCAAATATATATTTATATACATATAAAAAGGAAAACTGATTTTACTTATTGTTGTTCCAGAAACTGTTACCTTTATATCTGTTTTCAAAAGTACCTGCATTTGCTTCCTAAGATACAGTTGTTTACTAAGATTGATGAGTTCACTAGCTTTTAAGCTCATTCACATCCATTAGTTCTGCTCCCACCCACTATGTCCCAGTTAAAAATCAGGAGCTGTCAGACTGAAATAGCACGATCAGTTAATGTTCTTTTCAGATACAAATAGTATCCCTAGGGGTGGTGAAAAACATTCTATGACAGAAAGAAATAACTCTTAAAATGTTGCCTGCTGACACTGGTCATTCCATTTATTTTGTAGGAAATGCTGAAATTGATAACTATATAGATAGTGCTTAATGGGTGTCTAATAACTTATTTGCCAAAATATTTAATTTTTAGACAAAACAATAACATTTAAAATAACACATTTAGAAAAAAAAACTAGTGCTGCAAAATGTAGGTTAATCTCATACAAAACAGGAAGGCAAACTGCTTTAGCTATTGGAGCTAAATCTGTATCTGTTCTGCAAATTTGGATGTGATTTAAAGCCCATTAAGGTCAGCTGAGGGCAGGGGCACTGACAGACTTGACAGGTCCCTCGGCAAAGTGGGGGGGGCCAGCAGGGCTACAGGGAGAAGGGATTGGAATGTGTCAGACAGAGCCCACCATGTCAGATCCCTCCCCACCCACCACCGCAGGCAGCACTTAGAGTGTAGACGTAGCCTTAGATTTCCCAATGAGGTAAAAAACAAGGCAGTCTTGAGGGGGAAGGCACAACAAAATTCATAGGATTATTATTATGACATTGCTTATTATTATTATTATTGCTTATTATTATGACATTGCTTGATGAACAGACAGCCATGTGCTCAGGCTGAGTGCCGATTGGCTGAGCGGTAGTCAGAGGGAGGGGCTCTCTCAGGTAGGCCACAGCTCTAAAGCCCTGCTGGCAAGCGACCAGGGAGCATGCAACGGGGTGCATGCAAACAGGGCGGTTGCTAACAGGAGGGAGTTTTGAGGGGGGAGTTTACAGGGGGAGCTTAGAGGGAGCTAGTTACTACTTCAGGTGTAAGAGGCAGCATCATCCCCAACTGCTGGCTGAAGCTGAGGGACCCGCTGCAGCATGAGGAGTGGGAGGAGCGAGATCGAGGGATGTCAGTGGTGGGCAAGTGGTTTGGGGGCGTCTGGTGAGGATGGCAGCACCCATGGAGGCTGCTTGTGGCATGCTGGCCCAGATTGCATGGCTTCCAGGCCCAGTCCTGCGCTCCCTGCATGCACGCGCCGCACCAGATCTGTGGGGCTCCAGGGACAGCCGTAGCCAGATGAAGAGTTGGTAGCTTTGGCTGGGACCCAGGGTGCGGCTGGGCTGTGAGATCAGCGCCTTCCTCGAGGACATGGGGCTGCAACAGCATGTGAACAGGTGCGGAGAGGCCAGGGGAAGGGTGACCTGGGGGCAACGAGAACTGATATGGGGCAGTGTGGTGCAGTCGGGAGACATGGGAGTGGATGGGGGGAAAAGTGGACAGGGAGGGAGGATCTAGGGGGTGATGGTAGATGATGAGAGGCAGAGGGGTAGGGAGGAGGGTCCTGGGGAGGCAAGGTGGTCGTCCCGGGGAGCTTTGGGGACATGTGGTGCCAGGGAGGTGCAAGAGGTAGTGGGACCGTACCCATGTTCTCCATGCCCCACTGCCTTGTGGGTTATCCTGGAAAGGAGCAAGGCTAAGGGAGTAAACCCTGACAGAAAATCCAGAGGGGAGTCCTAAGGCGGCTCTGTGCCAACTTCTGGCATTGACCCGGCAACTCCTGCAGCTGATCTTGTACCAAACGTAGAGGTTATCCTCTCCTTTGGACTATATCAGTAAAGCTGAGAGGGGAATGCTGGTGTCTGGGCAGCCCGGGGTCCCAATAACCACCCAAGCTCGTGCCTGGAGAGGTACTCCAGCATCACTAACAGCGTTGAACCAACACGGGAAGTAACAGACACCGGTTATAAGCTCTTGCTCGATTGGCGTAGAGAACGAGCACCAGGGGTTGCCTCCGACAGTGGAAGAGATCGTTGCATCTCACTGGACAGTCACTGCCCGCCTCAAGCTGGGCAGCCACCAGCCAATAGGGTACTGTTCCGCCACATGTCACCTGCCTCACTGGGTGCATGAGGCTTAAGGTTCCCAAACCTGACAAGTGACCTGAAAGCTGAGCACCAGGCAAACCAATAAGAAAATCAAGAAGAAAAGGAAACCATCAAAGCTTTAAGCTTGCTTGCTGGAATGTGCGGACCATGACGACAGGTCTGACTGAAGATCTTCAGGACATCAGCGACACCCAAAAGACCGCTGTCATCAATGAGGAACTGAAGAGGCTCCAAGTTGACATTGTTGCTTTGCAAGAGACATGTCTCGCAGATTTGGGATCTCTAAAGGAAAAGGACTACACCTTTTTCTGGCAGGGTAAAGCCCAAAAAGAACCCAGGGAGCATGGTGTTGGCTTCGCCATCAGAAACACCCTTCTACTAATGATGGAATTAGTCATGGGTGGATCAGAAAGACTCCTTCAGGTCATACTTCAAACTTGCACCAGTCCTGTCCACCTGATCAGCGCTTACGCCCCAACCCTGTATGCCGCACTGGAAGTAAAAGACAGGTTTTCTGACGTGCTTAGTGCTGCCATAGCGCAAATACCTGCTCGCGAACAACTGTACATTCTGGGTGACTTCAATGCAAGAGTTGGAGCTGATTGTGACTTGTGGCCTTCCTGCTTAGGCCACTTTGGTGTGGGAAAAATGAATGAAAATGGTCAGCGTCTTCTCGAACTTTGCATGTACCACAATCAGTGCATCACAAACACATTTTTCCAAACTAAGCCACAGCACAGAGTGTCATGGAGACACCCACGCTCAAAACAGTGGCATCAACTAGACGAGGTCATCGCTAGATGTGATAACCTCAAAAATGTCCTTCTGACACGCAGCTATCATCGTGCTGACTGCAATACAGATCACTCGTTAGTTTGCTCCAAACTCAAGGTGATTCCCAAGAAACTGCACTGCTCTAAACCAACTGGAAGGCCCCGCATCGATGTCAGAAAGATGGCTAACTCAGAAACAGCTGAAAAGTTCAGAGTGACCCTCGAGGAGAATCTGCACAGCAACCCTGGTGGTGCCGATGTGACATCCAGATGGCAGCATCTGAGGGATATAATGTACAACACGGCCTTGTCGGTGTTTGGAAGAAGAGCGAGAAACACAAATGACTGGTTCTAAGCTAATTCCAATGAGATGATTCCAGCCATCAAAAAAAAGTGCGCTGCGCTCCTGGAGTACAAACGTTCGCCGAGCCAGAATACTCTGCAAGAGCTCAGAGCAGCCAGAAAAACATTACAGCAGATGGCCAGGCGCTGTGCCAACAACTACTGGCTTGAGCTATGCAGCAGCATCCAGACCAGTGCTGACTTTGGTAACCTCAGGGGAATGTACGAGAGCATCAAGAAGGCATTAGGACCCACCCAGAACAAGATGGCACCTCTGAAATCCAAATTTGGTGATGTCATCACTGACAAAGCCAAACAGATGGAGCGCTGGGTCAAGCACTACTCCGAGCTGTACTCACGCGAGAACATTGTGGTCGACTCAGCCCTCGATGCAGTCGAACTCCTACCAGTAATGGACAAACTGGACCAGGAACCAACTGTGGATGAACTGAAGAAAGCCATCGACAACACTGCAGTAGGAAAGGCCCCGGGCCAGGATGGTATACCACCAGAGGTAATCAAGTGTGCCACAGACACTCTCCTGGAACCCCTACATGAGCGGCTGTGCCTGTGCTGGAGAGAGGGAGAGGTTCCACAGGACATGCGCGACGCTAACATCATAACCTTGTATAAGAACAAAGGAGACAGAAGCGACTGCAACAATTACCGTGGAATCTCCCTCCTAAGCATCACTGGTAAACTTTTCACTCGCGTCATCCTCGGCAGACTCCAGAAGATTGATGAGAGGGTGTATCCTGAATCACAGTGCGGATTCTGCGCAGAGAGGTCTACCGTTGACATGGTCTTCTCTCTGAGGCAGCTGCAGGAGAAATGCAGGGAGCAGAGGAAGCCACTCTTTATTGTCTTCATTGACCTAACCAAGGCCTTCGACTCAGTCAGCAGGGATGGTCTGTTCAAACTGCTCCACAAGATAGGATGTCCGCCACGGTTACTCGAGATGATCCAGTCTTTCCACAAAGACATGAAAGGAACCGTCCAATACGATGGCACATTATCGGATGCTTTCAGAATCAGGAGCAGTGTCAAACAAGGATGCGTCCTTGCTCCGACACTGTTCAGGATCTTCTTCGCACTCCTCCTGAAGCATGCCTTTGGATCTTCAACAGAGGGCATCTTGCTGCACACGAGATCTGACAGGAAACTGTTTCATCTTGCAAGGCTGAAAGCTAAATCTAAGGTGCGGGAAGTCCTCATCAGAGATATGCTGTTCACAGATGACGCTGCTGTTGTGTCACACACAGAAGACCGGCTTCAGAAGCTTCTGGATCTGTTCTCCAAAGCATGCAAGGACTTTGGGCTCTCCATCAGCCTAAAGAAGACAGACGTACTTGCTCAGGACATTGCTGTTTCTCCATCAATCAGCATTGACAACTATACTTTAGAGGTCGTCCACGAGTTCGTTTACCTCGGGTCCACCATCACTGACACCCTGTCCTTGGAGACAGCTAAATAGGAGGATCGATAAAGCAGCCACAACTCTGTCCAGACTCAGTGAGAGAGTGTGGAATAACAACAAGCTGTACACTCATGCCAAATTACAAGTCTGCAGAGCCTGCATCCTTAGCACCCTCCTTTACTGCAGTGAGGCTTGGACCCTGTACGCCCGCCAGGAAAAGAAGCTGAATGTCTTCCACTTGCTCTGCCTTAGGCGCATCCTTGGAATATCGTGGAAGGACAGAGTGTCCAACACCGCCGTCCTTGAGCAAGCTGGAATCCCAACTATGCACACCCTCCTCAGGCAGTTGCGGCTCCGCTGGCTTGGCCACATCCACAGGAGGAATGATGGAAGGATCCCAAAAGACATCCTGTTTGGTGAGCTAGCCTCTGGCAAAAGACCTCCTGGATGCCCCCAGCTGCGCTACAAAGATGTTTGCAAGAGAGAACTCAGGGAAGTACACATCAAACCAGACAGCTGGGAGGAGCTGGCAAACGATCGCAGCAGATAGAGGCAGGAACTATACAAGGGCCTTCGGAAGGGCGAGTTGAGGATCAGACAGCTAGCAAAGGAGAAGCGAACCCAGACAACCATTACATATGCAACAGATGCAGCAAGGACTGTCACTCTCGTGTGGGTCTTCACAGTCACAGTCGACGCTGCAAATGAGGATGCCAAAAGGAACTATGAAGGGCACAATCCATAGTCTACATAGACTGAAGGATGCTACTACTGCTTGATGAACAACAGAAGTATGTTACTATTCTTCTTCATTATTTACATTTGCATAGTATTGCTAAAATCAAAGTTACCTTTTTACATGCAGAACATAGAGTGACTGATTAAACAATGCTATCTAAGCACTTAATTATCAAACCATTTTGTTAAGGTAGATAGATAGATAGATAGATAGTCCTATGGCTCCTTAAAGATTAACACATTTATTAGGGAATAAGCTTTCCTGGGCTCATTAGCCTCTAAGTTGCCACAGAACTCCTCATTGCTTTTATAGAAATATGACTAATTTTGTACAATGTGTTGATTATAGATCTGTATGAGCACACAATTTTTGAAAGAAACTATATTAATTCATAATAATAAAACCTTTAAGCCACACCATCATATATGTTCTCTCAATAAACATAGATGCGCCACGCTAGAGAAGGGCTAGGTTTCAGACAATATGGGCAAAGAGGCAAAGTATTGTCCTTGCATGTTTCCAACAACATTCAGTTTCAGGTGACAACTGCCTGAGTTGCATGCCATAAGCTTACCTGGCTAATTTCAGCTGTGCATCATGTGTTTCCTATACTCTGCTGCTTCACCTCACTGTGGCTAGTGGACATTTTGACTATTGCATGAAAAATCTTTTATAACACAGATGTATGCAGATGGCCAAAGCAAATTCCAGCCTACATTAGTGCTGCCAGAGGGGTTATGGCTCCTTACAGCCACAATCAATGGCACACTATTATAATAATCTTTGTACAAAGTATTGCTAGTAAAGTATTTGAAAACATATAATTTGCTGGTCATAATTGTCCTGTTAAAATATAGGTGGCAACATTGTAAAGTGAAGTTATGAGATTCTCCTGGATGGTGTTGTTTATAATCTTCAAATCCCATAGCCCTGCCCAAACAGTGGCAAATGTGTCCGTCCTAAACAAAGAAACGTATGCTCTGCTCAGTGTTTTTTTTCTAGAAAGTAAAAGGTACCGGAACCCCCCACAGCCCCAGACTGCCCCAGGCTTGACCCCCTTGCAGCCACAAATCATTTCCAGGCTTAACCACCACTTCCACCCCATGCAGCCCAAACAGCCCCCAGGCTTAACCCACTCACAGCCCCAAATTGCCCTGCTCACCCCCAGGCTTAACACCCCACTGCCCCAAATCACCCCCAGATAGCTTAAACTGCCCCCCAGAGCCCCAAAAATTCCCCCTCCTGCTCCCTGGCAGTTTAACCTCCCCCGCTCGGCTACCCCAAACAGATCCCTCTCCTGCCCCCAGGTGGCTTACCCCCCATAGCCCCAAAAAGCCACCCTCCTGCCCTGAGGCTCAACCTCTCACTGTCCCAAACTGCTGCCCCCATCCCCAGGCTCAACATCTTACTGCCTCAAGATGCCCACCCCAGCCCCAGGCTTAACCCCCCAACACAGCCCAAACCACCACTCCCAACCCATGATTCAGTGATTTACCTTACCCAATCCAGTAGCATTATATGCTGCCACCCCCTACTGCTCCTTCACCAGGCTGTCTGCTCTTCATCACAGCTGCATGGCTTCCCCCAGCCATCTGGATCCCACCTCATAGAGGACGGCAGGGGAAATGCCCAGCATCCTGCTTTGCTGAAAATGACTCAATTTAATTGGTTTAATGGCCAGAGATGGTGTCTCAGGAAGCACATGTGTTGCTTCTCATACCTGTTTCCTGAAAATCTGGGTCTTCTGCCTTCCTGCATGCGGTATGAGGGAAGAGTGGGAGTCCCAAGTCCACACCAGCTCCAACTTCATAGGCAGCACATGGCTGTCATGGGGACCAAGGACCAGGGTGTGTGCTGCCTGAGCAGTTGGAGCTGGCATGGACCTGGGTCTCCCATGCCCTCCCATCCCCCGTGCAGGAAGGCATCAGATTGGAGGAAGTAACTGTGAGGCACCTGAGCCAGCTTTTCAGGAAACATGCCAGCTGATTGCAGAGGAAGTAGTGGGCAAGCAACAGACATGACCTTTTAGAAAATGCACCAGCTGTTTGGGGAGGGGAAGCAGTGCATGCACTTTCTGTGACCCTGGACCTGTCATGTCGGTGCAGGGCCCAAGCTACCAGTCGAGCTGTCCCCATCTGTTACCCAGACCTCCACAAGTGAAGTTTCCCCACCCCTCCCATAAATAAAGACAATGATGAAACATTTGTGTTGGACATATTTTATTTAAAAATGAAACCTGGCCAACAAGCCCCCAGTTGGACCCAAGCCCCCATCTGGCCACAGGATCATAACACCCCTGCATCCCCCCCACACCTCAATCCTGAGTCTATCATACACTGGAACCCCATCCTGAGCCTCTCACATGTCCAGTCTTCTGCCACAACATTACTGCACAATTAACACACTGCAGGTCTGTGTCCTGAGCCTATACTATTCCCAGCTCCCCTGCCCTGAGCACCTCATACACCCCACCTGCACCCTCACATCTACAAACCTGTGGTTTGCTCAGCACCCCAGCGCTCCACCTGACCCCAACACTGTCCAGCCTGGAGCCCCCTCCCTGAGCTCCCAGCAGCCTCTTGTCCACCTCTTCCTCCCCCAAAATTCCCTCCCAGAGCTTGCACCTTTCATCCCTTCCCACACCCAAATTCCTCATTCCCACCCCAGAGCCTGTACCTCCTCTCTCAACCCTGTGAGAGTGAGTAAGGGCTGTGGACAGCAAATGATGGAGAGGAGGGGAATGGTGAGGGTGAGACCTCAAGATAGGGGTGACATTTTGGGGGTTGCCCTGACAAGTAAAAAGATGGGAGACCGCTGTCAAAAAACAAAAAAAAGAAGAAAAGAAAAAAATTCAAATTTCATACCAAAAAATGCTTTTTTTTTGTTTTGCCTTTCAATGTGTAGGGGTACCGGTTCTGTTAGTGGGGAGGCCAAAGAACTATGTAGAAGGCAATGGAACTTTTTCAAACTTTCTAGCATGCTCACAGGAGTGTTTGGGAGTGTTCTCTTTTGGGAGGAGGGAGCCAGCATTGCATGGTTACTGGAAGTGGGGCAAATAAAAAGGCAGCATACATCCATACATAATAGTAATGGTAAATAAATATTTGTGAGAACTTACCAAAGTAACTTGCATCCATTTATTTATTATAATCAGGAAAATTATTTTTATATACTTTTTCATTAATATATTATAGCCACAATCACAAAAAGGAAGTATGATGAAGACTACATTAAGTACGGTTCATAGTCTTGGAAGGGAATGGGATCAATCATCTTCAGTGCACAGTGTGCCACAAAGTTCTCAGCAATGGCGCCTTGAGACCTGGTTGTTTCAAGCGACACTTGAAGAACCACGGCACTTTGACAGACCAAATAATCAAAAGAGTTTTTGCTGCTAAACTTGAAAATTTGAAACATATGAAGCTGGACACTAATGGAGCTTTTCATCAAGCACGGGCCAAAACAGTAGAAGCATCTCATGACCAGTCATTGCTCACAGAAAGTGCACATAATTGGAAAAATTCTTGTGAAAGCAGCTGCTATTGTGCTTGGTGTCGAAAGCAAGAAAAAAAAATATTGGAAATTTTGCTTTCCCATGAGTCTGTGAAACGTCTCATCAATGACCTGGTAAAAGATCTTAAGCCTCAAGTTGTGGAGACAGTGTTGGCTTCTCCTTTTTTTGCAATTCAGTGTGATTATACCACTGATGTAGCACAATGCTGTCAGTTGGTTGTCTATGTTCAATTCATTAGCAACAGAACTGTGAAAGAAGAGCTGCTTTCTTCAAAAGAATTGATGACTACATCAAAGGCTTCTGATGTTATAAAAATGATTTCTGACTTTTTGGAAGAAAATAGATTTTCATGGGGAAAACTGTTTGGCATATGCACAGATGGTGCTCCAGTGAGGCTTGGCTTTCACTTTGGATTTGTGACATTGGTGAAAGAAAAAAAACTCTAGCCATAACCACAACTCATTGCATCATACACAGACAAGTGTTGACTGCTAAAAGCTGCCCAGATTACCTTTGTGACTCATTGAATTTGGCCATCAAAATTGTCAATTTTGTGAAGAAAAGTGCTTTAAGTATGAGCCTTTTTTCAGCTCTTTGCATGGATTTGGGAGCGGATAATAACACCCTTCTGTTTCACACTGAGGTATGATGGCTTTCCAAAGGGAACATGCTTTTGAGATTATTCGAACTGAAAGACAAAGTGGAAATTATCCTCCAGCAACACAGAAAAAAGTAGAGTTATGTCATGGAGTTGTGGACCAAACATTTCAACTTTTACTGGCATACTTTGTCCACATTTCTGAAACTCTGAACAACTTCAGTTTGCAGCTGCAAGGAAACAACATTGCAAACATTATAATGCACCACAATGCCATCAATGCGTTTATGGAAAAAATCCAGCTTTGGAAATGTCAAACACAAGCTCAGATGTATAACTTTTTGTCTTTTCTGACATTTTCATCACTTGCTGAACATGAAGGTTTACAAGAAATTTGTAAAGAGGATGTGAAGAACAAAACTGTGTTTCATCTGGACTGACTTGCTCATGAATTCAACTGCTTTTTCCCTACAACTTTTCTGCAAACCCCATTCATAAATTAGTACGCAGTCCATTCAACATCGATGTAGATTCATAGCCAGAAGTATTGCAAAAACAATTACTCAAAATTACAAAATAGAATATGATTCAAGTGAGAAAGATAATTTTGTAAACTCAAGTTTGGAGGAATTTTGGATAAAATATTTCCCAATGTACTCAAAAGTTGGAGAAGTGCTATGTATTATCCTTCCATTGTCGTCAATATACCTCTGTGAAAAAAAGTTTTTCAAGTTTAGTCATATTAAAAAGGAAACAAAAAAAACCGACTGGATGTGAAAGATGATTTGCATTGTGCACTTTCATCTTTCAAACCTAGGATTTCCCAAATTGTGAAGAACATGTAGCATCATCCTTCACATTAAATTTGTTTTGTTCTGCTATTTCTGATGTTAAATTCCATTTTATTAAATTTTTGGGCCAAAAATCTATTTGTGCTTATTTTTAATTTGAAATAAATTCACACCAGGTTTTTGTGTTTATTTTAAATTTTAAATTATGAATTGAATTTTGTGTTAAAAGAGGGTTTGGGGGATGACAAAGAAGAAGTGAGGAGGCATGAGGGTTTCTCAAAAATCAAAAAGGGGGTGTGATGCCAAAAAGTTTGGGAACCACTGATTTAGTAACTCCAGTGAAGACCAGCCAAATTGACTGCAGATTTCTCTCTGGTCAACCCTGTTATTCTACACAGGACAAGAAGAGTAATGGAGGAACTTGTGATAATTTGAATTAATACACTAGGAATTAACATTATGCATGTAGCTGGAGTTGCATGTCTTAAGCTGACTTTCTGCTGTAGTGTAGATACAGCCTCAAATTACATTTCAGGCTTTCTTGACAACTTCTGGGTTTTTTATTGTTGTTGGTTATTTTTATTGTTACACTAGATGACCAACAATGCATCAAGAAATTAAAAAAATCATTATTGACATATTTGTTAGGTTTTAAACATCTTTAAAGAATGATTAAATAGCATTTAACATTATATTCCTTAAGCAATCCTTATTCTTGGGCTGAATTCTAGGAAGATGTTTGGGTTTAAAAGGTTTGTGGGGGCAGCATCATGTGATCCTAGCAAGCCACTCTCTGCAAGCTGATACCATAATAAGATCATGGGTAAAGGCGCTTCTTACTTTCTTGCTTCCTTTCTTGTTAAGAACCTCATGTTCTTTACGTGAATGTGAATTGCTGTTTGTGCTAAAGAGCCCTCTTTGGTAACTATAATTGTTCATATGGATCTAATAATATTTCTTCTTTTATGCTTAATAGTGTGCTTTTAGTCTTCTTTTTTGCATATTAATTAATTTTTCATTATTTTTTTTCTCAGCTAAGACTCCCACTTGACCCTGGATTATATTCTTCCACAGCAAAGGTACTAAACTGGAGGCTGTGTTTGTCTTACTTCCCATCTCTGTGTGAGTGAGAAGGGTTACCTAGAACTCGTTACCAACCTATGTGTGTGACATGGTGAAAACTGTACTGTGGGTCTTTGCTAAGGGATAGTTAACATGTTTGATGTTTTTTTCCTGTAGGGAATTATCCATTTTTCTCTTATTTTTAAGACATATTTGAAAACATGGGGGAATACAGAGCCAGATCTGGGGACCTTTACTCACACTGAATAGTACTTTGACACCAAGGAATTATTATAATTGTTCAGCTAATTTTACCACATTGTATTTACAAGTTTACTTAATATTTACTTTTGGGGGGAGTCATATTTGCATTGTTTTTATTTTGGCAAAAAAGAACTCTCCTTCAAGAACAAGATGGGGCACTCATCACCAAAACCGTGTGTTTCTAGTGGGGTCCCATCAGAATTGGTTCTTGTCTGTATGCTATTTAACATTTTTACTGATTACTTGGAAGAAAACATGAAATTATCATTCATAAACTTTGACGATAACAGAATAATTGGGTAAGTGGTAATTAAGAAGAGCATAACCCATTGATTCAGCGCGACCTGGATGACTTGATACGCTGAGCTCAAGCAAAAAATATGCATTTTAATATGGCTAAATGTACAAGTGTACATCCAGGAACAAAGTATGTACAGGATTCTTACAGGATAATGGACTCTATCCTGGGAAGCAATGACACGGAAAAATATTTGAGGGACATGATGGAAAATCAGCTGAACATGAAGTTCTAGTGTGAGATGTGGGTTAATGTTAATGTGATCCTGGGATGCATACATGGAAATCTTAAATAGCAGCAAAAAGCTTATTTTACCCCTGTACTTGTCACTGATGTGACACCACTGTTACAACGTGTGCTGGTGTCAATAGTTCAAGGAGGATAGGCCTATAATGCAGGACATAGATAAATTTTAGAAGATGACGATGTTGTGCAGTATGATTACATATGATTGCTTATATCCTTAGGATTATCGCTGCCATACAGTTGCAAGAAATTTTGTACAAAATATGCTATTTAATGTATGCTATCTATGAACATGTAATATGCTCATGTAAATCTGGAGTCCATTTGGGGCCAGTGATTTTCCAAATGCTTGAGATATGGGCTTTGTTTGAGACAGTAAAATTCTGTGCCCATGGCACAATATATAGAAGATTCCTGACATACCTCAGTTTTTCCTCTTTTGTTCCCTGTTTCTCTGGACTGTGGATTTACAACTAAAATGAACATTTTGAACTATGGAGTGAGGATCTTCCAGTTTTTTGCAAATTACCAGAGAAACTTTCCAAGCCAGCAGTTTATTGCATCACTGATCTATGAACCCCTATGTATGGACTATGTAACTGTTATTAACTCTTTGTCTTCTTTTATTTTATTATTCAGCCATTAGTTTTTAGCTACTAAAGGAATGGCATCAGCATGATTATTGGGTAAACATATGAGTTACAAGTTGACTTGACTAAGTGGCCAATTACTAGGGATAAGATGGACCTATATTAGATTAAATTGGTTTTCAGTAAGCACTCACTGTTGTGTTTGGTATCTGGGTGTGAGCCAAGGGCTGGAATGCCTAAGGAGGATGCATGTTGATTTGTGAAGCAGTGTGGTGAGACAGAAGTTCACTTTTGTTACTGTCTTAGTATAATCTAAACATAGAATAACAGTGTGTTTGGTGTGAGTCTGCCCTTTTTCTCAGCACTTAGCCCTGAATTTGCTCTTCTTAGTGGGCCACGGAGGTAGGGTGACAGACAACATGAGTGTAAAGGACAGATTAAGAAACCTCTCTTCATACCCAAGGGCAGTGGCTCACATAATTAGTTCTATTTAATAAATGGGGGAATTCATCTGATTATTGCATACCAACATAAATATGAAGCATGCACAATAGGGCCCTAAATGAATAGTAATATTAACTGACATAAAAAAAAAGCTTAAAAACTTATTGAGATTCAATGGCTACAGTATAGTTACATGAGATATCTAAGCCACTTTGCACATAAAAATCTACCTCACCCACTCAAGGATCAAGGTGAACAGAACACACTAGATTTGTTTCCATCTCTTGACATATTCACACATTTTCACAGTAGAAATTGGTGGGGATGAATGAGGTTTCAAAATTGGCTATTGAACAGTAGCTTTGAAATGGCAAAACACATTTATATAGAAAGATAAATTTTTGGTAAACATTTTCTGATCGGGGGATAATAGTAGATTAATAGATCCATTGGTTATAAAAGGACAACTGTGATTATCTAGTCTGACCTTTTTTGATAACTGGACCTCTAAATTTTTAGTCTCCACTGTAAGAAGTGAGTGAAAATTCATAAAATGTCCTACTTTAGAGCAATAACTGTTGTTGGGAAAAGAAGCAAAAGAAAGGCAGACTAAATTAATCCAAACTAAAACGGCTACCCATATAAGTCAAGGACCATGTTAAACTCATGCTAGCAAGCAAGAACAAAATCCCAGAAATCAATTAGACATTTATTGTTTTACTGAGTCTGCTTTGGATATTGCTTCTGATGCCTCCATCTTGTCTGATGATTATACCCAAGTATGTAAAGCCCTCTGTGGTTGTCAGGTCATGGCCGTCGATTTTGACTGATGCTGGTGCTTCAGTGTTTAGGATTATGACTTCTGTCTTCTTCTGGCTGACTTAGCCTGATCTGTTCTCTGAAGATGCAGAGTCAATTTGTCTTCTCTTGCATATGACGATGTGTATGAGAGAGCAGCATGAGGTCATCAGCAAAACTGAGATTTTCTACTGTGGAAAAGATGGTCCACCTAATGCCTGTTGGCTCATCTTCTGTTGTATGCCACATAACCCAGACTATTTCTGAGTTAAAGAGCATTGGAGACATATGTCCCTACCTTATTCCAATCTTAACTTCAAAACACAGTTCATTATTTCCCACGCTGCATGTAAATTTGTCATGAAAACTCTTGATGAGCTGTACTACTTGTTGTGACATGACATATGCTCTCCGAATATGACAAAGATTTTCCCTATCAATGTTGTCGAAGGCTTTTTCCACATTAATAAAGTTGACGAATAATTTCCTTTGTCATTCAATGAATTGCTCAACGATGTCATGCAGTACAAGAATTTGATCTACATGCCTTTTTACTTCTTGCTATTTCAATCTTTTTAATATAAAGACAGTTCTGATTGCTTGTTTCTATGACCTATTAGCAATTCAAGGATGAGAAGGATAGAAATGGTCTTCTGCAATTTCAGATTTTATTGTAACAAGGATGTCACAAAGATTTTTTTCTTATAAGCGAAGAATTTTTTTGAAATATGACCTGGAAGAGTGAAGTTAGAGATAAGCTATGTTTAATACTATGTCAGTCAAGCTTGATTAGCTTGTGCTGCTATCCAGATCATCACCTTGTCATGGTGAGTGGGCTTGTGTGTTCCAGTAAACCCAAGAGTGATGCCAAAGGGAGTCTCATGCTCCCAGCAGGGTCACCCCAGCAGCAAGATCAAGGGGGAGGGTCCAGACAAAGAATGATCCTACAAGTCCTCAATGGCAGAACAGGTAGAGGATAGCAAAGGTAATGCCACAAAGGTTGTGAAGGAGGATGAAGACTGAAGTGGACAGGAGACTCCCAGTTGTCATGGATTCCCTGCCACTGGACCTGAGTTTTCTATCCATCAAGAACTGTTTGGCGGATGCAGTGCAACAGTTCCCCCATATTAACAGCAGTCACACACATGCATCTTCCTCTGTGTGCTACTCTCCTAAACTTAAGCCCTACTGTGATTTACAAATGGTGTCAGGAGTTGGATACTTTTAACCATGAACTAGGATGTAGGCAGTGTATATATGTATCAGTCATTCCATTTTGAGGACTGAGGTGATAGAATGGTCTGGCTGCTGCATCCATGACTGAGCAGCCCTATTTTTGATACAATCTGCTCAACAAGCATGTTGAAGGGTACTAGAAAAGGTTCCCTAAACACAGTCCACCTCAGTCCCCCTCATTGGATAAGTTCATATGGTGGGTTCACCTCCATGTGGTCAAAATCAAACAGTATATTTTGGAACATGGAATATTTGGACTCTAATGGACAATCCAGACAGTGAGTGACCCAAAAGATACACAACAATTATCACCTGTGAGCTGCAACAATTCAACATCGATATTGTTATCTACATAGACCAGAAGAAGGACAGCTTAGAGAAGGTGGAGGAGACACATTATTCTGGAAAGGAACCCCAAAGGAAGAAAATAGTATTAATGGAGTAGGATTTGCCATCAAAAATCAACTGACAAAGATCCTATCTGAAGTCCCTGTTGGCATCAATGAGTATCTCATGACTCTGTGCTTGAAGCTTGCTAAAACCAACAGGCAACTGTCATCAGTGCTTATGAACCAACTCTAGATGCTACAGATGATATGAAGGAGAAGTTCTACACCCAACTGGACACAGTCCTGAAAGACATACCCAAAGAAGCCAAGATTATTCTCTTGGGGGATTTCAATGCCAGGGTCGCAAGAGATGCAGCTCTCTGGCAGACTACCATAGGGAAAGATGGAGTAGGTAACACCAACTCCAATAAAGTACTCTTCCTTACAAAACGTGTGGAACACAAGCTCATCATTACAAACAACCTCTTCCACCAGAAAAACAAATTTAAAAAATCATGACAATGTCCTCGATTGAAGCACTGATACCTCATAGACCATGTTATCATCCTCACTTGGGATTGATGTGATGTCCTTCTCACACGTGCAATGACTAGTGCTGATGACTGCTGGACTGGTCACTGCTTTATTCAGTCCACAATGGCGATTAGGATTGTCACCAAATGGAGAAGTCAGAGAAAACCATTCTGATGAAAGATCAATGTGCAAGGTTTGAAGGACCCCATCAGCTGAAATGAGTTCCAGATATCACTCGTAAGGAAGCTGCCAACAGTACACTCAGAAGATGTGGAAGATCATTGGTGTTAATTGAAAAATGCCATCATTGGAGACTGTGGTGAAACCATCGACCACCAGACCAGGAAAACCTGTGCCCCTCCAACGGCTACCAATACCTGACTCCTTTGTGATAAGATCTGTGTATCCAGAATTGGGCTGATCAGCCATCAATGGACTCACAAATAAAAGCATGACATGAAGACACCCTACTCGTTATTGAGTGACCTCTAAGAAGAAACTTGTGCTATCAGTATGATATTCCCATGATAGGCTGACATGATGTTAAAGACTACTAATGTGGTCTCCGCTGATCAAAAAGTATCTAATATAGTCACAGAGTCACAGAATAACTGGCCTCTTCAGAGGAATTGGGGCTCAGCATCACCCATGACAAGCTCAGATTGTCTTTCCAGATAGCAAAATTATTTTTATTAAGTGACTAATTCCTTCTAAGCCTATGGATACAAAATGAAAAAAAGTAAAATTTTAAGTGGAAGCCAGTAACACTACAGCTTTCTGTGCCAGGAAGGAAAGAATTCTGGGAAACTGCAGGTGGCAAGAGGGACTCCAAGAGAGAGCAGAAGGGTTTGTGATTGGGCTGTAGGAAGGATGTCTGGGGACTTCTGATAATAAGAAAAGAGCAGAGTCAGGTACTCAAGTGATAGACAGAAGCTTTAACAGTGCACAGGGAAAAGGCAAGGCAGGTCTTGTACCTGTTGCAAAAGCAGCAGTGATCTCTATGTCTAAAAATACTGTTACACCTCCCCTCTCCTGTCTCTCATTAAATGCCTGTGAGATGGCTTTCCCTACCACCCTCTCCCAAAATGCGTGTTGAGATGAATGGGCTGTCTGAGCAGCTCCCAGGTAGATAAGCCATCTGGGACCCTGATCAGGTGGCAATCTTATGCCCACAACATCGACACTCCACATCTATACAGCAGGTCTCTGATCAAGCAGCAATCACATGTCCCAGGCATGGACATTGCCTGAGGTGGGATTTGACAAACCAGAGAAGGCCAAGTCATCTCTAGCCGCAGAGCAGGATGAGCAGGTCCTTAAAAGGCAAAGGAGCCAGAGGCTTTGGTAGTGCTCTCACAAGATTGCACCTTCTGGGACTGTCTGGCCGGTGGTCCACTTTGTCGCGTTCCATTGTGCCCCAGGAGGACTTATCTCCATTTCACAGTCCATCACTGTGCTGTGGGAAACTTGCCTCACAGAATCCTAACATGTCCAGTGCTATGCCTGTCCTGAAAGTGTGAGTATGTGAGTGTGAATGTGAAAACCTTCCCTCACTTTCTTGAGCTTAGTTATCAGTGAAATAAACATGCTGCTTTCTGCCAAACTTTTGTGGATCGTTAGTCCTCCCTAAGCTTAGTAGCTGGCCCAATTTTGGGTAAAAGTACCTTCTTGAGCTGCCCAGGGAGCGGGAAGAGAGGGTCCTTTCACAACAAGAAGCTGAGATTTGGGAGGAAGAGACTTTATTTCATGTTTATTTGGACTTAAATAAATTAAAACTCCAGCACGAATTTTTTTTCTTATGTATTTTGCACTGTATAAAAGGGACCTTGAGCTGAAGGGGAAACTCAGGAAAGGTGCTGCAGAGCCAAACCTAAGCCAAGGAGTTGCTTAGGTGGTGGAAAAATTGCTATGGTTATTTTAACAGGCCTCCTCATTGTTGTCTTTTTGTATCCTAGTATTTTGTGAGGATAGATTGCCTAGTCTGTACCAAATTATATATTTCAATGAATGTGGTCACTGTAATAATCTAAGGATACCTATGCTGATTCAATTGGAAGATCTCTGTCTTTCTGGACTAAAAACATAGCTTGTTTTCATTTAAAGACATTCTATGAATGGTTAAAACAGAGTAAAGTATTCCAGGCTTAAAAGTTGCATGAAGCCTGATGTGTGGGCTGCATCTTGGAAGTCCACAGTGATGGATTGACGCATTGGTGCTAAACACTTGGTTCTTTGTCATGTGTTTATCCAAGTACATGGGGTATTCTAGCACACATGATGTTTTTCAAGGCATAAGTTATGATCACACTGAGCTTGCACTAGAGTTTCAGTAACAGGCCCTTTGAGAGTTGAATATTTGTTCTAATTTGATTTCACCTCTCCCTCACCAAACTACTTAGCTCTGAATGTACACACCCACTAGCTTCAAAATTTAAAGTGTGTTCATTGTCCTAGACTGTAATCTAAACAGATATAGCAATGAACCACTAAAATTCAATTGATTACTGTAAGAACATTACATGTGTTCCAATTTTTAAATGATTTTGTTTTTTTTTAAATATCTGGGGGAAAATGTAAGAGCTTGTTACCTCTGAGGTAATATATGACAACACAGCGAATATTAAAGAACAAAGAAACCAACAAACAAGCCTATTTTCCAATGTACATACATCTGGAAAAAAAATCAGCCTTTCTAACTGGACTGTTAGTCAACTGACTGTTTAAACAATTCACTGTACTTTGACCTTTTAAACTATGTTAATGTTCCTTTTGAACAAGTGCTTTAAAATGTTGCCCCTTCAGCTTTAGCAACAGCAATTTTCAGTGTTAGGGAAGGGAATTGGCCCTCTACACTTTATTTAAAAATAAAAAGCCTACATTTATTATCAACCTGCCCCCTGGGTTTTTCTCCCCAGACCCCACCTCTAAAAGCATAATCGTTCACCATTGCAGTCCATAAAAGTTTTCCCACTGATTCCAATGACAGTAGGAGAAGACTGATAAGGCCCTATTTTTGAGATGCTGTATATTTCCTGTGGACAGGTGAGGGAAATCAGCTGTATCAGCAATATTTGGTATGGGGATGGATTATACTGCAAAAAATGTAATACTTGTAAGATATAAATTTGTTCTGTATTGTTTTTCTAACTATAACCTCAATTGTTTTATATTGCTAGCTGTTCTTTTGGCTCTGAAGGGTATGGAAAGGAGTAGGTAGATTTTGAAAATAGCTTATTTGAGTATATATTCCTTTTGAAGATTTTTTTTTTCCTTTTGTGTGTTGGTTTGCTGCCACTCACTTACCTTTGTTCCAACTTTTTTCCTCTTCTTCAGTGTCCCTGAACGTGATTGGTTAGTTTCATGGTCTCATGCTATTGTTCAAGATGTTTCTATGGTGAGTGATTTAATTTCACTAGATTTGTGGCTTTCTCCTGCTGTGCTTGTACAATGGCATTGATGTGGATTGTTGAAAGGGAGAGTCTGAAGCCAGGTGGAGTTAATTAAGATGAGGTAGGTACCAAAAATAAATATATACATAAATAAATAAATAAACAGAAAGAAAGAGCAAAAGCAAACCTGTCAGTTGATGATACAGCAAACACAAACACATTTTTGATGACAGATTATGTCATTTCAAATAGTGAGAGCAACTGAAAGCCAAGAGGCAATGTCCTGTCTGCTCAAACTGAAGCTCACATGGAGGAAGAAGTCATTCATTTTCTGTGAATAACTGAATAGTCACAGGGATTCTGAGAAAGCACACTACAGCGCCTGTAATGAAAGAATTCAGTGAACACACAGGAAAAATACAGAACCCCCCCTCCCCTCCCAAGAGTCATGTCATGCATACATGCAGTTGATACATTGACTTTGCAGTTACTTATTAGCTTTATCATGTAAATAAAGTTATTGACATTGATTCAGGACAAAAGAGAACAGACACAGTCCTGTGTTATTTGAAACGTGTGCTGGAGAAAGAAATGAAGAGTTAATGTATTACCATAGTCTGCCAAACATTTTAGGCTGCAGAAACCTAGTTTTATTTAACACATATATTCAGGAAAAAACAGAGAAAAGCTGACTGTAAAATAACACAAGAGGAGAGATGTATACATTTGTCTCATACTGCACTGATTGGAAAAGTTTGTTAGTTTAAAGGTGTATCTGTGTTAATCTAAAAGTCTACAAATCAGCACAATAATACATGGAAGAGAAATCTGAGTGAGAGCAGGAGAAAGCTTGAGTATCTCATGGTTGCATAAGGGAAGAAAACAGAGCAGAAGGGTATTGTAATCTGTGGAGTTGGTGCTTGATAAATCTAGAGAGAAAGAAGTTGGGGGAAATGAGAAGCAGTTGATGGCTACAGCCTATTTGGTTCTGTGTTGAATTAACTGTCTTAGGGAAACTAGTGCTTGTGTTTTGCTGATAGAATTGCCTTTGGTATGAAAATGAAATGGAAACATAAGCCTGCCTCTGTATTTAATCTGTGTATTTATATTATGTGCAGTATCATGGTATATATAGGTGCTAAAATAACTCTGTAAGGCAATTTTTTCACTCAGCCACTATTCTTTCTACTTATGGAATCTGAGCACTCAAGGAAAATCTATTATTAGCTCTGGTCTTTCTTTATTTTCCAAAGAAACGTGGATAGGTCATTCTGCAAGGTGACAAAGGAAAAGAGATGGGATTTTACTTTCACACAGAAGATGCTAATGTTCAGAGTCTATTCTGATTCCTGATGGCATGGAATTTTGTGTCCAGGCCATGGCAATGCCCAAGGACCAACCCTCGTTGACAAAGGTTGCTAGGGGCTACTGCTGTCATAGGCTACATCTGCACTAGTCCCTTTCTTTCAGAATGAGCATGGTAATGAGCGAGGTAGGAAGATGCTAATGAGGTACTGCCATGAATATGCAGTGCCTCATTAGCACAATAGCAACCATGGTGATTTGAAAGTTCCGCTTTCGAATCGTGTGCTGCCTGTGTAGATGGGAGCCTTTCAAAAGGACTCCCCAGTCTTTGAAAGACCCTTATTCCCAAAACCAAATAGTAATAAGGGGCTTTCAAAGACTGGAGGGGCCTTTCGAAAGACCCCCATCTACACAAGTGATGCCTATTTGAAAGCAGCACTTTCAAATCGCCACGGCTGCCATTATGCTAATGAGGCATGGCATATTCATGACAGTGCCTCATTAGCATCTTCTGACCTCTCTCATTATCATGCTCCTTATGAAAGGAAAGGGCTAGTGTAGGTGCAGCTTAAGATAGTTAAGGCTTAGTTCATTGAGTGCTCTGTAGACTAGGACCAGGACTTAGCCTTGAGGTAGATTTGGTGCTGCCAAGGTAGCCAGTACAGCAGAAAGGTAAGTAGAATGGTGCCTTGTAATTGTTCTGTCTGACTCAGAAAGTGGCCTGCACTGGGCTATACCAGTGAGAGTCTTCTTATGGCCTTCACTGCTTGTTAACGTGAATCATAAAGCAACACTGCGTCACTATATCTTCATTTCAGAAAGTGCATTTTTAATTAGATAAACCAGATGGAGAGCATATGGCAGCAATATTCAAAAACTTAAGTAAATAATAAGATTTGCAGTTCAATGTTCTTATCACTTGTAACATTCAGAGACATTCCTGAGACCTCAGGAGGCCATGGAGTCCATCCCAACAGGACAAATCCCAACTAAATCATCCCACCCAGGGCTTTGTCAAGCTGGAACTTACAGATCTCTAGAAATGATTCTACTGTCTCCTTAGGTAACCCTTCCAGAGCCTCACCACTCTCTTAGGCTATGTCTACACTAGCCAAAAACTTTGAAATGGCCATGCAAATGGCCATTTCAAAGTTTACTAATGAAGTGCTGAAATACATATTCAGCGCCTCTTTAGCATGCGGGCGACCGCGGCACTTCGAAATTGACACGGCTCGCCGCCGTGCGGCTCATCCCGACGGGGCTCCTTTTTGAAAGGACCCTGCCTGCTTCAAAGTCCCCTTATTCCCATCTGCTCATAGGAATAAGAGGACTTCGATGTAGGTGGGATCCTTTCGAAAAGGAGCCCCGTCTGGATGAGCCATGTAGCAGTGAGACACATGAATTTCTAAGTGCCGCGGCCACCCGCATGCTAATGAAGCGCTGAATATGTATTTCAGTGCTTCATTAGTAAACTTCAAAATGGCCATTTCGAAGTTTTTGGCTAGTGTAGACATAGCCTTAGTGAAATAGTTTTTTCCTAATATCCAAACTAGACCTTCTCCACTGTAACTTGAGACTATTGCTACTTGTGTCATCTGTCACCACTGAAAGCAGCCTCTCGCTACACTTTTTAAAACCACATTGATCCCCCATTTCAGGTAGTTGAAGGCTTCTATAAAATCCCCCATCACTCTTCTCTTTTGCAGATGAAATAAGCCTAAATCCCTCAGCCTCTCCTCATAAGTCATGAGCTCCAGTCCCCTAATCATTTTACCCTTCACTGGACTCTCTCCACTACATCAACATCCTTTCTGTAATGGGAGGGTTCAGAATTAGATGCAATGCTCCAGATGAGGCCTCACCAGTGCCAAGTAAAGGGGAATAATCACTTCCCTAGATCTTCTGGCAATGCTCCTACTAATGAAAATAAAACTTACCTTCTGTTACCTTCTTGCAGTAACTTTTCAAAGTGCAGTTGCTACACACAATGCCTCAGAGGGGTTGATGTGTTTGTCTATAGCTTCACAAAAGAAAAACAAAACAAAAACAAAACCACAAGCAGTTCAGTAGCACCTTAAAGACTAAGAAATTTATTTATCAGGTAATGAGCTTTCCTGGGTAAGACCCAATGCTTCAGATTTGGAAATTCTGGTAGAAGTATCTTTTGTAGTCTTTAAGTTGCTACAGAACTGCTTGTTTTCACATACAGTACGCAAATCAAGGTCCTTCATTTAATTAATCAAGTTCAATAACAAAATATATTTAAGCATACTTATTTTTCTAAACAGGATATTTTGTTTATTCCAATGGAAGCATAAAACAGGTCTTTGAAATTTGAGTGTATTTGAGAGTGCTACATAGGAAGACATAGGGAGAAACAGAAACCTACTGCTGATCATTGTTTTATTTCTTATTTATATCTTAGTTACAGAGTCTCAATTTCTGTAAAAAGACTATCATCCATAGACACAGTAAATATTAAAAATTAAAAAATATGAAATCACAATAAGCAAAGACATAGTCTCGGAAAAGCTCTGTTTGACTAGAGGAGGAATTTTACCTGAGTAAGGCAAGATAGGCAGCCAAATTCATAGAACCCAATTTTATTCTGAAGTTTCTTAGCGTAAATTTGAAGTTTTCTAAATAACTTACATATGAGTTATAGTTTACTTAGCTCTTTTCTGAAAATTGCCATTCATTTAAATTTTACTATCCAGAACAAGTGGGAAGCTGTAGTTCAATGCAATAGTGGGTTGCTATTACAGAAATCCTTGAAAAAAATGTGTTTTAATTCAGTTGATTAGCATTGAGTCCAGAACTGACAGTTGTTTTTCATTCCGAGACAATTATAAGTTAAGTTGGGAGAATCTTCTTTGCAATAAAATTATTCCTATTCTTCTCTCACTATTCTAGCTACCTTTCAAACTGTCCAGTACCATTTAAGGTCAAATGTAAATGCACCACACAGTGGTAAATGACTTGTTAACTCCTAGGGCAGGGACCATCATTTTGTTCAATGAAGAGTGCGTGGTAGAAAGGTCACTAATTGGGTCTGTCAGGTGTTATTACAACATAAATGTTAAATGATGGCACAATGGGGAAAAATGCTCAGAAAGACCTTGAAGCACTTCATATCTCCCAAACTCTTCTTTGTGGGGGAAAATTAGCATGACCAATCTTGCCTCCAGGATGTTTGGGTTTGAATTTGAAAGCTAACACAAAGGCATGTGGGAACAAAATAAATTGGCTGGAACGTAATACATCACAAAATGCTGAAAATAGATTGCGTTAGAGGAGATTTAAAAGGAAAGAGAAAAACGTGCATCTCTTGAAGAAACTTGAAAAAATGTCAGTGCTAGCAGTAAGCCAATATTTCCATTTCTGAGCTCAAGGGACTGTTAAATAACAAGCAATGATTTCAGGCATTAAGTAAATGTAAATGAAGGTATTCAAAAACCTGTGAAAAGATACTGTTAAAACAGATTTGGTATATTTTAGAACACTGCAGTTCCATAGTTCTGCTCTAAATCAACAAGATGATTTACCTCCTAGAGGCATATCACACTAGTGAGTATTCATCAATAAGTAAGAAAGGTGTCATGTCTTGACAAAGCAAACTACAATATATTCCAAAGTGCAAAATTCAATAGTAAATGAAATATTAATCCTCTCTAATGAGTTTAATGTGCCATTGAAAAATAATTCAGACTCAAAACATAGGTTTCAATTAATCTATTTTTAAATGAAAATATAAGACAAAATGCTTGAATTACAAATTTTTGAAATTCCAATTTAAATGGCTTTTTGGAGTTAACCCTTATTGTGCTATGTTGGAAACTCAAACACAACATAGCTTTGCATGTGCATAAACCAAAAAAGTGATAATCAGTCCGAGTGTGATGCTCTATACATAATGTAAATTAAATGGCATAGCATAATTTAGTTTTACAAGTCTTTCAATTTCATATTCAGCTGTTTTATCTGTAAGTTTCTTATGAATAATAAATATAGATGTACTTTTATGAATAAAAGCACAATATTAAAATCCATAACTTCCTTAGCACTAGTGGAGTTGTTACTCATTAGCTGGACTCATTCAGGTAACACTGCGAATTTGCAAAAATACCAATGAATCCTGATAGTCCTCAGATTTTTAGAATATCAGCGTTGTGGTCTGTTACTCAAAAGTGAACAAGTCACTAATGATGAGTCAGCTAAATTTATTCATCTGCTGTTTGAGGAATATTTATGAATAACAAATAGATTTATAGAAATCAGAATGAATTCATGAATAAGGGATACATTCATAACAAGTAGTATTTTTAATAAATGGTTTAACCAGCATGCGTAATCAACACAGTCATTTTCCACTCCCGCAAATTATGAAATTTCTCAGTGATGGTTGTACTGCATATACCACATATTTGGAAATCTAGTAAGAAAATACACAAATATGGCTTAAAGCTTTCTTAATCTGGGTTTAACCAGCATTGCTCCCACAGTACATAAAAGACACTTTTTGTGTGAACAGCTGCTAATCTTGCACTGAGTTGGAACAACTCTCTTGTTGTTCTACTGTACAAGGGACTCTTAAACCACTACTCCACTGTAGGTACTCACGGTCACTGTGGTGTTGGTGGTTACCCCTACATACAATAGAACCCCTTTCCTAGCTTCACCAGCAGTGGGAAGGATGAGAGACTATTCTCAGGTAACAAATAATGTAACTTCTAGAAGAGGGGCCACCTGATTCTCTCCTGTGTTTTCTCTCTCTCTCTCTCTCTCATACATACATACACACACACACACACACATTGATGGCTTGTTCTAAACTGAGTCCTTTTTTATTATTGACCTAGTTACAAGTACAATGTGTGCATCTTAAAAACACTTTACCAAAAAACTGGTCTGTGAAATATTCAAATGAGAGAGACTTTCTAGCCTCACAACACATTTAGCACCAGTCTGGCAGAGTTAAGCAGGCTATTCTAACTGGAGCTGTTTAAATAATTGATTTGAAAGTTTTCTGGCAGGTCAAAAACCTGGAAAATGATTGTTTCTAGTCAACTGAAACTGGTTTTCCACCAGATTTTTTGGCTAAACAAACTTTGAAAAGATTTGTTTTGGGCCATAGAAAATGTTTCACTTTATTTTGATTTGGGAGATCTTTAATAATAGTTTATTCATTTAACAAAAACAAAGGAAATTAAAGTCAGGTGCAAAAGGGGTTTTACAGGCCAATAACAAAACTGAAGATGGGATAATGGTAACTCCCTACCACGCCCTGCCTTTCTGTCAGAATAAGAATGATATTATAGCCTGATGCTTAGCGTACTCAGATGATCATTAAGGCACTCAGATGAGGGGAAGGAAAAGTATTCAGGTTCAAGTTCCTGCTCTAATCAATATTAGATTATTTACACCAAGTTCAACATCTTTAACGAGAGAGACTGAGGCCATTTCACCCTCCAATATGTTGGTGGTTAGGAGGACTTTTACTTGGGCCTGAAGAGGGCTATGTTGAAGTCCCTGCTTCAGAGCAGAGATTCAAACCTAGGTCTCTTGCATAAGTACTTTAAGCACTAGGCTATTGGATAAGGGAAAGCCTCATTTCTTGTATATATTTTGAATTATGTCTAAGTCTCTTGAGAATCTTATCTACAAATTCAGAATGTTTTGACCTTTCCATAAATTTTTTCTTCAATTGCAATAATTCAATTAAATCGTCATGAATTCACAATGTATTTTACATGACCTGAATCTGCACTTTTATAGATAATGGTGGGTGATTTTTTTTACCCCTCTCTAATTCTTGCCTCCTATGTCAAACTCCATGGTGTGAATCCTGTTAATCATGCTTGGTTACCTATTCTCCTGACAAATACTGTAGTTAAAAACAGGTGATATGCTGTATAATACTTCAAGTTCCACTTCTCTTGTGTGCCATACTCTTCTCCTCCTCTGTGTTAGCAGTTCAATATGGCATATGCATGACTCTTGATAGCAGGAGTCAATGCAGAACACTTGAACAATAAGCACAAGAGGTATAAGCTCTTTTGATTTAGAACTTTAAATAACATTATATTATATTTAGTGCCTGAAACCCTCAGAGAGCTGTTTGGATAAGCTGTGTGGTAGCTTTTTTCTTAGTGTGCAAAAAAAAAAAAAAAAGGATCAGCAAATGTATGTTTTATTCTTTGTACAGAGAGAAACATAAAGATACCTTGCAACAAGGATGGAATTTTCCGACAAAGTACTCAGAGAAAATAAGGAAGTTATAGAGATTTCAGGGTCAGAAACATAAAACGTACAAATGGTAAAATAGCCATTTATGGAAATATGGGAGGTATGCAGCTCCATAAAATAGTGAGGTAATTAGAAGTCTATATTCAGAGGCTACAGCATGGTATTTTTATGCAAATGTTAGTGAAGGCAGTTACAACAAAAGTGATATTTGTAGTGCTTAAAGATTACAGATTTTACACAGGCTGGATGGAGTATAAGGACCAACTGAGATGTTCACACCATAATATATGATAGCCAGGTTTCATAGATGAAAGACGTATTTCAGATATTAAAGTAACCTGACATAAAAATAGCACTTATTCTCAATAAAATAAAAGTGTTCCACTACTTGTAGTTCTGGCAAACTTCTTATGCTACTTAGTACTATAGTCGAGAAAAGAAACTTATTCTGAAGTGAACTGTGGCTAGAGATTAGTGCTGAAGTCCACCAAAATAAAACTTTTCTATCATGTAGGAAGGGACTTCCTTGGAGTTCCCATCCAGCCAGGGAGGAAAGATCAGATCAAAGATTAAGAAAACAACATCACATCCCAAGTTTTGGCAGTAAGGGAATGTAAGTGTCCTGGGACACCCCGCCCTTGGCCTAGGGCGGGGCGGCAATCAAATAGGGTTATAACACCGTTGCAATACAATCCAGGCCCAGCCCTCAGTTCATGGCGGGGCAGGAGTTCACCGCTTTAATACAATACAGGCCCAGCCCTCAGTCTAGGGTGGGACAGCAGTTCACAATTGCCACACAGTACAGGCCCAGCCCTCAGTTTGGGGCGGGTCAGCAGCACAAGGGTTTGAGCACCAGCCCAGCCCTCAGTTTGGGGCGGGGAAACAGCACAAGGGTTTGAGCACAGGCCCCAGCGTGGGCTGGCCCTGTCAAGAAAGGGGTAGGGGGTCGCAGGCCCTCCCACTCCACTGCGACCCGGCCCAGGGGTCGCTCACACACGACCACGGCAGTGGGGATCCAGGCCGCAACACACTGCCATGGGTTCCGGAGCATCGTTCCCCAGGCCACTTCCTACCTCGACCTCCACTGGTGGAAGGTCCCAGTCCATCTGGTCAGGGGGTCCCACGGGGTTGGTCTCCTCCAAATCGTCCACCTTCGGGGGCTCCGGCCAGTCGCTCTTGTCGATGTCATTGGGATAGTTGGGCAGTGGTAGCACAGTGGGCCCGAGGCGATCCTGGGCCTGAGGGCTGCAGGGGTCCGCCGGGACTGTAGGGCAGGCCGCTCCTGGGGCTTCTTCCAAGGCGGGGGGTCTCCACCTGCATGAGGGTCCTGGCAGGTCTGGGAAGTCCGGGTAGTCCCCCTGGGGCATCTGGATCCGGGGTTGTTCGGAGCCGCTGAGGGCTTGTCCTTCTGGCTCGGCCGGGTGGCGACAGACTCTCTGCCCTTGGCGCCGGGGAGCTTGTGCAGATGCCTCCTCCCTGCCCGGAGGCCCAGGCTTTAATGGGTCCCGAGCCCTGCCCTTGGCCCTTCTAGACGTAGGCCCCACCCTCTGAGGGATGGGCCTCTGGTATTATGGCTCCGGGCCCGCCCACCAGGGCCTCTGCGCAGTCTCCTCTGCTTCTGAGTCAGCAGGAGGCCATACTGACTCACTACAGGGAACTTTGACGTTATGTAGGTACTTTGAAGTGCCCACAGCTACATTGCTTGCCACCCCTTTGAAGTCAGCAACTTTGAAGTTCACGCACTGGGAATTATGCTAATGAGGTGCTGCATATACAGGGTAGCACCTCATTGCGATTCTCTGATTGGGCTGATTAGCATGCCCCCTTAGAAGGAGGGGGCTAGTATAGATGAACCCTACATCTTTAATAAGTTGTGGGGCAGAGGTTATGGAAAGAAGGGACGTATGCCATTAAAGTGCAAAGACAAAGGCCACGTGGATGTCATTATTTAAAAGTCTAGCTACCAGACTGGCCAGTGGACTATAGAGACCTTTCAAAAAAGAGGACAACCCTGAGAGGGAATGTACCTATATCAGTATCTACCGGTTCATCTTGTATTAATGTACTATATATACTATAACACATTAATGCAACATAAGTTGGTAGATACTCCCTCTCAGGGGTGTCCTCTTTTTTATATGGTAACCCTAGTGGAATCCATAGTATTTAATGGTTCCAGAATTATCATGTCACTGCACATAAACCTTGCTGCACAGTGGCACCATGAGTCTAATTCTCACAGTTTGATATAGCAGTCCTTCATGGATTCTACATGAATTATGATGTACTGAGGTAGTTCATCACCAGCACTGCAAAAACTGAAATAGAAAGACTACAGGGAGGTGTCTTTCATTCCAAATGGAATTATACCACTTTCTGCTGGTGAAAAACTCAGCCATGAAGAAGATGTCATCGATATTCCAATACTGGAGGAAAGAACACATTACATCTAAAGCTAAGGTGCATGATCTGCAGCTAGCCCAGCATCGCAAGAAATATCACTGAAATGTGCCAACATTAATTCATTTACTCTCTCCAGGCCTTCATGGTTTCTTATGAAGTGCAGTATTTTTTAAAAAAAAGGTTCAGGAGCGCATGGTGTTCTATGAATACCAAATTATGTTGAAATTGTTCACACTTAGAAATTCCATTTTGGATTCTACCACAAGATTGGAACAAAAACTCTTGCTGACCTAGCCAAGAAGGTCAAATGTAAATGTGGCAGGGAAGAGTCAATCTCAGTCTCTGTTAGTCTAGAAACTGCTTTGTACCAGGCCCTGTTGTTATAAAGATGCAGAGATGTTGATTCAGTAGCATCTGTTCCTAGTCACAGCTCCCCTACCCGAGTGGAAGGTAGGAAGTGGCCCAGGGTCAGCCAGCCCTAGTCTGGCTGCATTGTTGCACGAAACCCAGTCAGAGTGTCGCATCTGGATTCCCCACTGACTCCTTGGCAGACCACTTTGTGTCGGTCAGGGCACAGGGCTGGGATGCAGTGGAACTGGGTGGGCCTGCTTCCTTCCCACCCCCCAGAGGGGCAGTACTCCCTCTCCTTAGGCCAGGAAGCTTGGATCAGCCAAACAAACTACAGCATACAATGCTTACAAGCATCCAGAAAAAGGCAATGTTAAAGTTAAAAAACTGTCCTCTAGTTACTCATGTAACTAGTAGTAATAGTAATAGTAAACTCAGGGTTAAAACAAATAGTTTAGAAATATTTAAAAGTAACATATTCCTCTGGGGTGGCTGTAATCTCTCTCCTTTGGCCAGGAGGATTTTTTCAGCTGCACTCCCCCAAGTTAGGGCACTAGACTGCCCAGCTACACCAGAGTGCCCTACACTGTATTTGTTGCTTGATCCTAAATACAAACCTGATCTAGAGATTCTTGTTGACCCATCCTGATTAAGAGCCAAGACTTCTAATTGTGTTTGCTATTCTGCCTTGACTGCAAGCCATAGTCCTGGGTGTGTGTTGTACTGCTAATTCCCTAAGAGTGGGCCATGCACAGGAGGATAGTGAAGTGAAACGGCCTTGCATGGACCCAGAAGGGAGACAACCACCACAAACAACCCACTATAGTACATCAGAGATGCGATGGATGTCATATAAATATCATAGAATTATAGAACCATAGGGATAGAAGTCAGGAGGTCATCGAGTCCAGTCCCCTGCCCAAAGCAAGATCAACACTAAATCATCCCACCCAGTAGTTTGTCAAGCCAGGACTTAGAAAGCTCTAGGGATGGAGAATCCTCCAGCTCTCTAGGTGATGCATTTCAGTGCTTCACCATCCTCCTAGTGAAATAGGTTTTTTTTTTCCTAATATCCAACCTAGACCTCCCCTAATGTAATTTGAGGCCATTGCTCCTTGTTTTGCTATCCATCACTACTGAGAACATACTCTCTCCACTCTCTCTAGGATCCTCTTTCAGGAAGCTGACAGCTGCTATCAAATTGCCCCTCATTCTTCCCTTCGGCAAACTAAATAAGCTCAAATTCTACAGCCTCCCTCATAGGTCATGTGTTCTGCCCCATTAATCATTTTGGTTGCCCACTGCTGGACTCTCTCCAGTGCATTCACATCATTTCCATACTGCAATGCCCAGAACTGAATACAATACTCCAGATGTGGCCTCACAAATGTTGAATAGAGGAGAATAATAACTTCTCTAGATATGCTGGAAATGTTGTTCCTAATGCACCCCAGTATGTCATTAGCATTCTTGTCATTAGCTACAAGGGCACACTGTTGACTCCTATCCAGCTTCTTATCAACTGTAATCCTCTAGTCCTTTTCTGCTGCACTGCTACTTAGCGAGTCAGACCCCAGCCTGTAACAATGCTTGTGAGTCTTCTGTCCCAGGTGCAGGACTCTGCATTTGTCTTTATGGAACCTCATCAGATTTCTTTTGTCCAGTCCTCCTATATGCCTATCTCACTCTGGACCCTATACCCACCCTCCAACATATCTACCTCTCCCCTTAGCTTAGTATCAGCAGTAAATTTACTGAGTGCAATCCAATCCCTCATTCAGGTTATTAATAATGATGTCGAACAATACGATTCCTAGAACTGATCCTTGGGGCACACCACTTGAAGCTGACCAAGGAGACAAGTTCAGGAGACAAATTCCACACATTCAGTGAACTGGCTTCATAGTACTAGTGGCAGGTCTTAAAACTTAAATCTCTTACAGACATGGCAAGAATAACCCTATGAAAACTGCAGAAGGATAGCACTGGATAGGATCTGGGGTTGGATTCAAAACATAGCAGGTGATCTGGATGACTTACGCCTCCATGGAAAATATTTATAAATGTGTCATTCATCAAGCAGTCACTAGTGAAAGTCCTCAGTGAATATATGGGTCAAGTTGTAGTTGGAGATTGCATCATCACACCATACACAAACACTCCTTATGGGAGGCTTTTCTAGTGGTGAAGTAGCAAAACTCATCACCATAACAGGTGTTGAAAAAGCTCAAGATTTGTGCAATGCTCGAGAGGAAGCAGACAAAATGATGCTTCTGAATACGGTATGTGCAGTATAGATTTTGCATTTTTTGAGCTGTGGCTACACTACAAACTTTTGTCTGAAGAAGAGGCCTTCTGTTGACAAAACTAGGGAGCGTCCACACTACAAATGCATTCTGGGTAGAATCTGTCGACAGAACACAACCTTTTTCCCAGCATAATTATGTCTTGAAAGTTTGAGGCATAGCATCTCTGTAGACATATTCTGTAGACAGAAAAATAGTACAGATGATCCGGGTGGTGGTGGAGGGGCTGTTGACAGAGAGGGCTTCCAGTTCACCTGGCAGCCCTGTTTTCAGAGCTGCCAGTTGGCTGTGCTGTTGACAGAAGGCTGTGCAATCTGGCCGCTCTCTGTAGACAGAGGGCATTGACAGGAAGAGCCCCTATTAGGTATGGGCATGTTCTGTAGACAGAAGCTCTGTTGGCAAAACTCTGCTGACAGTGACTTCTGTAGACAGAATTTTGTAGCGTAGACCCAACTTCGGTGTCAAAAGCTGTGTCTACATTACAGAATTTTGTCGACAAAAGTACTGTTAATGATATTCCCAACAGCACATCTGTGAAGTAGACATGTCCACACCTAATAGGGGCTTCCCCTGTCGATGTCCTCTGTCTATAGAGAGTGGCCACACTGCCCAGCCCTCTGTAAACAGAACAGCCAACCAGAAGCTCTGCAAACAGGGCTGCCCTCTCTGTCAACACAGGGCCCCCCAGAGCATCTACACTATTTTTCTGTTGACAAAATCTCTCTACAGAGGTGCTATGCCTCAAACTTTCAAGACATAATTGCCTAGAAAAAGTTTGTGTTCTGTCAACAGATTTTAGACAGAATGTATTTGTAGTGTGGGTGTTCCCTAGTTTTGGGGACAGAAGGCCTACTCTGTTGACAAAACTTTGCAGTGTAGACACAGCTACAGGAGCCATCAGTCACTTGATACAGATGATTTGGACCTTACAACTCACTCCTGACTTCTGCAACAGCTGTACACATGTTAACCAGATGTAGACTCTATCATGCCTATTTGGTATTAGCCAGTGCTGGGGAACTCTATTTAATGTTGTCAAACAGAGAGGGCTGACAGTTTCAGAGGGCTTGCCAAATCAGGAGAGAATGATTGACAAAGCGAAATTTTGACAGCAAGGAAACTGGTGACAGTGCCATATGACGAGAACAAGAAAGAAAAGCCGAAGGAGAAACGTGAGCTGTTTGCACCTTAATCTGTCCATCAGAAAGGACAAGTGTTTGGCCAAATTCCTACCATATAATGACAGTTTTGATTTCAAAAGCATGCCCATAGAGCATTTTGGCAAACAAAGATGGGGATTTCTTCATAAATAAACACACCAGATATTGGATCACCACTCTAACATGGATGGAAAATGTGGATGCTGAACTACTTCTTCTATTCTTCTAGGGCCCAATGGCATCTGAACTTATACAAAATCTTATTTGTACTTGTACTAGTAAGGATTACTGCACAATCAACAGTCTCTGGTCAGAACATGTTCCCTGTATAGAAATGTGCATATCCCAAGGTAATGAAGGCTGTGGTAAGCCACTCAGTCTTGACAGATCACAGTGATAACATTCATGTTGTGAAGAAATGTCACTAGCATGAATGCTTTTCATTGATACCTATAAAAATGTATTATTATATTTCATTTTACGCTTCAGAGTGGGATTGCAAAACAACCCAATTTCATCTTGAAATAATACTCAGCCATTAAACTAACATAAATGAATGCAACATTTCAAAGTGATCACTTTAATGTGTTGATGGAATTACTGTTTATCCACATGTCTAAAGTAATGAGATCATTTAACATATACACATCATACCTCATCTTAAAGTACACACAACAAGCTTTCAAATGATGCATGAGGTATATGTGTTTAGAGGGGATACATGAGCCCATCAAATTAGAGGTTTCTGCCATTTGCCTAACGCCCACACCCTTCAGTCACCTAAGGCATACTCACCATCTATGGTGTAATTTATACGACCATTAGGGGCACAGAAATATGCAAACTCCACATTACCAAATTAAAAAAAAAGTGTAGTTTAGATGCCCTGAGATATATATATTTCTTTGCCTATGTAGTCTTTTCCCCCTTTCCCCCCCGTGGAATATATAAACATAGTGTACCATGGGCTGCCTTAACTTCTACCAGTCTAAATTTAAAACAGCTATTTTAATCAATATGGTAACTCAAAGGTTACACTGATAGTTGAGAACAGAAATTGCCCCATATAATGGACAGGGTCTCTAAAAACAGATTATATCAAAATTTTAATGAAGGTGTTATCTGGGTTGAAAACCAAAACCAAAACCAGAGGTGTTCCAATATAGAAGACACTTTTCAGACCCAGCTCATCGTGATATCAAAGCTGATAGTCCAAGAAAGGACAACATAGAAATTTAGTGTTAATGGATAATCTGGTTCCCAGTAACAGCAATTCCATGCCCTCCTTCTTTATTATCCTTTCCCTGATTCTGATTTAGACAATGGTGATCTAACATTTCTACTTTTATGCCCAACATTTTTCCTTTTTCTGTAAAAGCTATATGTAGATTTTGTGTGGTGAACTGAGTTGCAAGGATTTATAGTAATGACTAATGCCATACATTGTCAAAGAAGACTTTTTACAAACTTTCCATACTCAGTTCTCTTAATTATAGAATCATAGAATCACAGGGCTGGAAGGGACCTCAGGTGGTCACCTCTTTCAGCCCCCTGCTTCAAGCAGGATGAACCCCAACTAAGTCATCCCAGCCAGTCATCCCATCCCATCCTGAAAAATAAATGAAAACTCTCTAGTACATTAGCCCATTATTGTGCTTAATCTTTATACTGTTTGTTTCTTTTCTTTTAAATAAGAACATAAGAACATTAGAACGGCCATACTGGGTCAGACCAAAGGTTCATCCAGCCCAGTATCCTGTCTGCCAACAGTGGCCAGTGCCAGGTGCCCCAGAGGAGGTGAACTGAAGACAATGAACAAGCTATTTGTCTCCTGCCATCTGTCTCCAGCCTTTGACTAAAGGCTAGGGGCACCATACTTTACTCTTGGCTAATAGCCATTTATGGACTTAACCTCCAAACATTTATCAAGCTCTTTTTTAAACTCTGTTAGATTGCTGGCCTTCACAGCCTCCTCTGGCAAGGAGTTCCACAGGTTGACTGTGCACTGTGTGAAGAAAAATTTTCTTTTATGAGTTTTGAACCTACTACCCATTAATTTCATTTGGTGTCCTCTAGTTCTTATATTATGGGAACAAGTAAATAACTTTTCAATATTCACTTTCTCCACACCATTCATGAGTTTATATACCTCTATCATATTGCCCCTCACTCTCCTCTTTTCTAGACTGAAAAGTCCCAGTCTCTCTAGCCTCTTCTCACATGGGACACTTTCCAAACCCTTAATCATTTTAGTTGCCCTTTTCTGAACTTTTTCTAATGCTAGTATATCTTTTTTGAGGTGAGGAGACCACATCTGCACGCAGTACTCATTTTAGTATCAAAGTGCCTAATTATATCTTTTGTACTGGGCTACGTCTACACGTGCAGCCAACATCGAAATAGCTTATTTCGATGTTGCGACATCGAAATAGACTATTTCGATGAATAACGTCTACACGTCCTCCAGGGCCGGCAACGTCGATGTTCAACTTCGACGTTGCTCAGCCCAACATCGAAATACGTGCAGCGAGGGAACGTCTACACGTCAAAGTAGCACACATTGAAATAGGGATGCCAGGCACAGCTGCAGACAGGGTCAATGGGCGGACTAGCGCTTCCGGGGCAACAGCTAGCCGCTCCCTTAAAGGACCCCTCCCACATACACTCAGCCTGCACAGCACGCAGTCTGAGGAGCCATATAGGCACACAGACCCCGAGCGCCACAGTCATGGACCCCCAGCAGCAGCAGCAGCAGCAGCAGCAGCTAGAGGTCCACCCAGCCCTCCCGGCAGGAGCAGGGCTTGCCCTGGCTCATGCCATGTTGGGGGCAGCTGAGCACCTTCTTGCCCCAGGGGAGGAGATGCCCCCAGGGCAGCGGGGCTCAGCCCCTACCCCTGCAGCACCCCGCCCCCCCCGCCTCACACGCCGGCGGCTGTGGAGCTACCCCCACCAGCACCGACTGGTGGGAGCGGCTGGTGCTTGGGGAGTGGGACGACGACCACTGGCTCAGGAACTTCAGGATGACCCGCCAGACATTCCTGGAGCTGTGCCAGTGGCTCACCCCCGCACTCAGGCACCGGGACACTGCCCTGCGGCGTGCCCTCCCTGTGGAGAAACGGGTCAGCATCGTTGTCTGGAAGCTGGCCACTCCAGACAGCTACCGATCCGTGGGGCAGCAGTTTGGTGTCGGAAAGGCCACCGTCGGGGCGGTCTTCATGGAGGTAAGAGAACCCACAGGGGGAGGCCAGGCCAGGGCAGGGGGCCCAGAGCAGGCCAGGGTAGGGCAGGGCAGGGCAGGGTATGGCAGGGCAGGGCAGGGTAGGGCAGGGTAGGGCAGGGCAGGGCAGGGCAGGGCAGAGCAGGGCAGGGCAGGGTAGGGCAGGGCAGGGCAGGGGGGCCAGGGCAGGGCAGGGCAGGGGGGCCAGAGCAGGGCAGGACAGAGCAGGGCAGGGCAGGGTAGGGCAGGGCAGGGCAGGGCAGGGGGGCCAGAGCAGGGCAGGGCAGGGCAGGGCAGGGCAGGGCAGGGGGGCCAGAGCAGGGCAGGGCAGAGCAGGGCAGGGCAGGGCAGGGCAGGGCAGGGGGGCCAGAGCAGGGCAGGGCAGAGCAGGGCAGGGCAGGGTAGGGCAGGGCAGGGCAGGGGGGCCAGGGCAGGGCAGGGCAGAGCAGGGCAGGCCAGGGCAGGGCAGGGCAGGGCAGGGCAGGGGGGCCAGGGCAGGCCAGGGCAGGGCAGGGCCACGCATACCCTGCTCACCCCTCATTGGGGCTGTCCCATGTGCTTTCTCTGCAGGTCGTGCGTGCCATCAACACCATGCTCCTGCACAGGCTCGTGAGGCTGGGGGACCCACATGCCACTGTCGCCGCCTTTGCCACCCTGGGCTTCCCCAACTGCTTCGGGGCTCTGGATGGGACTCACATCCCCATCCGCGCCCCGGACCACAGTGGAGGCCGATATGTCAATTGGAAGGGCTACCATTCAGTCGTCCTGCTGGCCTTGGTGGACAGCCGGGGACGGTTCCAGGACATTTACGTGGGCTGGCCTGGCAGCACCCACGACGCCCGGGTTTTCCGGAACTCGGGCCTGTGCCGCCGGCTGGAGGCGGGGACCTACATCCCCCAGCGGGAGATCCCTCTGGAGGACACCACCATGCCCTTCTGCATCATCGCGGATGCGGCCTACCCCCTCCGGCCGTGGCTCATGCGCCCCTACACGGGCCACCTCTCCGCCAGCCAGGAGCGCTTAAACGAGCGCCTGAACCATGCGCGCCAGGTGGTGGAGCGCTCATTTGGCCGCCTCAAGGGACGCTGGCGATGTCTCCTGACCCGCCTGGATGCCAGCCCCAACAACATCCCCCAGATTGTGGGTGCCTGCTGCGCCCTGCACAACCTCGTGGAGAGCAAGGGGGGGGAGCTTTCTTCAGGGCTGGGCCACCGAGGCCGGCAGGGCACACGTGCAGCCACCTGCTGCCCCCAGTCGGCAGGTGGACCCAGAGGGGACCCGGGTCCGGGAGGCCCTGCGGGCCCACTTCGAGCAACAGGCCGCGGGGTGAACTCTGCCCAGGCCCCCTACTGCCTGCCCCTTCCTCCCCCACACTCCTGCCCCAATGCCCACACCATGGAGCACCCCACCGCCCCCCCCCCCACTTGTCCAGGAGAAATGACAGCACGAACTTGTGGGTGAACGTAAATGTTTTTTTTGTCTTAAAGAATTTTTTTTTTTTTTGTAAATAAATAAATATGTGAAACAGAAACCAAAAAGGAGGGACAAACGTTCAACAAAAGCAAGATGTGCACAAATAAAACAATATACAACAACAAAGCAAAGAACTGTGCGCCATCAACAAAAAAGAAAAGCAGGGAGGAGAACGGGGAGAACTATTTACAGGGGGGGACGGGGCAAACAGGGGCAGCAACATACAGCAGTCCCCAAAGTCTGTCCAACAAGGGGGGGGGCCACGTCCCGGGCCCCTCGCCCCTACAGCCCAGCAGTGGGCGTGCCCGGCCGGGAGCTCCGCCGGGCCTGCAGTCTGGTGCGCGGCTGGGTGGGAGCAGGCTCCACCGGAAGGTAGCGGTGCCGGCGAGTCTCGGGTGGCTCCAGGGGTCCCTCGGAGTGGTGGCCCTTGCGGGGAGGTGGTGGGGCGACGGCGGACGGCCCGGCGACAGCTGGAGCAGCTGGTGGTGGGGCTGCAGGAGCGGGCATGGTGGGCGGTGGCTCGGCCGGCACGGCATGGGGGGCCAGGTAATCAACCAGCCGGTTGATGGTCTCCATATAGGCCCCCCATGCCTCCCTGCACCAGGCCAGCGCCTGCTCCTGCAGCCGGAGGTGCTGCTCCGACACCTCCAGCTGCCGGCAGAGGATGGCCAGCAGCTGGGGGTCCGTGGCCACCGCCGGTAGCAGGCGCGGGGTCCGCCGTCTGGCCCTCCGCGGGGCCGGTCGTTCCTCGGCCGAGGGGCTGCCCTGGAGCGCGGGTCCCGGAGGGCTCTCCGGGACAACCGAGGCCTCGTCGGCGCTCTCTTCCGGTCCTTCGGATGGTGCAGGTGCAGGTGCAGGTGCAGGACACAGGAGAGGAGGGGGGAAAGAAGAATGGAGACAGGCGTTAGTGTGGGCCCTGAGCCGTGGCCTTTGTCCCCCCCACCCTGTGCTGCAGGTTCCCCATCCCCGTCCCCGGGAGATGCTGCTGTGATGGATGGGGTTCAGGGGTCCCCCTGCCCTGCAGCCCGTCCCCTGGTGGGAGCGACTCTCACTTCACCCCGCAGGGTCTGAGAGCAGGAGAGGTTTCTCAGGCCACAGATGCCCAGTTTCTGGCAGGAGTGATAGCACCAGCTGTCGGAAGAGACAGTCCTTCCAACCCATCGTGGAGAGAAGACCCCAAGGGGGGCCCCTCTGGGATGCAGCTTTCCCCCTCCTCTGGCTGGCTGCCTACCAGCTCTCCCTTCCCCTAGCCTCTACCTGTGGCCCCCGCCCTCGCCCCCCAGTTCCAAGCCAGCTCGGCTCCTCCCTCCTGTTTGCTCAGGGCAGAGGTGTCACCTGCCAGCTGTAGCGCCAGGATCCTCCTTTGGCCCTGGGAGCTCCTCGGCTCTGGTGGCTCATATGTAGCCTGAGTCTCCCTTTGGCACTCCCCCCACTCCATCGCATGCTGCTGCTGCGGGGTGTCCCACCCCCTCCGCCCGGGGGACCCTCGAGGTTCCGCTCCCCCCTGACCCGGGGATGGGGCATGGCACTGTCATGCAGGGTGGCGGGGGGCAGGGGCTGATGGCTGCAGTGCTGTGAGGGCCATGGCCCTGGTGTCCTTGGGGCCATGGCCATGTGAGCGTGTGGGGGGCCCTGGACACATCTCTGTTCCCCCCGCCCCTCAAGCCCCGGGGTGTCCACCAGAGACGGGTACCTACCTGTGGGTCCGCTCCCATGGTCCGGAGATCCCCGGGGGTCGGAGGCCCTGCTGCTGCTCCGGGATGGCAGGAGGAGGATCTGCAGGCTGGATTCTGCGGAGGAGGAGCCCCCCTCCTCCTCCTCCTCCTCCTCCTGCCGCGATGTCCCGGGGATGGCCTCCGGGGGGGGCCCCCGGGGTGCGGGGCTTGCCTCCGGGGCGGAGTCCATCTGCAGGGCCTGCTCGGGCTTGTCAGCCGAGGTGTCAAGGGTGACCGGAGGGGAGGAGGTGTGCCGGGAGCCCAGGATGTCCCTGAGCTCCCTGTAAAAGGGGCAAGTGACGGGGGCGGCCCCAGATCGGCTGGCCGCATCCCGTGCCCGGGCGTAACCCTGCCGCAGCTCCTTGACCTTACTGCGGACATGGTCAGGAGTGCGGGCAGGGTGACCCCGGGCAGCCAGGCCGTCGGCCAGCCAAGCGAACGCATCTGCGTTCTGCCTCTTGCTCCCCATTACCTGGAGCACCTCCTCCTCACTCCAGAGCCCCAGCAGGTCCCGCATCTCGGCCTCCGTCCAAGAGGGGCCCGGCTGCCGCTTCCCAGACTGCGTGGCCCCCTGGCTGCCCTGGCTGCTCTGCCTCCCCTTGGGGGGGTCCCCTGGGGGCGCTGGGGGGGCTGCTGGGCAGCCATGGCTGCAGACAGGGGCTTAGGACTGTGCAGGCTTGCCGCCGCGTGTGCAGGCAGGAGCCTGCACGTTGCCTCAGTCTCCTGCAGTCAGGGCGGGGGAGGGGACCTTTAAGGGGCCGCTCCACGCGGCCACCAGTGAGCTGAGGGGCTGGAGAGAGCGTCTCTCAACCCCCCAGCTGATGGCCGCCATGGAGGACCTGGCAATTTCGACGTTGCGGGACGCGGCTCGTCTACACTGTCCCTACTTTAACGTTGAACGTTGAAGTAGGGCGCTATTCCTATCTCCTCATGAGGTTAGCGACTTCAATGTCTCACCGCCTAACGTCGAAGTTCACTTCGAAATAGCGCCCGACGCGTGTAGCCGCGACAGGCGCTATTTCGAAGTTACTGCCGCTACTTCGAAGTAGCGTGCACGTGTAGACGCAGCTCTGATGTTATACATGACACATGCTCTGAACAGCAAATATATTTCATTTTTTTTTTTAATTTTCAGTTATGGTCAGTTAATACAGCTGGTAAAAATTGAGAAAAAATTGAAAAGTGTATCCATTTCCCCCGCCCCCTTTTTATCCATATTTAATCAATTTCAAATTAGAAATTTCCACTAATATTCACCTTCACCTTAATGGCTATGTCTAGATTACGTAGATTTGTCAACAGAAGTTTTTGTAGGAAGATATCTTCTGACAAAACTTCTGTCGACAGATTGCAGAGAAACTGCCAAGTGCATTGTAAGCATGATCTGCTTTGTCAACAGACAGCAGCTGCACTCCCCCGCCACTCTCTCAAAAAAACACCCAACCAGAAGCACAGCAGACACGGCTGCCCAGTGTCCCAGAAGCCCTGTCTATCAACCGTGGACACCCTGGAACATCCAGACCAGCTTTCTGTTGACAGATCTCTGCTGAGAGTGGGGTTATTCCTCACAGGGAATGAGGTACACTTGTCCACAAAAGTGCTGCATTCTGTCATCTTACTGTCAACAGAACACCTTGGGAATCTGGATGCTCCATGGGTTTTGTTGGTAAAATGGCTGTTTAACTGACAAAACCCTCTAGTGTAGACATAGTCCAAGATGCCAGATTAACAGTGGTGAACCCTGAAATTAAAATAACACTTATGGAGGACCTTATAGCGCGTAGGTTAAGCCACAGCCAGATTTTTCTACATGAAGTATAAACACCAGCACAGCAAGATGGTGGGTAAACCAGTCAAGTTAGTTTCTACTGAAGAGAAATGTGTTTCTGAAAGTTACCTGTATAGTGGAGGTATCAGTGACCATATTGACTATGTCCCCAACACCATAATATACGAAAATAAGACAAGCAACAAGATAGACACAGTGTTACAAGTGATATCATGATGTTGTCATCTCATCAAGAAAAATAATGAGCTCATCCATCTTTCAAGGAACCTTAATTATGTCATAAAATATTCTGTTCAATGTTAATAAAAGCACCTGATAAATATACAAAGATAATTATGAGGATCTTTATATACAAGGCTATTGGATGCCTACAGCTAAAATCAGTGGTCGTGTGCTAAATGGACATATTTTTACTCATGGCTACTTATTGTTTTGTACGAATGTCTAACACATATTGTATTGGTAGAGCATTCACACAAACACCTGGAAGATAGCACACCTACCATTTAATACATACATATATTTCACCCTAAGGAAATGGAAGTTATATCTAGTTGTACACTGGTCAATCACGTCTGAACACCTCTGCACAGATGCGTCTCTGAATCTGAACCTTGATCTTGTCTTGATGAATTTCTGACATGTTAGAACATTTGTGGTATGTTGAAGACAGAAGAAAAGAATAACAGAATTCTCCAAGTCCTTCGTTAGAAGGTGCACCCAGTAATCAGTGAACAAAACTATAAAAAGCCACATTTATATCTGCACAAACAGCATCTAGCCTCTTTCTTCTGTGTCTCCAGGCAGGAAAACTCAGCTGTAGAGATGAGTGGAAGTGATAAGTAGCTCAGTTAATGCTTTTGAATATAAAAGCCTTTTCAGCCTTTCTGATAAAGACTGCAGAGGCATGTCTTCATGGACATTTAGTCTGCAACTAGTGGACATCCTGGTATTATTATTTTTTATATGTTTGGGACTGACAGAGAACATTCTGTGTTAAAATCAGAGAAAGATTAGCCTAGCTCCTGCCATCTGTCCATACAATGAGTGTAAGGATGGATAAAATTTCATATTGCTTAAAATACTGTGCAAGAGCATCACTGCTTTGCAGACTATTCTGGGGACTGATACATATATCTTTGCCTTTGGAGATGGGTTGAGGAAAAAAATAATTTCCAAAGACACATCTTACTATAGACCTTTTCCTAGCAAGGCTTCTATCTGATCAGTCAGTCTATGTTTCTTTATGTGAAGCCTTCCTGTCCATACCTATATGTTCACGCCCTAAAAAATGTGTGATGGAGACTATAAGAAAGTCTGACTTAAACAGACTAGGCTATTTGTGAAATTCCACATCTCTCTAACTCTTTAGTGATTAAAAAACCTCTGATAGTTTGATATGACATGTTTGCCTTTAGGAAGTCTTCAAGGAGTAAGTCTAAAAAGAATTAAAATTTAAAAAGGGAGGCTTCAACTTTTTAGCATTAAATCTAATGAATCAGCTTGAGATAGGCATATACCCGATTTCCACATTTCTCATTTGACAGCTTTTGTTTAAAAGTCTTGAAATCATCTGTGGATGCACCTATAAAAACACATGAAGAAGCTAAGCTAACACTGTTGACATCAGTAGTCCTAAAATGTTCCTCTTGATAAAGGAGTTATAAGCATAATCATGGATTCTAATGTGCCCCAAGAATGTTAATGTTATGCGACAACTACCATGAAGACCAGAAACTAAATTTGATGAAGACGTATTAGATATTTTTTTCAGTACCAATGAATGGTAAAAAGCCCACAAAAACAGTTTAGCTGGAAAAGTGTGGCTAAAAAACATGGACTTCAGCAATTGCAATCCAGAGATTAAGTAAATCATCTTTTTACTCCTAAATAGAGCTAGTCAGGAATTTTTGATAGAATGGTTTTTGTCAGAACATTCCGATTTGTCTAAGCCAAAACTTTTCTTTTGTTTGTTTTTTTAAACACAACTTCTCTTTGGAAGGTTTACTCATGTCCAAAATAGAATTTGCAGTGTGAGAGAAAAAAAAAAACTATCAATGATCAATATACTGGTGATGAGGGAAGTCAATTGGCATGTTGGAGACCAAGGATCCACTACTTGCTTGGCTTAAAGAAGAGCTGCCTCTACTAGACTGCAGAACCAGTTTTTCTTTGGCCCAGTGAACATTTAACTCTTTATACTAACTGGAACAGCTGAAACAGGAGAGAGAAACTAACTCTATAGTCAGATGGGATGTGGGAGACAATGCTCACATCCCTTGTCCGAATCTGCTATAGGAAGACTTGAAGAAGGGTCTTCCACATCCCACATGAGCATCTTAACAAGGAAGGTACTGCATTATTTGGGAGCAGCTGTATCATTCTCCCAGGTCTTGGGTTCTTTATTTTTTTCAGGGAAGAGGAGTTGCAAAAATTTCAAAAAGTTACTTTTTTTTCCGGTGTGGAACAAAAAGAGACTCTGAAACAGCAACATTTTATGCACCAAGTACCTTGATTTTGGGGCCGCACCAACCTCTCTAACAGCAAATAGACATGCTCCTGATGTTAATACAGCAAAGACCTAAGAGATAATATAAAGCAAATGTTTTTACTCTATTGTACACTAAAAAAAAACCCTCAGAAACTAATGTACTCCATAAACTGGGCGCACAGGGAGTCTGTATAGAAATATTTGCTATTAATTCCCTTAATGAATACTAACATTTAATATCTTGAAGCTGTCTATGTGAAATTGCTAGGTAATTATCAACTAGTGGTGAGAAAAAAACAGGTGATTATGTTTGTTAAATTTTGGGATCATGATATTTTGCTATATCCTTCATTTTATCAAGGGTGATTAATAAGGTCCAAACATTGGAAATGAGTTGGATAGGGGTTTAAATCCACATGTGTCCAAATAGTTTTTTCTTTTAAAAGTACAGAAGAGGAAAACACATTTGAAAACAAGTGTATGAGAAAGACAGTGTGAGGGAGTGAGGCAGGAAGGGAGTATGAGTAACACATTCAAGTGACAAACTAAAAACTAAAAAGTAAAGAAAAACTGGTGCAAGAATAACCAACCCATTCAACTAAGTTTGGCATGAGATTCTTATCATGGATATGAGATGGAGCTAGGAGAGTTGTACTGGGGAAAAAAGTTCTAAAATCCTCTAGCTGAAACTTTTTTTAGCCACACACTATCAGAATTTTAGGTTATCCTGAGGAATTCTGAGGTTCTACAGGTATCTCCCGTCAGGGAAAATCACTTTACAGTGGTTTTCACTGCATTTCAGTTTAACTACATAATTGTGTTCTTTACTCATCAATTGCTTGCCACACTATACAATGACAGAATGATGCTTTTCTTACCCATGTGGAATGAGGTGGACAGATTAGAAAGAGTGGGTCAAAGTCTGTTCTGAAAATGATAGTGGTTTTGTAGCCATATTGGTTGCAGGATATTAGAGCAACAAGGTGAGTGAAGTAATGTTTTTATTGGGACGACACTTTTTTTAAAGAAGAACTCTGTGTAAGCCTAAAAGCTTGTTTCTTGCACCAACAGTGGAGAAGTGACCTATAACACAGGAAGTAACAGATGCATACTCATCTGTTGTGTTGAGTTATTTAAATAGAGAGTTATTTAATTAAACTCAGTGGACCACCATTGTAACCACCAGCAGGATTTTGCTACTTCTATTTAAATCACTGAATTAATGTCAATGTCATGTTTAATTCCCTAGGTAACATTAAAACTAAGCATCATGAGACTAATTCATAACCTGCATTATGTTTCTGTTGTGAGTTACTTTATATGAGAGGCTGTACTAGAAATCTGATTGAGTACTGATGGCCAAAGCAATCACCACTCTAACAGGCAGTTAAAAAATCTGGTTCACATTCACTACAATTCTAGGGGGAGAAAGGGAATTTTCTTTCATAGCTGTACTTGAGTTTTCAGAATCTGAAATACAAAATCCACATGTGATATCTACAGATCAGAATATCAAATAGTAACAACATCTCTCTAGCAGAATCTTGTACACAGACGTACAGAAGATTAAACAAGCTATTCAAAAGAAAAGTTCCATTCTCCCTTGAAATCTACATTACAAATAAATAATCTCCCCTACCAAATATGTCTATACATAACTGAAAATAATGTTGCAACATTTTAGATTAGAAAGTTATAGCATGTGTATACAGTTAAAAAATAGAAATTGCCAAAAGAAGGAGGCCATCTGCACAGGGTTAAGTGTCAGCAAAAGGTCTTATGCATTATTTACATCCCACTGAAGTCTGCAAAAAAGTGCACAAGGTGGTTCTCTGTCCTGGGATGAATTGCACCCTTTGAATGATATTATGTATAACAATTGTAAATAAGTTTAACCCTTCCAGAATGGAGCATGTGCATGTAAAAATATAAAGCATAAGAATAACTCCTATGTGAATTTATTTTGTACTTGCTGCAATTGTTAAATACTTTTCTGCATTAATAATCAGGAAACCATTGACAGGAAGATGTAATTCTCAACCCACAGTGTTATTTTTCTAAGGTCTACCTAATTAAGATGGCAAAAAGAGATGTTAAAGGACAATACCTCTCTTAATAGCCTGTACATACTTTCATATGCTCATCTCTCTCCTTCCTTGGCTACTCTGCTGATCAGTGCCTGCCTTTGCATTTTCATTATAAGATTCCAGAGGCAACAAAATATATAGGTGGATAAGGAGCAGCTCTTGTCTATCGGCTACAGTTTTAGTCATCCTATCATTCAGTGACACTTAAATGCATGGTTTTATTCTCGGTTCATATTTTTAATGTGGTCCTTGCAATCTTAAATGCCAAGGATTTATTTTTTTATTTCCTTTTTTAAAGCTTAGATTTTAGGGAACAAAATTTCATATTTCAGGGAAGACAGATACTGTCTATTATCCTTTGAGTTGGTCTAGTCTGACTGTTACATGTCTGCTCTACTTGGCTGCGTCTCCACTACAGAGATCCTTCAAAGGAAGTTCTTCCAGGAGATCTCTTCCAAAAAATACTTCTTTCAAAAGAGAACAACGAGAAGTCCTGTGGCACCTTATAAACTAACAGATATTTTGGAGCATAAGCTTTCGTGGGCAAAGACCCGCTTCATCAGATGCATCTGATGAAGTGGGTCTTTGCCCACGAAAGCTTATGCTCTAAATAACTGTTGGGCTATAAGGTGCCACAGGATTTCTTGTTGTTCTTGAAGACACAGACTAACATGGCTATCTTTTGAAAGAGTGCATCGACACACAAAAAGTCAGATCCAAAAAATTGATCTGCTTTTTCAGTAGAGCGCATTCACACAGTCCTCTCTTTTTCAAAAGAACAGACCAGGGATCAAAAAATCGGGCACCATGAGGAGTGCTCTTTCCAAAAAAGGGCCTCTGGGGTGTTTACATATTTTTTTTCTGAAAGAATCTTTCAGAAAAAGGCACTCTTCCTCATTCAGGAGCAGAAGAGGGCCACCAGAAAAGGTGCTGCATTCCTCCAATTTAATATTGAAAGAAAACATTTTGTGCATTTTGTCCATGGGATTTTTCAAAAGAGCCCAGTCTTTTTGGAAAAAAAACAAAACAAAACAAAAAAAACCCTCAGTAGTGTGGATGTAGCCTTTATGTTTAAGGAAAATGCTACTTCTTTTCTGTTGATGGCTGATTGAAGTCATGCTGCTTTAAGAGTTATGTTTCAAGAGCTTGATATAGTAGGTATGACATTCACTATTCAAAGTGGCTGAGAGTTTTTGTGGAAAATACATTTAGAACAAGTTACACAACAGATCCTGTAATCATTATACAATTTCAGGATGTCATTGGAAGAAGGTTGCTGCAGAGTACAATGGCTCTGAATGAGCTCAGCAGTTGCTATAATCTATCAAGTTAAAAATATGCATAGTGAAGATACTATCCCAGGTCTGATGAGCGGGAGAGGTTATGGGGAAGAGGCTAACCAATGATAATTTCCTGAAACTGTATCTGTTCTGTGGAAAATTCATACCATTTAAAATTTTATTGTTGGAAACAAAGTCTTTAAGTAGTACGGTAACTTCAAGTTTTACCTTCAAGAAAGTTTATTGCTACACTTAACTACCAGACATAGAAGAAAGGTATTCCCTCTTTCCCTGGCATGTCAAGATCAGAAACTAATTGCTGTCATGACCATGAATCACAGCCAGAATGCCTTCCCAGAAATTTTGTTTGCTTAATAGGTCTCATTCCTCCTGCCCACAAATAGATTAGCAACCAGTTACATCATTGGTACTGAAAATAACTTTTTCCTGTTATGACTGAGATCAAGATCTACAACTTGCTGTTTGTGATTTATTAATTTCCAAAACTGAAAAGTGGAGCCCAAGTGAAAATAGTGTTTCAATATTGCTAAAGGGATGAACTGCAAGGTTTCTAATTACCAATGAATTGAAACATTTTAATTTGCTCTCAACTGAAAACAGCAAATTAAATTTTCATGTGATATTACTCAAAATGTGTTTACATCTGTGAATTTTTGTGTACTACAACACATTGTAATTTCAAACCAAGTACAATCTCATATCCTCATTGCCTTTACTGGGCTCCATGACTGTTACAGTTCTCTGAATGTATCTCCCAAATGGATTTGTATATCCAGAAAATTATGAAATAGATTATAAATGGTGACACCAATCACCAAATTATATGAAAGTTCAATATTATGGCCTGTGGATCAGTAGTTCTCAAGCTTATTTGATTGCATCCCCGTTGATTGAGCACCTATCTCCAGGTGCCCAGACAGCAGCTTCCAGAAGCAAACTTGAAGACAGAGGAAGCCCTGCTGCCAGTGTAACTATCACCAGGCAGATTTGAACCTGGGACCTCAGTGCAGGAGCTCATATGGGTTGAGCTAAAAGCCATCTGTCACTTACCTAATACTATAAATGGGGCTCTTTCATTCTTTGTTTATGTGACCTAGTTGCCATTACACAGGACAGTGAACCACACCCCGGTGGGGCGCAGGTTACACCAGAGATAGTGCAGAAGGAAGGAGTGGCATTGTATAGCCTAGCTGCCCTTATTTCTCCCCTCAGTGGATTAATTATCCTTAGTAAAAATTTGAAGAAGGCAGTGCCATGCCCTGTCATTCATGTCTTTGCAATCCAGTCAATTCCCCTCTAATGAGATTCTGAGAATCTCATTGGTTCTTCAGGGTTTTGGGGTGTCAGAACAGAAAATGGGCATTCTTCATATCATTGTCCCCTGCAAAGCACTTGGCTGTTTCAGGAGCTATTTTAGTAAGTGTTTGTGATTGAAGCAGTATTAATACCCTGAAAATCACCTCCCTGGCTGCTACTGAGAAGCCCCATGTTGATGTAACCAGTGGCAAAATAGCCCACTTGGACCAATGTAATCAGAAGAGAGAGAATAAACAAGAAGATAAGAGACAGGAGTTCTCCCTGGAGAAGGCTCTCACTGCTGGGGAGCTGCCTGGTACCCTGAAAATCTGTGGGGTCAAGGACTTTCATTCCTTGTGAGTCCAGCACTTTCTTAACACTGGAAGTAGAGTGGCAAATACATTTAAATTAAGATTAATAATAGATCACATGAATAATCAGACTAAATAATATTCAGTATGGCCCTTTGCTCAAAATTCAGGATGAAGCTTTACTATGGTCAAAAGTACATTTCCCTGTTCTTTTACTTCTTTGTCCTGGTGGTGACTTGGAGGCAAAATGCTGAAAGAATGTGATTTCCAGCCTAATTGTGCAGATCTATTAGATTTAGATAATTTGCAAAACTAGCCCTACAGTATCTCTGGTAAGAGCCTGGATTCTGCATGTATCACAGGAATCAAGTCAGTCACCAGGTTCTGCATCAAATTTACTGACTTAGAAAAAAAATTCCACACATAAGCCATGCTGTCATTTAGATGAGTTCCATTGTAATGGTGCATCTGCTAACTAACAGCTCCTGAATAGCCCCTTGTTCCATTTTCTGATGTATGGTAACCTGATAAGCCTTAATTTAGCACCCGTATATCACTATTTAACCTTTACAGGCACCTACAGACTGCTGTCAGCATGACAGTGGTTTTGTAATGATGGAGTGCTTACCAGTGGTTGAAGCCGATTAAACAGGTATTTTTGCAGCAAAATTGCATTTTGTATCTTCCAGTCTTACAAAATCTCAGCTAAGAGCAGTTTCTTCATTCAGACGGTTAGCTGTGTACACATGATAACGTTTCTGTAAACTTATTTCAGCAAAACCCATTCTACAAACTGACTATATTCATTGTTTCTCCCAGAAGGCTGCAAGTGAACCATACACATCTATTTAGGGCTGCTGCAAAACCCAGAGTTATCATTGTTGGGGCAGGGAGTAGGATCCTGAAAGTCAACATGTGTGTCTTGTATGGTACATTCATTATTAACATTATTTTAAAAAGTCAAATACAGAACAAAAATGTAAATACTATTAAAGTATTAGGGTGTGTCCTCTTCCGAAAGATGTATGCAAATGAGGTAAATCAAAAATGGAAATGAGATACAATTTTGCATATTTGGCACCTCATTTGCATATTCCTATTTCTAAAGAGCTTCTTTCAAAAGAAGAAAGTCAGTGTAGATACTGCTCTTTTGAAAGTAAAACCCATCTTCGAAAGAATCCTTGTTCCCATTAAGTAAAGGGAAGAAGGATTCTTTCAAAGATGGGGTTTACTTTCAAAACAGCAGTGTCTACACCAGCTTTCTTCTTTTGAAAGAAGCTCTTCTGAAATTAAAAATATGCAAATGAGGTACCCGATATGTAAACCCACACCTCATTTGCATTTTCAATTTCCCTTATTTGCATGCCTCTTTTGAAAGAGAAGTGCAAGTGTAGATGCAGCCTATATGTCTCCAGGACCTGTTTTCCAAATATGAACAGCCTGTGCAGTATTAGTGCAGTGAGCTTTATCTGCAAACAGCACCCACCAGAGGCTCTGCTGACCAGTGGCCTCCCTTTTCTTCCATGCTTCCCATGTGCCAGTGAGCAGCTGTTCAGAGATGTGCAGGAGGAGCAGGGAGGGAGGAGGAAAGAGCAAGGCTGAGACACTCTTGCAGAATGGTGTGGGAAGAGACAGAAACGATGGGACCTTTGGAGAGGGGGAGAAATGGGGGATGGCATGGGGCTGAGTTGTGGGGGAGGGTTGAGCACCTCCCACCACATTAGAAGATTTGCATCTCAGTCTGTTAACTTAATTAGGGTTGCTGCATTCAAGGGCCACTTGTACAACTCTAGGTTAGAATGAGCAATGCTTTACTATATACATCATCATACAAGTTTCAGTTGTACTACTCTTGCAGTACAATACCACTTACTGGCCGTGTCTATACTAGCCCCAAACTTCGAAATGGCCACGCAAATGGCCTTTTTGAAGTTTACTAATGAAGCGCTGAAATGCATATTCAGCGCTTCATTAGCATACGGGCGGCCACAGCACTTCAAAATTGATGTGCCTCGCCGCCGCGCGGCTCGTCCCGACGGGGCTCCTTTTCAAAAGGACCCCGCCCACTTTGAAGTCCCCTTATTCCCATGAGCTCATGGGAATAAGGGGTCTTCGAAGTAGGTGGGGTCCTTTTGAAAAGGAGCCCCGTTGGGACGAGCCGCACGGCGGCGAGGCGCATCAATTTCGAAGTGCCGCGGCCGCCAGCGTACTAATGAAGTGCTGAATATGCATTTCAGCGCTTCTTTAGTAAACTTCGAAATGGCCATTTGCGTGGCCATTTTGAAGTTTGGGGCTAGTGTAGACGTAGCCACTGTGAGTTAGGTATCAGAGGGGTACCCAAGTTAGTCTGTATCTTCAAAAACAACACGAAGTCCTGTGGCACCTTATAGACTAACCGATAGTTTGGAGCATAAGCTTTGTGGGCAAAGACCCCCTTCATCAGATGCATGAGTGGGGGTTCCAGAGGAGAGTTGAAACTTATAAGCTCATCAAAAAGAAGGAAGAGTGCAGAAAAGAAGATATTTGCTTTCCCTCTTCACTACACAGACATTGCGAACACAGGGATTCTTGGTGGGGGGGGGGGCAGTTGCTAGGCGAGTGGTGGGAGTTCATGGGGGAGCTTCCCTGGGTGGCAGAAACCCTCCGAGTACCTTAACAGCCAGGGGGACAATTCCCCCCAGCAGCAGCTAGCATCCAACATTGTTTTCTGCAAGTGGAGACTTGCCCCAGTGTCATAAACCCCCAAACACATTATTGGTGTCGGGACAGTTGCTACAGACTTGGGGGAGGTTCAGTGGGGGGGCTTCCCCCTGGCAGAAGCAAGACCCTGACCATCTTAGCCACCAGGGGAGAAATGTGGCAATACCATACCAGCCTTAGTTCTGCAGTGCTGCTCAAGGCAGTGGTGCCTTCAGCTCTGGGACCCCAGCCTGAAGCCACAGCTCTCCAGCCACCCACCTCTGAATATGCACAGTAAGCTACAATCAATTATTATTTTTAAATAAAATATCTTCCCATAATGATATTAATTGCTGTCTGAAAATTGATGTGATGGTTTCCTTTTTCATTTAATGAAGTGTACATAGAAGCTGGAGTTAGTTTGAAGGAGGTCTGCAAAGGGTTTGGGGGTTATTGGGGGTCCACCAATGGTTTGGGGGTTGATTGGGGGTCTGCCCTATTGAAAAGGTTGGGAACTTCTGCCTTAGATACAGTAAGGTCTGGCATACATTAAAGAAATGTGCACTGTTGTAATTATGCTATACTGGAGCAAAGCAGAATTTAACATTGATGAAGTTAATTGTGATCCTAAACAAAGTAAGCAGTAGTAGCATAAACTCTGTTAAACTAGCAAAGATAAATGAGCCCCAGCCATAATTTTTATCTGGTTTCACAAATGAGAGAACGAGAGCACACTGGAGTAAATTCTCACTACAGCAAACCAGTTGCTTTTCATTGAGTTGCATTACTTAACTGACAAGTATCAGAGGGATAGCTGTGTTATTCTGTCTCTGCCAAAATACAGAAGTTCTGTGGCACCTTTTAGACTAACAGATATTTTGGAGCATAAGGTTTGTAGGCAAAGACCTGCTTCATCAGATGCATGAGCGGGGATTCCAGAGAGGGGTATAAATATACAGGTTCATGAAAAGGACTGGGACTCCCTTTTTTCATGAGCCTGTATATTTAGACCCTCCTCTGGAACCCCCACTCATGCATCTGACAAAGCAGGTCTTTGCCCACAAAAGCTTATGCTCCAAAATATCTGCTAGCCTATTAGGTGTCACACAACTTCTCGTTGTTTCTACTTAACTGACTTGAGGATGGAACTTGTTCAGTCAATATCCTGGCTGAGTTTGCTTCAGATCTGCATTAGAGATTGGTGCTGTTTCTTAGCTTTGCCCACCAACATAATATAACAATGATTTAAAATACAATAAAATAAAGCAACAACACAACATAAATGCAAAAGTTCAAAACTGACATTAATTTATTATATTGTTGGTTTCCATTTTACCTGTGTTTTCATTATATCTCCTGGAGAATCTCGAAGGGTAAACTGGTAGAAACAAGTTTGGAGGAAAACTTAGAGTAACAAACCATAAGTATTAATTAATGTGGATTTTTGTTGAAAAAATATATAGATTTGCTTAGTTTTTTTTCTTTTTGAAGATCAAAGTGGGAAAATATTTTCCTTTTTATTGCCAGGAGAAGGAAGATCTGTCTCTCTGGCAGGTAACATGTATACACAGAAAGGGATCGAAGCTAAGCAACTAATTTGATAGATCTAAAATATGAGGGTGTGTCTAAACTAGGAACTAACTTTGAAGTTAACTTTAAAGTTAGGCACTACTTCTACATAGCTAGCAGAAAGTCTGCACACATTTTCCCTGACTTCAAAGGTGACTTCAAAGTAGGGCACCCAACTTCAGTGTCCTTACTCCATTCCCAGGAATGGAGCAGTGCCCTACTTCAACATTCAACTTTGAAGTCGGGTGTGTGTAGGTGCTTAACTTCGAAGTTGCTTACTTCGAAGTAAGTAACTTTAAAGTTAATTTTGTAGTGTAGAGACAGCCTGGGTTTTTGGAATCAATTACTTCAAGATGATTAATCTAAGCTATTGTCTGCTTTGCAACCCATGTCTTTTTTAAGGAGTCATAAGATTTCACTATTTGCTATGTTAAATTGTTGAAATCAATATCCCTATTGGTCATGTAAACTATTTCCCAGTGATGTTAATGTAAACCAAGTGCATGTATTGGATGATAGGATGGGTCCTAACTAATTCTGCAATGCACCCTCACCTCCCTCCCTCCTGAAGATGTGGTCTGGTGATCATTTCACCAGCTGCCAAAGTGCAACCATCTCTCAGGCACAGCTGTTTCCAATGTTAAGCAGCTTAAATGTTGCCTGTGCTTGAAACTTTTAGTGTTTTCATAATTATCCAGCTCTTGGACTCATACATATTTCTACTTCAATTTTTTTAAAAAAAATGTTTCTAGTCCTCATGGTTGCAGGGAAAAACTAGAACTATAAGAGTTTTTAATCAGATGGAAAAGAAAAGGAGCACAAATTCTATATATTTTTCAGAATTTCATGATTTCAAGCCAGTTTTCTGATTTGGGGCATGGGAGTAATAATTTTGAATTCTTGTGGGTGCGACAGTTTCTTGGGGTTCAGAGGACTTTGACTCGCAGTGAAAGGGAGTCTTGACTGTGTTTAGCAGGATGTCAGCTTCTTCACGTACCTTTCTGAACACTCAAACACTCTCCTCTGATCTATGCCTTTACTTTGCCTACCAAGTTAGCAATAAGCACGTCAATTGCTGTGTCCAAATCTATACAGGTGTTAAGTTGCATGCAGTACTTTCTCCACATTAGGGAAGCCCTATTGTCAGAGCAATTCTGGATGAACCCATAGATACCTTTCTTTTTTTCCCCACAGGCACTGTAAGTGGAGTGCAAAACTCATCTCACTTCTGGAAGAATGCAAAGGAAAGAGAAACCACCCAGAGATTCCTGACACTTTGCACGGCTAATACTATATCTATAGCTGCTGTAAACTGACATTGATTTCAGTGAAGCTAACACCCATTTACACTGGCTACAATTTTGTCTATGAGCAACACTGAATGATTTATATACAGCATTCCTGGATGTAGATATGCATGATGAAGAATGATCAGGTGAAAGTAATTTGTAATTTTAAATCACATATCTTAAGGCACTGTCATACATGGGGGTCCTTCCAGTTCCATCATGAGAGCATTAGATGATACTTGTTCCTTGTGTGCCTTCCAGATGATTAAAGTCCAAGCTTTAACTATCAATCTACTTCAATTGTAATGTTTATGTAACCTTAGGGTGGGCTAGATTTCCCTTCATTCCCCTTCTCCAATGCCTAAGAATTTAAAACCCCAAACCCTTTAGAAAAGGAGCTGGAGACCCGGAGTTCAGGCTTTAAGAGTTTTAAGCAAGGTTTAGACAGACTCAACTTCCTCACTTTCAAGTCCCAAAAATATTAAATAAATCAATTTCATTAAACAACTAAAAAATCACATGACAAAGAACAAGTAATCTAATGTTTCCAGCATAACATGGTTATTTTATACTTCACAGACATTATCATCACAATTATACTTAAACATAAATAAGGGAAACAAATTAAAATCTAAACAGTCCAGTCCCTACAGAAACATAGTGAAAAGCACTTAAGTTCCCAAAGTTTACCCAAGTCTCAGTCAAAGTCTTCAATTCTGAATTTTATACACTCTGATGTGTCACAGCCAAAATCTTCCCTCTACTGGCTTGTACAGGTTGAAGCTCTCTAGTCCAACACCGTTGTGACTTTACTGGTGCCAAAAAAGAAAATTTGCCAAACCACAAGAGGTCAACATTGACTAGTAGCATTACCAACCCTTCAACTGCTTACTGGGCTCTTAGAAGATATTTAGGGGTAAATTAGAGCTAAATAACTGTACACAACACTAAGATCCAGGGCTGGTAGCTGCAAACAAACTTTATGGGACAATGGGAAACTTGGCCACACACATGATAAGTGAACAACCAGCTAACGAAAATCCTAGTCATAGAATCATAGGGCTAGAAGGGACCTCAAGCGGTCATCTAGTCCAGCCCCTTCTTCAAGCAGGATCAACCCCCACTAAGTCGTCCGAGCCAGGACCTTGCCAAGCCAGGACTTAAAAACCTCTAGGGATGGAGAATCTACCACCTCTCTAGGCAACGCGTTCCAGTACTGCACCACCCTCCTGGTGAAGTAGTTTTTCCTAATATCCAACATACTCCTCTCATTCTGTAACTTCAGACCATTGCTCCTTGTTCTGCCATCTGTCACCACTGAGAACAATTTCTCTCCATCCTGTTTAAAGCACCCCTTCAGGAAGTTGAAGACTACTATTAAATCATCCCTCAGTCTTCTCTTCTGTAACTAAATACGCCCAAATCCCTCAGTCTCTCCTCATAAATCATGTGCTCCAGACCCTTAATTATTTTTGTTGCCCTCCACTGAACCTGCTCCAGCACATCCACATCCTTTTTGTACTGGGGGGCCCAAAACTGGACACAATAGTTCAGATGTGGCCTCACCAGTACTGACTAGAGGGGAATGACCACATCTCTAGATCTGCTTACAATCCTTCTCCTAATGCACCCTAATATGCCAATAGCCTTTTTGACTACAAGGGCACACTGTTTACTTATATTCCGCCTTTCATGCACTATAACCACTAAGTCCCTTTCCACTGTACTGCTGCTTAGCCAGTCAGTCCACAGCCTATAACAATGTTTGGGATTCTTCTGGTCCAAGTGCAAGACTCTACATTTCTCCTTGTTGAACTGCATCAGATTTCTTTTGGCCCAGTCCTCCAATTTATCCAGGTCATTCTGGATCCTATCTCTACCCTCCGATGTATCTGCCTCTCCCGCAGCTTAGTGTCATCTGCAAACTTGCTGAAGGTGCAATCCAGTCCCTCATCCAGGTCATTAATAAAGATGTTGAATGACACCAGCCCAGAACTGAGCCTTGGCAAACTTGTCTTGAAACCAACTGCCATCCAGATATTGAGCCATTCACCACTACCCATTGAGCCCGACCATCAAGCCAGATTTCTATCCCTGGATACAATCCATACTTCCTTATGCTGAGCCATGGATAAGGCTGGACCGGAAAGTTCCAGACTAGATAGATTCCACTTGTAGGAATCTTCATTTGGAGTCCCTGCATACTTTTCTGCTGGTGAAATTTTATCTTAGCTAGTCAAGTAACTGATAAACCAGTTAAGAGTGTAGCTTAAAAATACCATTACAAGAAAATACAAAACTGAGAATAGTAAAATATAAATGACCATTCCCTTATTAATACATTAAGGTAAAGTTGGTGAATCATATTCACTCAGACAATTTAAAACCGCTTGACTAAAATTAAAACTTTCAAAGCACGGAATTAAAATAAAAGAAACATTTTTTCCATCACAGTTCCACTTGCTGTAATTACTATTGCCCATGTTCCCTGTTAGAGGGTTAACAATAGCACTAATCTGCTACAAAATGCTTCAGAGTTTGGAACAACAACCTGTTTTCAGCTTGTGACCTCACCTCCTATTTCAAACAGGTTAGAAGAGCTATGATTACACTACAGCACTCTGTTAACAGAAGTCACCGTCAGAAGAGATTTCCTGACAAAATTTCTTTCAACAGAGTTCAGCCACATGTAAAAGCCAATTGGAAGAGCACTCCTCTCTGTCAGCAGAGTGGCCAGACTGTCCAGATACTCTCTCGACAAAACAGCCAGCTGGAACTACAGTAGACAGGGTTGCATGGCTGGCAATTCCTTTTCTGCGTGTGTGTGTAGCAAAGTTATTTCAAAATAAACTATTCTGGAATAGCTCTTCTGGACTACCTTATTTCAAAAAAAGTCTTCTGTGTAGACATACCCATGGAATCTAGCCCTAGAAACAGGGAACCTACTGGAGAAGACCCAAAACTACCATATTCAATTCTAGAAGCTTCTGGATGTGGAGTGCCAAATCTTCCTAGCAACAATGTACATGGGTCCCAGAGGCAGCTCACTCATATTCCTCCACAGTGGGTCAAAAACATACCTCCTGTTTAGGCACATGAGATACATTTGCACTGGAGATAGTTTTTGGGTAGTACCTCTAGGCAGATCATTTCTAGTGAGGATCGTTTTCTAAACACATGTGTGCTAATGTCATTAGTGTGCCTGATTACAAACCTTAATACTGTTGCAAAAGTCCCATATATCTCATAGATTCTGATCTAAATGCTCTGGTTTTGGCAATATCCATAGTTGTAGCCCAGCAATGCTATTAATATCAGCATCCTCCTGTGCCATGTGGGCTTTGTGCGCATGCCTTCTATCTGTCATTATCTCCTAAGAAAAATAATGAAGTTGATGACAGCAGTGATATGTAGTGGGCTGTTCTTGTCTCCACTACCTGTTGTCTTAAGGCTAAGCAAATGGTTTGATTCCTTGTTCTCTTCTTCCTCTCCCCACATGTAGTGCTGAGTGACACCACAGCATGATTTCAGTTCATTGCTATTGATGATTTCTTTCAACGTACAAAACAGTGGTAGGAGTGGAAACGACAGCAGCAGGAGCATTGAAAGTGGCACTCATACTCTCTCCCTCAAATTAGCAAGGAGTGAGGAGATGGAGACAAATGCTATTTTGTTTCAATTCTGTTATCAGGTATTGTGCCATCTTGTTTCTTTTTAACACTGGATGTTAGTCTTTTGTGTTTCATCTTGGTCTTTGCCCTTGCATGTCTAACAGTGTTATAGACCTTTCACTTCGTCCGGGAAGGTAAAAAAAAAGATGTGTGGACAGCACTGAAGAGTGTTAGTAGCATGCATATGTCACTTTACTTCTGTACATAAGCAAGACTGTGCCAAAAAGGAATAGTTTAAAAAAAAGTGCAAGGTGCAAGGATTCTGCAGTCACCAACATACAGCTAAAGGGAGTTCCTAGAAGGTGTGTCAGTATTTTTTCCTCTCATACATTTACTGAAGTGAGCACATAGTTCGTGAATTATAATTATTCCGATACTGATTCAACAAGTTACTCAAGTACATGTAACTTCAATTTGAATATTCATATGCTTAAAATTTTTGCTAAGTCAGTGCCTCAGTATGTAGATGTAGAATCCCTGTTTACCTCTATGGCTGTATCTACACAAGCACAAGTCTTCAAAATGGCCATAGGAATAAGGGGATTTTGAAGTTCCCAGGGTCCTTTGAAAAGGACCCTATCTGGACAAGCCACACAGCAGCGAAATGTGGCAATTTAGAAGAGCCACGTCCACCAGCATGCTGGCCATTTTGAAGATTTGTGCTAGTGTAGACGTAGCCCATATG